>NC_061789.1:4365356-4685356 GCF_022458985.1 Mugil cephalus | reverse complement strand
GAAGATTTGTTTGGCTGCTTTTAAAAAAAAAGAAAAAGAAAAAGAAAAAAACTGCAACCTGTCTCGGTAGTTGGATAAGCTTCTTTGGGGCTTGATTAAGTTATTTACAGGACGGCTGAAATAATCGGTGAACCGCAGAATGAAGGCTCTAAATGACCGCGATTCAAGTAACGCACATCTGCTTGTGTTACCAGATTTAATTTGCAAGGACTGAGCTCTCAGCGCTGCCGTTTTAAGTACCTTTGCATCCCGTCATGCACTCACTCAAGCACGCATGAAGCTGCAATAATAAGACACATATAAACACTGTAGCTGTCAGGAATGCATGTAAATAACATATAAATCGTTATTAGCATTTAGTTTCGGTTCTCCTCATGAATGGTTTCTCAACATTTTTTTCCGATTTTAAATATTTAGTTATCCTTGGAGAAATATCTGTCTTTTTAGATATGCAAATGATGCGTTTACTAGCACATTGCTAACACTCTCCGTCTGTTCAGATTAAAAATCTGGAATTCATTCTCAGATTATTCAGAAAATTCACAATTTCTATGTTACATTTAGTTAGTTTAAAAGTTAATTGTTGCTTTCAGGGCAAATATTTCTACCTTTAAGGCAAATCATTTCAACAATTAGCCATTACTTTTAGCTAATTCAACCTTTTATCTGTTACTGTTAGCATGTCCCAACCATTTATCCATTAATTATATCCATTTGAATCTTTAACCATTACATTAAATAACTAGTTCAACTATTTAAAATGTTCTCACTTTTTTAACTTTAACCTTTAGATAAAACTTTAAATGTTATTTCCACGATGTTTAGCTAAAAAATAGCAACTACTTATGTATCACCGTTTAGCTGCCAATTTTCCCATTTTGCTTTAAATGCTAAGCTTTGTATATTATACTACTCTAAAGTAGGTAAAGGTTTTTAAGAAGTTAAACTTTGCTTTCATGGCAAGTCAACCTTTAAACATTCACCATTTCAATGATTACTTTAAGCTAATTCCACCAGTATCTATTTCTGTTAGCTAAAAGCATCCACTTATCCATCAATTTTAGCCATTTTAAACTTTAACCATTACCTTTGTCTACTTTATCATTAATCTGTTACTGGTTACTACCAAATGATTTCTCATATCACTGACTTTTAGCTGAAAATATGAATTTTTGTAATGATTAAATGCTAAGCTAACTGAGCTAATAAGCTAGTTAGTTTGAGAAGAACTCCAATATCATGTCGTGGTTGTACTTTTAAGTGTAAGCTGCATTTTAGCTTCAAGGACTCATATTATTGCTATTAATATACTGATTGAATGCATTCGTAGTTAAGTTTTTTTGTATATTATATTTAAAAAACAAACAAAAACAAAGTTATAGTTAAGTATAACAATATCTGACACTCCAAAAATACTTAATCAACACAGAAATCTTTAGGGTGGCTTATTTTTTAATAAAAGCCACGTCTATATTGGTGTTTTATCTCATCACAGCCGACATTTACACACTCCAAACTACTGATTTACTTATTTGATCAGTCGGCTCAGTCTGTCTGAACTTCCGCTCCAAAATGAGACGATTAAAAACACGGCCGATGTTTGTGAATCCCATTAACCTTTCTCTCTCTGGGTTCTAATCCATAATTGAGCCAAGCTCTAAATCTCTGCAAGTGGATGATACACAGACACATACACACAAACGCTGATGATAATCCTCTTTGTGCCGCGGTAACGCACTCGCAATCACACATACTGTATATGCAGATTCAAATCAACACGCCCGGAGACCTGAATTCATATCGCCACCTTGGATTTTCTTTATTTGTTCGACCTGATGTTTTCTGTTGTGATCTCACCTTGGGAGTGTCATACGTCCTGACTGGGACTTATGACGGCTAGGAAATCCCTCACAATGACTTCCCTTTGTGCAAATCCACTGTCCTGTCATTTATTAATTCTCTCTACCTGCTTTAATCCTTTTCAGGGTCACTAGAGCACGTCTAAGCTCGCGTTAGAAACTGAGCAACTTCATCCTTTGACCTTCAGTTTGTTTCGTCGAACGTCGACCGAAGAGTCTGGGTTTTCGGTACGAATTGTCTCACCCCAAGCGTCCGCGTAGATGTTCTCCTCGCAGGTGAGGAACAAGCCCGTGTGAAAGGCGGGGAAGACGAAGCGGTCGTCCCCGGTCTCCCAGAAGAACTGGATCTTGGAGGAGTTGGCCAAGCCGGGCACGGGGATGCAGTTGCTCTGCTTGGTGGGCGTGCAGAGCGGCTTGGGCACCTTCTGCTTGCCCTCGCACCAGTAGGAGGACATGAGGGCCGAGGTGCTCAGGAGGAGAGACATGACCGTCTGGACAAAGGAGAGGCGGGGGGAACGCACCTGCTGCAGGAACGCCATCGTGGGCTTGGGACGGCAGGGGTCAAGACAAAGAGGAGGTGCATTGTGGAAAAACGGTCAAAAATGCAAAATATGAACAGGTGTGTGCAGGATGATGGTCTGAACTGCGTCTAAGAATATCTCCAGTTATTAGTTTCCAAGGAGAAGCAGCAGCTCTGCCCCGAAATGATTAGTGTGGGGTTTGAAAGAGAAAAGTGCAGGGGGGGGAGTCTGCGGTTTTACATTACTAATCACATTTAAAGAATAAAAAGACTGTGACGGAAAATCGCACGCCGCCGGTAATTGGAGGGAAGACAGACGACTAAACAAAAGAGGATAAAAGAAAGAAAGAAGAAGTGAAAATCGCCGTCGCCATGGAACCCCTCCAGGAGACAGAGGCTCAAACTAATACAACGGAGCACTTTATGTCAAAGAGTGAATTAAATATGAATGAATGAAGGGGGGGGGGTGAATAGAAACAACACTTACCTGCTTCCAGCTTGGTCGTCAAAAGATGTGGCCCCGAGTCCCTTTCGGAGAAGTTCCCCTTCGCTCTTCATGAGATACTGACGGGAGGATTTTGACCTCCGCGAACACCGCGACCGATCCAAGTTGCGAGCACATCAGAAAACACGCACAAACACACACACACACGGACACACACTCCCCTCTAATCCATACTTACAAATCTAAAACAGACAACTCCGTTCCATCTGTTTTCATTTGGATTCCTGGACTCATTTTGATCCGTTTTATCCTCGCCTCTTTTCCCGCCTGTGAAAAGCATGCAGCTGTCATCCGAAAATCAACACGACCTTGAATAAAATAAAATCGTGATCATAAATACATGGATATTATTTCGTAGTATTCCAGAACATTTTTGGGGGGGTTTGAGGGTGAGGTATTTAATAACGTCTGAGGCTTTAGGTTGTTTTAGTACGAGGAAATTGTGTCACTTCTGGGAAAAAAAGTTCAAGGTTCAAGCTTTTTCTGTCGCATACGTACGACTGAAATGTCTTTTAACAGCACACGATGTTCAAAGAGAGTTCATGTAATTCTGATTGTAGTGGTGCATTGATTATTTTTTTAGTTTGGTTCATCTTAAGTCATTTTTTAGTTCTGCTATAAACGTCTCTGGGTTCTTTAAAGCAACTTTTTGGCCAATACTTGTATTTATTTTATTTTATTCTATTATTTATCTTTTATACAGTCCTCTCTTTACTCTTGTTTATTTTTCTGCTCTTACATGCGCTGTTACAAACTCCAATTGTCTCATTGCAGGACAAATAATCTTGATCTTGGGATAATCTGACTTGTTACTGACGCCGTATGGATTAATAGAATTTAATTTAGTTTTAGCTAACAATTTAAAGTTATATAGATTTGTTTTCTCCAAAACATGAATCCATTACTTGTGGCTGAAAATGGTACATTTATCCACTCTGGTATCTTTAGCTTAAAATCTAAGCCATTTATCTATTAGCATTTAGCTAGCTAATGTTTAACAAATTCACCTCGTTTTCATTACTTAAAGCTAACAATTGTACATAATCAAGGTATTTCACAGTTATTACTTTTCATTTTGCCATTTGTCTATTAACAACTTGTTCAGTATTTAAGCTTTTATTTTGCAAACATTTTAAACAGTTAGCTATTACTCCTGCTCTTTGCTAATTGCAATTAGCTAAAATGTCAGCCATCGCCATTGCGTGTTTAGGTAACTATTTCCACCTTTATCTGTTCAATAATTAAAACTTTAAGCTACAACTGTCAACTACAGGAGCTACACTCCTAGCTAATGATTTCAAGTGTTTAATTATTAGCTGTGTTTTCACTTTCTAAATTAAAATGTCAGCCATTGGTCCATGACCTTCGGTTAAACTTCAACTGTCGACTCCAAACTGTATACACACTGATCAGCCAGAACATTAAAACCACTGACAGGAGATTGTAACATGGTTTAGGAAAAATTTAAAAAAAATGAACAGCACTAGATCCCAAACTGATGAACCATCTCTGGGTTGATCCACCAGGAACATGACACATTTGCATTTCTTTTAAATACTGCGACTGCGATCACCTCTCAAGAACACGCACTGCGCACACAAGATAAATCAGACATTTTCGGATCAATTAGGATTAACCCAAATCCTTGACAGAATTCTGTTTAAATAAAAACTGAAACCAAATCTCCCGAGAGCGTTCACAACACGTCCTTCTTCATACTGAACAGGTCTGAATGGATTTACGGTTGGGACAGGAAGAAGAAGAAACATGAGAAAATCAGAAGTGTGCATGTGTGTCAGAAATAGAGATAAAGTATGTGGCAGAGAAAGATGATGCATGTGCAAAAAAAAACTGGCACAAGAAATAAATACTGGGCCAGAAGTTTGAGAAATAAGAAAAAGAAGAGGAGCGTACTTGAAGCATTTTTTTAAGTGTATTCATAATTCATATACATATTGACAGGTTTCTAATACAGCATGGTTTCTGATAGTGTAACTGTCTTCTTTCAGCTTTGACTTTTTTTTTTTTAGTTTTTTACAAGAATAACAATAAAAAATGATAAAGACAACACCATGTACGACTCACTTTTAAATTCTTATGGCAATGCTTCTTTTGAATGGATTTTGCATCTCCCGATTAAATTGCTGCTGTGTCACAGAAGAATGAAAAGTACTTGGTCGGGCTCGGTCCCACTCCCCCCCCCCCCCCCCCCCCCCCCCCCCCCCCCAAAAATGTCCACATGACACCCTTTCTCCAAAGTTCAGGTCAGAAAACGTTTCGTAACTGCCCGAGAAAACGGGAACTCGGCGCGAAGAACATCCAAACCTGGTACACGGCTCCACAACCAATGGAAACTCCCCAGCGTCCTGTCCTCCCATCTTTTTTTTTTTTTTTTTTTTCCAGCCAGCATGGTTAAAGATGGTGGACACGCATTAGTCCTTAGTGTTATTTCCTCCTCTGACAAGTCTCTCTCCGTCTCTTTGCACATTACGAACATTTTGTACTTGAAAAATAAGATCGCGTTCCATCTGATTTTTCGTGAATACTATCTGTACCGTAAAAACCCCAGTGATGAAAAATAAGAACACTTTTCAAAAGGACCAAAAATGGAATCAAAGACCCAGATATTTCGGCATTTTTCAGATTCTCTCTCACACACACACACTCTCACACACACACACTCGCTTCTCACTCATACACGACTTTAGAAAGGCAACAGATGTCCGTTCTCCAAGGCAATAATGTCTTTGTGGCAAACTCGACCCTGACATTCCAGACAACATCACTCTGGCTCCTCCCTCTCCAGGAATGGAAAAAAAAAATAAAAAAAAATAATAATAATAAAATAAATCCAAATTCATGTGTCGTCTGATTATAAAGTGAGATACATCCATTGTCATGAGTAAATACTGATGAGGATACAAAGTAATAATGAGGACTAAAATAATAATTGTGACCATCCTAATATCGTAAGATAAAAATACTACTTGTGAAAGGATAGAAAATCCTCCCCCTTTCTTTTTTTTTTGGGTTTGACACCCAACTTGCTCCCGATACACCTCTTAAAAGCAAAAAGAAAAACTGAAAAGAAGTTAAATGATAATACAGATGATAAACAGGAGTTTAACACTTTAACGGTGTCTCAGGAAAATCAAAGGAAGCCTAGAGAGGAAGTTTGTTTCTTTTTGTTTTTTTTCCTCCGTCTTTCAATCCACTTCGATCTTTGTATTTTTTTCTCCTTTAGTCTTTTTCTTGTAGCTCCATTCATCCATGTTGCAAGTTTTTGTTTTCCTTTTTTTTTTCTGCTGAAGCGCAATAATTCTCCTTAAAAAAAAAAAAAAAAAATGTGTATTTTTCTCCGTAGTCTTAAATGTAAATAATGCAGATTCCTGTTGAGAAATTGTACATTCCCTTTAAGTTGTCGTCCGTCAAAGATGCCATGTCGTGTCTTTTTCACATTTCTCAGTCTCCTACTGTCCAAACTGACCTGAGGGGAAAGAGACACAAGAGCGATGAGCTCACACATTTTAAACCAGTTTTTTTTTTATATATATATATTTGCCAAAAAGCTGCTCAATTTGTGAGTGAAGACCTGGAAGATTTTCTTTGACAGGGTTTCAGGAAGCCACCAACAAAGAGCAACAGCATCAGGCCAGAAAGCAAAACAGGATTTTACTGAACAAATAAGTGAATGCTCTTCTGAATTAATTGTGGAGAGAGCAGGTCAGAGACGTGACCAGGACCAAGAGTGAGTCTGGAAATCATAATGTACAAGTCCCTCAAGGACACACACCTTCCCATAGATGAGAATAACCACTGTATCTCCATGGTAACCATACAGAAAATAGTGACAGCCTTAAAGTGCTAAGACGACATCAATAGATGGTGAGATGTCTTTTTACATGCATGTGTCTTCAGAATCTCTAAATCACTGTCAGATCTCAAATTTAAGAACTAGAAACATACAGATGAGTCTGAACTTACAGATCTCAGCCTCTTGCGTCTCCTCCTCCTCCTCTCCGATCCTCTCAGCCTCTCTCTGACTGCTCCAGGTAGAAGGATTTGGCTGGCCGGATGCTCTGGGTAAACTGAATGACGAAGAGATGAGAACAGGTTGAGGAAAAACAGAGGGAAAACTGAAGAGACTGAACAAAATTAAAGATATTTTTCACTAAATGCCACAAATGAGAACCAACCTCTCTTTCTTTACCTTGTGCTTCGGACACCGCAGCGAGAAGTTATCTTCGTTCAGAGAGCAATCTGGCAACGGGACAGGGAACGTTACTACCGCATGTAGTAATGTCATTGAGAAAGAACCGTGTAGCTTTTGTGTATTTCTACTCACCAGCTTCAATAGCACACATGTAGTGGTAGCGAAGTGTACAACCTTTACTGTAGCAGCCCAGGGTTGAGCCGACCATCTCACAGTACGAGCAGCACTGAGAAGAGAAGGTGTTTTTTAACGGTGACAGGTCGAATCTAAAAATCTGCAAACCCGAAACAACACAGGTCAAAGATAAGAGGACACTCACTGTTTCTCTGGCGCCATCTAGTGCCTCCTGCAGGCCATAAAGCCTGCCGTTGACGAGATACACCCCACTGGTCCACACTATGCATCCTTCGTGGACCCACAGCTCCTCCGGGTCCATGGGCATCTGAGGCAGCTGTGCGAGTTGCGCCAAGGGTCCCAGGGAATCCAGGGCGGGCGGAGGAGGCTGGAAGGGCAGGGACGCCTTGCTGTTGGATGGCACCATCCTGGGAGAGTCGTCGCTGGACTTGTGCCTCCTTTTGAAGCGGGGGTGAGAGGTCAGCTTCCTGTGCTGAGGTCGCTGTTGAGCTTCGTCAACCGGCGGCTGCGGCGGCGGTTTCGGCGCCTGCTGTTGGTCGATTTCGAGGTCCGGCTCTCTCTTGAGCTCAGGGATGGGCCGGGTGTCCAGATTCATGTCCCAGGTTAGGGATGTTTTAACGGCGGCGCACGCGGAAGAAGAAGAAGAAGAAGACGGTGCCGTGTTGCTGAAATTGCTCGCCACATGCATCATCATTTCCTCCTTCGCTGGAGGGGAGGAAGGTCTGACTGTAGTGTTAAGAGTTGTTGCGTTTGTATCTAGTCTGACGGCATAGTCACTCTCAGTCGAGGGATTGGTAAATTTAGCCTCTTGTGTTTGCGAGTCTTGGACGGTGCTCAGAGGATTTGAGGTTATTTCTGAATTTGGTCCCGTTTTGTTTGTGCCTGTGGTTGCCTGACATTGTCTGACCTGCGGCGGATTCTTGGGGAGCTTTGCAGCATATTCAGCCGGATAGTACGGCCCGTAGAGATCTCCAAGGTGTTTGTAATTTGCCCATTTCTGACACAGGCAACATAGCAGGCGGCCAGAATGATTGGTTTCCGTAATCACTGGGCCTGCAACAACATAGCCAGATGACGGAAGTGCTTTTCCTGACTGAAGTGTGGTTTCCACCTCGTCCATCTCCCTCTTCTCTGATTCCCTGTCTCTCCTCGACAACTGGGAGGAAAGAGCTGATGTCAGGAGAGACTCAATTCCACTCGCGCCTGGTTTCCCTCCAACTGTACCGCGCTCCCCTTTCATCTTGTCCTCCTCTGCGTTCACAATGGTGCACACTGCCCCGATCTCGGGTACTTTCTTCTCAACGTGTATGTGAGGAACAAACGGGCCTTTCCTGCTCGGATCCACGAAAACCGTACCGAGACCACCTCCCGCCCTTAAAGGTGTATCTGGGTCGTCTTTATCCATGGAAGGCGTCGGCGCAGCAGTCCTTCTCCTCCGCCTCCTCTGTCTTCCACTTCCCTCCGCCGACTCGTCTTCATCCTTCACTCCTCTGCGTCTCCGTCGCACAGGCTTGACCTCAACCTCCGGCTGTGCGTCCTCGCTTTCGACATCCACTTTCACTACCTGGGTTAAAACAGGTGGGGCCAGGGGTGGAGCGCTCTGACTGTCCGGCAGAGGGGGTGGTGCCGTGGGGGTTGGTGTGCTGCTGGGGGTCTGCATTGGCACTGGGCTTATAGCGGCGGCTGTAATTGGAATGGGTGTGGCTGAAGGAGCGCTCAGACTCGTGCTCTGCGGCTGGCCTTGAGACTGGGGCTGTGTTTGCACTTGGGTCTGAGCTCGCTTTTGTTTATTGACACTCCCAACGGGCCTGCCCTTTTTTTTGCCAGACGGGAAATAGCCTTTGGGCACAATGCTATCTAGCTGCTTTGAGTCTTGTGGAGACAGACTGGACCTACCAGAGCACATTTGATGCTGTCTGTGCAGCATGTGTCCTTGAGCCTGGCTATGGTGGGGAGGGGTGGTTCCATAGTAGTCACTGCCAGGATAATCATCAAATCCCATGCCAGATTCTTGAAGTTTCTGTCGAAGGAGGTTAGCAGCTGACTGTTCTCCTCTTCTTGTCTCAAGCTGCTGGTAAGTGTTTGTGAAATGTTGAATATCTGAGAGGGCAGATGAAGAGGGAGGCGGGGAGCCCTGGACCGGGCGGGGAAGAGGTGGAGGAGGGGGCAAAGGTCCGAGCAAAGCGAAGTCTTCCTTGTCACCAGATGCTGACGCAACGGCAGATCCTAATCCAAAGTCAAAGTCTTGTTGTTTGAGGACCTGAGACGTCTGATGTGGATCGCATGGGTAAGCAGAGGGAGGTAAAGGTCCCGTTTCATCAACTCCTCTGAAGGGAATCATGTCATTTAAAGAGTGACTTTCATCCATGTAACTATCCTCCCCTCCTGCAACCCTGGGGAAATGTGCTAAGTCTTGGTCCTGTGAATCATTAAACGCTGGTATTTCTGAGTGAGAGAAGCCTGGGTAATGATTTGAGTCATCATCAGCGTGGCTTGCTGGCTTTTTAATATTTGGTGTAATTTTCTGCACTATTGCCTCCAGCTTCAAGCCGCGGCCTTTTCTGTGAGGCAAAACCTTGGTGTTACCACTTGATGGAGACAGAGGTTGTGAAAAGGTATTCTCTCCTGGCAGAGGGGAAGAGAGCCTGGGACACGGGATATCTGAACTGGATGAGTCATCTTCATTGTGATGGCTGGACTCGGACTGAGCCCCAGGAGAGTGATGTGAATTTGTGGCGGCCCTCTGCTGAGACACATCGTGTAGTTGCCTTTTGGCGGGAATGGGAGAGATAAAAGAGCGGACTCTCCTCCTTAATATTAGTGGATTTGTGTCTCCAGATCCCCCGGATTTAGTCTGTCGCTGAACCTGTGGTGGAGTGGAGTTGATATCAGCAAGAGGCTTAGCGGAGCTGGATGGAGGAGGTGGGCAGGGATGTTTGACTTCCTCTGCGGCCACTCTTGAGAACTCAGGTTCAGCAGCATTTTGCCCGTGAGAAATCTGCGGAGGAATAGGCCCATGTGAAACTACAGGAGCAGGAGGAGGGAGCGTGGGAGGCGGCTGGGGAGGTGGCGGCTGTGCCCTGTAGTAAGCGTCCCCCTCGATTATTCGAGCGCTTTCTCTTCCTCCAGAATGCGCAGACTCCCACATTTTCATATCGTAGAAAGCGCTTTGATGGTGCAGCGATGATTTAGCTGTGTGTTGTTCACTGGCCATGTCAGGTTGGGGGATCATCCTCTGTCTTTGCTCCGATTGGCTGACCTTATGTCTTCCAGGAGAAGAGCCAGGCTGCATCATCATCTCCTTTGACGGCCTGTTCATTGCTTTTACCCAGTCGCTCATGTCATGGGGGAGATGGGGGGGGCCACGAGGGTGGGGGTACATTTGAAGCTTATTTGCGGATTGAGTCTGAGGGGATAAATTGTGGTAAGGGTGGTGAGAGGGAAAATGGGGATTACTTCGTGACATCATGTTTCCCTCTCTTGTATCTCCGTATCGATATCCAGGAAATGCACTGCCACTTCCTGTCGACAGATCTACCCCGTGAAGATAAGACTGATGCCTCGACGGTGAAGATAAAGGATTAGTGCTCATTGGATGAGAAGGCAGGGGGGTGATATCAACACTGCCTCGCCTATAGGGGTCAGCATTAAGAACAACTGATGGATGAACAGGCTTGGAATGATACTCCATGTTTGCCTCATTAGCCCCACCGCCGCCGCCGTGATGTTCAGTGTGTGAACTCACAGCATCTGCCATAACCTCCTTTGGTGTCATTTCCATTTTCATCATCGGTTTCTCTCCAGTTTCCTTTTTACTTAGATCACTGGCTGCTGCTGCAGGAGAGGAAAATGGCTGTTGAATCACAGAGGCCCCACTCTGACTTTTTTCCCGATCTCTCTCTCTGTCACTCTCCCTGTCCCTCTCTGGTGTGCTGCGTCGGTTTGGCGACACATCACAGATGACAGAGCGCCGCTCTGATGGGGCTAATATGGAGCCTGATGATTTCTGAGACTCGCTTTGACCAATGCTGCCGGCTAGAGGCTCTGGCTCTTGCAAGAGGAGCTCCTGCACAGCGGAGGATGGAGTGGACACATTAGATAACGCTTTTCTCTGTGGCAGGGAATAGTCAGCCAAGTTTATATGTTTCGGTGGGGGCTTTTGAGAGTCTGCAGTCGGTGGTAAATGACTCTGGGACACACCCACCTCAGTTTTTTCAGCGTTTTGCAGAATTTTAGTACTGGACACTTCTGACTTCACTAAGGACTGAGGATCAATGGTAAAGTCTGGTTCACTTCCATGTTTCTGGTTTGGCGGTTTTCCAGAACTGCCCATTTGGGCCGAAAGAACTGAACCCTCAATTACTCCACTTTGCATTCTCATTCCTTCACTCACGCCATATGGATGTCGGGTTTGAAACTGTTGAGCTTGGAGATGTGCAGGAAATGCCTGTTCGGGCCGTCCGTAACGTCTATCTAGATTGTAACCTTGAAGGACCTCTTGCAAAAGGCTCGGGAACTGCTGCATCTGTGAATTCTCCTCAGGACCTTTGGCTCCTGCCACTTGACCTTTCTTCACTACGGGCTCTGCTACAGAACCAGCATCTTTCGGATGCATGGGACCATAACCAGTTTGGGTTTGTTGGTACCCTAAGTATCTGGGATTTGACTCCATCGCAGCTACAGGGCCAGCCCTCCCTTTGCTCTTAATGGATAAATCTGACCCATATGGTGATTCTGGGTAGCCATATTTATGTGGACCAGACTGGGGAGGGTTTTGAGGCCGTCCAAAGTTTGATTTCTGGTAATGGGAGGAATACAGACTAAGATCGACACCTTCCTCTCCATTATGACTGCCTGACTCTTTTAAGTAAGCGTGTGACTGTTTCTCTTCTATACAGTTGTCTTGGGGATGCTTATTTTTTTCAGTTTGATTTCCCTCAGACCGAGCTGAAACAATCACGCCAACACTACTGGCATTCTGTTGTTCCTCAGATGTGTGGTTTTCTTCCTTCTCATTTTTGTGTAATCCGGAGTGCAACCTATTTTCTTTGTCCTGACCATTTTGTGCATTGACCTCTCCATCCCGTTGCATCTGGCTACTACCTTTGTCTATTTTGTCAACCGTGCCTTCATATTCATTTTTGATGACTTCATTTTTAATTTCCGATGTCTTCCTGTTGCCATCTCTGCGGTCATTATAAGTTAAACCAGGCTCTTGGACACAATTTGGCATGAGGGAAGGAATATTGGAGGAGGCGGATGAGGAAACTGGAGGTGTTGAATGTGAAGTCGGGCCAGTCTCTGAAGACTGACATCCAAAGGATGGCGATGATGACGAAGAAGGAATGCGAGCTTCGTTTGCTTTTGTTTCAGATACGACTGGTTCTTTTGATGGTGAATCAGATGTGACTGCTTTAACATTTAATGCTTGTCCAGCCTGTAGTTGCGTTGGACTCTGAGATGGAGGGTGATAGCCAGCTGGTTCTGATCCACTGCTTGCACCGCTCATTTGCCTCACTCTCCTATGCTCCCCCTCAGAAAAGTGCTCCTCTCTCTCCGCCTTGGTCATTGGTGGCCCTGCTGCTAACATCAATGAGGAATCTTCCTCAGCACCAGCATCTAAGCTGGCGCCATCACCAACCCCCACTGCACTTCCGTCCTTGACCGTGCTAGTACTCGAGGCTGCACTCGCATTTCGGCTACGTGGTTGCGAAGGAGGCACGGCATGCGTTGCCTGTTGCATCTGCCCGACATCTTTTTTCTTCTGCGAAAGCACGGTGTCAGTGAGGAGCATGTGCTGAACTGTGTTTGGTAAATTGGCTACCTGTGAGCTCAAGGCATTAAGACTATTCATGCCGGCATCCTGCATTTTGTCGAGTGAAGACGATGAATACATAGAGGGGCCTTCCTCTCGGGATCCAATTCCCGAAGCCAGACCCATTTTATTACGGCCTGAGGAAGGAGGTACTCCACCTGCACTCATGCTGTGAGCTTTATGACTGCCACTGCTACCACAACTACTGATGCTGCTGTTTGAGTTGGGCGTGGGACTTAACTGGGGCATGGTCTGCAGTAATCTACCATGACCGTGGCTGCTACGGGGGTTTACTGTAGGAGGATGTGACGGTCCGTGACCTGAGGGGTTTCCATGTGCCTCGGAAACACCCATCAATGGGGAAGGAGAAGAGCTACAGCTGGGGGAATGCACTGCGGAGGCAGCGGGCGACGGGTTCGATATTGGGCTAAAGTTTTGGTTGATTTGAGTCTGTTGAACATTCGAATGCATCGGGGATTTGGCTATTTCTTGAGATGCTGGCTGAGGTATACTGGGATTGGAGGGTTGATGATGTTTAGCATAAACAGAGCCTGGGGACGGGCCCTGGTGCTGCATCTTGAGAGAGTTGTCATAACCTACCCCTAAATTGTGCTGCGAGTTGCGGTGCTGTAGTGTGGCCTGCTTGTGAAGTGAATGCGTCTGTGGGGAATATCCAGGATAATTCGAAGCATGGTAACTCTGTTGAACATTCTCCATTGGACCCACATTGTTCGCAGTAACTGAACTGGAGATTGAGTTTGAACTAGAATTTAAACTGGGAGAACTGTTGACTTTGGGATCAAACCCAGTGCTAGCAGCCCCGTCGAGATATCTCTGCGGAGGGGGGCTATACATTCCTGATGACCCAGTGGAAGCTGCAGCCTGTGGAGAGTAGTGCGGGTACTGTGGGGTCATTCGATGCCCAGAGTGAGGATAGCTCCTATGCTGCTGTCCATGGTGGACAGCTGAGAAGGTCTGCCCGAGCTGGCGGTGTTGCATCTGAGAAGCTTGCACAGACTGCATTGCTGGGTTCTGACTCATATTGTACTGATGAGAAGGAGAGAACGCTCCGGCACCTGCACCTGACCCAGCACTGGAGCCATAGTCTACTGGATATGGTGACATAAGGCCAGATGACGGTGCAGCGCTAGATCCAGGATGTCGGTACTGGTGAGGTATATGTCCATCAATATTAGGGTAACCAAAGCCTCCCCCGTAACCCATGCCTCCCCTTCTGTGCCGGTCCTTTCCACCCATCGAAAAATAATAATCCATGGCCTCCTTCCTGTATGGGTTGTTGCTGTTGTCACTGTGAATGTTACCCTGTGTTGGCGGCGGCTCCACAGCTCCTCTGCTTCTAGCACTGTAGGCGAGCATGTGACTGGCTTGACTTGGGTGGTGGTGGCCTCTGTGCAGCCTCTGCTGTTGCATCCCTGCATAATCATCTGTCATCCTTGGGGAGATCTGGGGCTCCGCTGGCTGAGGGGGATAAGGAGGTCCGCCTCCACCCCTCCCACTGAACCCAGGGGGGAGGGACGGGGGAGCAGGACTGTTAGAAAAATTCTGCATTGTTCATCCAAGTTTGGATTGAAAACGGAAATGTCTGTCAGCGTCTATATCAGGGAATGATTCCGATCCGAAACTGGAAGGCTTATGGCATTAACCATAGATGACAAAGAGAGAGTCTATGGCCTGGCAGTAAAACAAGGAAATGCTTTTCAAATCCACTGAAGTGCTGGAGCAAAGGAATATGTTTATATATAGATTGCAGATATTATATTCACTTTTTGTAGTGTAAATACTAGATAGATGATAATTTTGCGGAAAAGGTCAAATTGTGAAAATCGTTTTTTTTCCAATGCAATTCAGGGTCTTAAATGATTTCTTTCAAAAGAGATATGTAAAGAAGTCGCTTTCTACTCCAGGAAAGTACGAGATTAAAAATAAGCAGTCACTCCCAAAAAGCTGAAGTCGTTTGGCACTGAGCAGGCAAAATGGTCTCATGGACGACTGCCACATCACCATGTGATATTTCCAACCTTAAATGTCTTAACATGTATACGCTCCACTATAATAACAGCTCAAGCAAGCAGAGATTTTCTTTTTTTCTAAGGACTGAACGGAGTTGTGATCCAATCACATCTTGTGTAAAAAAAAGAAAAAGGAAAAAAATCTCAATAAAACCATTGAGACTACGTCCGGTCACAGCAATCCTTCAGTTCGTCAACATGTGCAAGTTCTCCGGGAACTGACTCACACCTGTGTGAGACAAAACCTCCAGTAACAGAATCAAGAAGCCTGAATGCAGACCTTCATTTAAACCTCCCAGAGGGGAACACTCCATGGATATTTTCTTCGGCTCTTGGATGCAGAATGTAACACTTTTTCAGATGTTCTTTCGAATACTGTTTTCAGTTCCTTGCTACTGCATGCATTCATTTGGACTGTAGAAGTATTTGGTCCTTATTTAGTCATCGCTCTCCTTGACCGTGTTGTAGCTCTTCTTGCGTGCCTTCAGCGTGCAGCCGCCTTACCTTTGTTTTCTCCTTTCAACCATCATTTTAATTCTACCTAGTTCCTTGGCAACAATTTTCCAAAAGGAGGGTAATCCATTTATTCCACTTCAAGTTCATTCGATTCGAGCTCCCGTTCTCCGTTTCTCTTCAATGTTTCCGTGCAGATACATTCATTTTCCACGAGCTGCCGATCAGAAGGGCTCTGAAAACACAAAAGATAAATGGAAAGAGTTAGCAGGCATAAATGATACAGCAACTTTAGCAGAAATCCATTTCCTTATAGCTCTCTTACGATCATGCTATTACAGAAAACAAGGCATTTTGGGCAGTTTTTTTGGATATTACAATGACCTGGACCATCACAGATATGTATGATTTGATTTGATTAGATGTGAAGTGATCGTACACTTGAATTTCAACATTTCTGGCGCCGTTTCAACATAAACCTAACATCAGGACAGTCACAAAGGGCAAATTAGTGCACGATTGCTATATTACAATATAATAACTCAAGTCTCAAGATGCAACTGAATCAGAGTCCCCAGAGATGCCCTTGTGTCAGCTTTTTTTTGTATATGCCATGACCTGGAGGACTGAAAACATTCACAGACACGGTGCCACTACAAGTACAACTACAAATAAAATGAAGGACATGATTAAGTGTTTGTTTAGCCCATCTACACCTTAGATTACTTCCATTTCAAAATGGTTGAAACTGTGTTCAGTTGCAGGTAAAATTAAAATGGTTTCAACTGCAAACCAATCACACGGGCACGTCTCAAGTGTAATTACCAAAACAAAATTAATGCAAACTTTACTTCAACGTCTGATACATTCTACTCATTACTTCACCACTGAAATAAAAGGCCTGCCAGCTTTCATATCAACGCTTCGATTTTGATATTCACAGCGAGTACAGCCTTTACTTTGCTTTAACAATAGAAGCTGGAGCCGTCTCTCCTGACTGATAACGAACAGGTTCGTCAGAGTGAACAAGCAGCAGCAGCAGCAGAAGCAGCAGCAGCGTGCCATTAAGACGACAAAGTAACACGGACAAGGTCGCCAAGTCTGCCTCACAGGTAAACAAACAAACTTGTGGAGGCGACGAGACAGAAGCGGACCATCCCACACCGTCTCCACTCGCACTAAAGACCCTTAACTTTGTTTTAAGGAGGGTTTCCATTATTGCGGGTGGATAATTAAAGGCACCTTTATGGGGTCAGCGCCGTTAATCGCCATGCGTTACACAAGCCGCTATCGTCTTAGGAGACACTGTAAAATGGTTAATGGCACTGAAACAACATTAGCATTAACACTCACTTGCCAGTTCATTAAGTACACTAGTGAAAACTTTCTAATACAACAGCCCTGCGGTAATTCTCAGCTTCATGATAATCATCCTCTCCAGCAATGGCTTGTTTCTATTATTTAGACAGTAGGCTAGGCTAAGGGCCCCTAGCTTGGTGACAGGTTTGATTCCCTCTATGCCCAGACTACACTGTGCATGGATACCCACTGGTTAAATGCAGGGAACAAATCCCTTGCGTACACGCATACAAACGTTGAAGCAAAGCAACTAAATTTGTCGGGTTTCTCGAAGACGTTTTGCTACATCTGTGGAGGGGAGTTTGGGTTTAAATAGGTTTATCCGTGGGTGTTATCCATCAGAAATTTATATGACTAGTGTCTGCAAGTCCCTTAACAGACAGGTCTACAGGGTAAATAAAGCTGATTTAATTTGAGTTGAAATGAGCGTAGAGTTGAATCTCCACCTTTCTGGCATCGTTTCAACACAAAACGAACATCAGGACTGTCTCAAAGGGAAAATTAGAGCACGACTGTTATATCAGAATATCCACCAAAAAAAAAAAAACGAGGTAATCTGGACTTGTACTGTTTCTTCTGTACTCTTAATTCACCAGGTCTCTGACAAGGAGTTTGGGTTTAAATAGGCACAGAAGCTCTAGTGACGTTTTGACCAAAAAAGTCCCCTCTGAGCCCTCATCAGTCCTTTAGAACTGAGGAGGCTACTTGGATGAAACATCGTCAAGAATCTCTACAAGTCCCTGGGCCTTTCTCCAGCGTTTTTGGGTACTGCCATGACCTGGATGGCTGAGAACCATCACAGACGTGAATACAGAGCAAATAAAGCTGATTTAATTTGAGGTGAAATGCCCGTAGAGTTGCATTTCAACGTAAACCAAACATCAGGACAGTCACGAAGGACAAATTGGTGCACAGCTGTTATATCAGAATATCAAAAAAAGACAACAACCGGGTAATCTGGAAGTGTAGTGTTTCTGGAAGACGTTTCACCACATCATTGAGGGTGTTACCCATTAGAAAATCACATGCCTAGTGTCTTTTTGATCCAAAAAAAGTCTACTCTGAGTTCTCACCAGTCTTTTAGAAATGAAGAAGCTACTTGGATGAAACGTCTTCAAGACTCTCTACAAATCCAGGGGTGTTTCTTCAGTGTTTTTGTATACTGCCACGACTTGGACAGTATCCAAATTAGTGCATGACTGTTTTATTAGAATATAATAATCCAAATCTTGGATGCAACATCTTCAGAAGTCCCTAGAGATGCCCTTGTCTCAGCTTTTTCTTTTTTTTGGTGTATGACCTGGAGGACTAAGAACATTCACAGACACGGTGACACAGTACTTGTATTAACATGCATTTGTTTTCACCGGCGTATCTAACGCTACGGCAAGGGAGTGGAAGACCACAGATATATATGATATGACAGGACAAGAGGCGAAACTGTTGTACCCGTTGTTCCGGTATTCGCGGTTATCCAATTAGAAGAAGACATTATCTCAATCCTCCATTCTGTCGTACACCCAAACCTTAAAATTAAAACTTTGCCTTTGACGTTATAGCCTCAATCCTTAAAGTCAAGCTTAAAAAGTTTCTCATTATGTCCTGATCTCTGACTTTTCATTCTTATCTCTGTATTGTAGCCTATCATGGGATTTCTTGTTTTCCCCTCTGATTAACCATTAATGCTCATTCTCAGATGGGAGAGGACTCTGTAGAAACCCTACGGGTTTCCCCAATCCCTCCTAGGACTGTATTATATACTATTCATTGTTCGGATTTCGTTTTTTTTTCTTTAAATACGGTGCAAATAAATAAATAAACTAGACCCTGGAGGGGAGAAAAACTGCACAATCATAATCAATCAAGTCTGATATGAGGCATCATCAGTCAGGTTTGAGATCAAGTGATGCGTTAAGGGACCAAAGCCTCGAAAGGAGCTGCGTTTAGAAGCCCACATTATTATTATTATCATTATTGTTATTATTCAATCACAGCAGCTCAGTTTGCACGACCGAGCAGCAGCGTTCAGTGCAGCAGCAGCAGCAGTAATAACAAAGCAGTCAATCAATTACAGAGCTGCCTAATTGATACGAGCAACGTCTCTGCAGATAAATAATGATCCGAAGCTAGCTCCGGGTTTACGTGGACGGTTTATGTCGATTCAGACTAGAAAACTACGGTGGCTACATTAGCCGGCAGCTACGCATTACACTTAGCTTCTCCTAGCTTCTTAAGCTAAGGCTAGCTTGAACCACCTTCTGAAAAAAAAAAAAAAAATGCTGCAAATTAAATGAGCGAGCTAGCCGCAAAATGCAAGGATAGCTAACTAAGCTGGACGGGTTAGCATTTTAGCAGGACGGCTAATTTAGAACAAGCCCTTACGAGTCCAAGCACACACACACACGCACACACACACAAATACAAATACAAAAAAAAAAAACCCCGAAAAGCTAAAAGAAGGAGCAGCTACAAACGAGGGGTGATTAGGTGCAGATGTTTGCCCTCCTCCTCCTCCTCCACCACCTCCTCTTCTTCTTCTTCTTCTTCTTTCTTATTATTCCTCCTCCTCGGTGAGTAAATGTGTTAGCTAGCATAAATACTAGAAAGGAGACCTGGCGTGGCGTGGGTGCTCGCATCTGAAAATTACCGTCACGCAGGCTGACATTTTCCCTTCAAACACAAACCAGCCAGGAGCCGAGTGCTAAGCTAACTGAGCGCATACCTGAAATGAAAAACGCAGCGGTGCAAGGCCCCATCGAGGAGACTGGAGGACTGGAGACTGGAGGGCTGCGTGTTGTTTCTTTTTCTTTTTTCTGTGTTTCTTTTTTTTTTTTTTTGTGACAATCCCCACTGCTGCTGCTGCTGTTGCCGCTGCTGCTGTTGTGCAGGCAGGAAGAAACCCGAGTCTGGAGTCGACCGCTCCGCCGCTTTTTTCCTCTCTCTTGCCCCCCCTCCTCCTCCTCCACCACCACCACCACCACCTCCTCCTCCTCCACCTCCTTCTTCTTCTTCTCCTCGTAGAGTCCAGACAACCCCGACCAGCACCAGGCGAAGTCGAGGGGGCCCCGTCACGACCACGACACTCGGATCCCGGGCCTTTCTTTTCCCCGATGTGCCCCCCCCCTCTCTCTCTCTCTTGCTTTCTCCTCCTCCTCCTCCTCCTCCTCCTTATTCTCCTTCTTCTTCTTCTTCTTTTTTTTTGCGTTAATCCTTTTGTCCTCACCTCCTAGAAATTGATGGGAACGGCGCACAATCGGGGTGCCTGTGGGTCCCGTAAACCAGCAGCGAGGTCCATACACCCCCGCCCCCTCCTTCTCTCCTTCCCTCCTCCTCCTCCTCCTCCTCCCCTCCTCCCTCCTTCCCTCCTTCTCTCCTTCCACACACACCGCTGAGGTGATTCCACCTATCTCGGGCTTAAAAATCTAAAAACCAGCCAACCTCCATTTATCGCGCAAACACACACACACACGCGCGCGCACGCACGCACGCACAAACACACACTTCTTCAGCTTCCGCCGCTGAATTGCATTTTGCCTTCATTCGCTTTCCTCCTCTACTGTGTGTGTGTGTGTGTTTTTTTTTCTTCTTGCAACAGAAAGACCGCCTTGAAAATGCATGCACACTCATATTCCTGCACCCCCCCCCCTCTTCCCCTCATCTCCTCTCTCCATCACATCCCTCCATCTCCCCCTCACTCCCCCCTCCCTCCCTCTCTGAAGCTTTTTGCTATTTCATTGATTTTTACCATAAAATCTTATTTATTTTTTTTTATTTTATTTTTTTAAATCTTCTATCCTGATGCATTTCATGTTTTGCACATGCCACTGATGGCGCTCCTTTGTTCTTACTTCACCTCAAGTGAATGTGAGTGGACGCTAATGAAGGCGCGGGGGTGCAATTGAGGAGATTAAGACACGTTTTCGTGCAAAAGTCAGAAAATAGGTGCAATTATTGCGGTGCAGTGGACGGGGGGGGGAGTTCGTTAAACCACTTCAAACCATAATATGCAGCTGCTTGGTTGATGTTTGACACCCTCGTCGTGGCCGGGACAACAGTGGAGGTGGTACAGAATCCCCCTTTTTTCCCCATTAAATTTCTTGTGTTTCCTCAGCTTATCTGCGCCCTGCACAGGGCTGGGGAGCGCAGCGCGGAGGACCCGCTCGCACTCTCCAACCACCATAATGATGTGCCCTATGCCCCCCATCCACGCTGCTGCACTTTTAATATACTGCAGCGTGCCATACATACATGCAAACACATGCACAAAAAGTCTGCAATTCACACGCGCGCACACACACGTCCGCGTCCAACCACTCACTTAACCCGTCAATCACAAGAGTAAAATCTCTCTGTTTCCAAACCAACAGTTCAATACATTTCATTCCCTTGCAGATACACGTCTATTTCTATCATAGTTGCCATAGCAACTGCATCACAGAGCCTTAACTGTGGATAATTTTTAAGCTACGTATCTACATTTGTTTCCTTCTTTCTTCTTGCGCTTTTATTTTTTTTCGCGTCACATTTTCTGTGCACGCGCCTCTTGTTTGCCTTTTAAACGCAAAAAAAAAAAAAAAGAAATGTTTTCGACCACCAGTCACTTGCTCGCGAGCTTGTGAAAGAGCAGAGAGGCTGAGATAAGAGGGGGGAGCAGCAGCAGCAGCAGCAGCAGCAGATACTCCGGGCCGAGCGAAGTCAGCCAGCCAGGCCTGTCCAATCAACAGGAGCGCCTGCTGGGATGCACGAACACTCTTTGAATCACGGGCAAGGTCACATAATTTTCCACAGAGGAGGCTCGCGGCACACAGCGGTGAAGAAGAAGAGAAAAAAAAGAAAAAAGGAACACGTTTAATGGCACACCTTTTGTGAAGCGATGCAGTCGTGTCCATGTGTGATTTTTCTGGACAGGCTCTTAATTCGAGGGCATCAGCTCAGTTTTATTTGTATTTCCAGTCAATAACAAACTCATTTATCTCAAGAGGCTTTACAGAACCCACAGCCCGAAACCCTCAGGGAGGAGAGCAGCATGTAAACATATTACAACCAAGAAAGGCACGATGCAAGCTGATATATGGTGATTGTTATCGATGGGCGATACCTACACTCACGTGCCAGTTCATTAGGTACACTAGTAAATCCATTCTAATATTACAGCCCTGCACTAAATCATATCTTCAGGAAGGTTCAAGTGATTCAGAAGTAGCTTAAAATAACGAGAGAGCTGATGATATTCAACAATGTTTTCATTTTAGAGGCTGTGACATTGTATTTTGTTGTGCTGACACATGTTCCCGTTGGGCTAAGCTAAATAACAGCGCCGCAAATCTGAAGTAAAAGCTAAAAAACATCCTAAAGATGTCTTGAAGAATGGTGCCGTTCACTGGAGAAGAAGACAGGATCCAACAGTTTCCTCTACCTCCAGGTAAGTATTTGGTCATCAACAGACTCCTAGTTTCTAGTTTCCATCTGTTTCCACTGAGCTGTATGCGCAGACGTTACCATTTAAACGCCAGCTCCTCACCAGTTTCTGAGAACTGAACAAGCTATTCGGAGGAAAGATCTTCAGGAAACTCTGCAAGTCCTACAAGTTCTACAAGTTTTTTTTTCATAGCACTTTCTGGCACTTTCACTACGACCATAACATCATAATAGTGATGAAGGAGGATCTAGTGCCTTCTTGTATTAGAAGGCTTTCGTTTTCATGGCGTCATCAAGTACAAATTGTCACAAAGAAGCAAACTAATTCTTTGGTGATGAGAATATTCAATTTTGGACCAGATTTATTTGGTCAGTCATTTGTTGAGCACCTGAACATAGTTGACCGGGTACTAAAATGGTTGTACTTTGTAAATTTTTCCACAATTCTGGAGAAATTAAAGTGAGAATCCACTCTATAAGCCCAACTTACTCACATATCTCTAACCGGAACATGTCTAAACAGCTAAAACAACAAAAGATTGTGTAAGTGTCCAAATGTATTTAACATTTAACTCATTGATACTGCAGAAAAAAACAATAATTTATGCCTTGAAAGCTTAAACTGATGCATCCGACTCCAACCCAGTATCTTAAAACCCATCGTGTTGAAGCACAACATCTGCTTGTAGGTCCTGGTATGAACAGAATAACTCAACAATGAATTGACCGCGTCCACATGTACCAAAACAATATTTTTTCCTTTCATTTCAAGAATTTCTCAAAATGATGCAACAGTACAGCAACAGTATATATAGCCCTAACCTAACCACCCAACGAGGGTCAATATCTGCAGCACCGTTGATGTTGTTGTTGTGTTGTTATGAGACGTCGGGGGCTAGAGGGGCGAGGGTTGGGGGCGATGACATCACCGCGTTCATATCAGGCGTCTCCACAAACCGCAAAGGCTCCGTATTTGACCTGGATGCAAAAAGGTCACCAAAAACTTTCACTTTTGTACGTGGTTTATACTTCTGCCCCAGTTAGCTACGTAGCTACGGGGACAGTTCAGACTCTACGTAGACTCTAACCCTAACCCTAAAATGTAGTAACTGCTACTGTGATTGGTCCGCAGGGTTGTAGCGTGTTAGTGCTTTAGTTTTTCCAACTGCTTCTCCATCTCTGCACTTTCCAAATTGATTGTTTTGGATCAGTGAAGATAGGACATATTGAGGAAAGGTTAACTGAGGAGGGTTGGGCTAAAAAAAAAACATTTGTAGGACTTGTTTTTGGTGAAATTTTGCACTCACCATTGTTGAAAATACAACACATGCCAACCAGGTAAACACAAAAGCTGTTACATTTCCACATTGACACCATCTACAGTTACAGAGCCAACATCTGCACTCAGAAGCTGGAGTTTCTCACATCAATACCAACGATAAAATGCATCAGTGCAAACATTTAAGCATCTGTTTTTCTCCCTCTCTCTCTTTTTTGTTTTTAATACAGAAAGTAGAAAGGTCTGTTCTGCAACCACAGTGCACAGAGAGAGAAAGATTGGTTAAGTGCTTGCTCACCCTGAATACAATCCACTTCTCGAGTGTCATTTTTATGTGAAAGTTCCTTCTGCAGCTGAGCGTTGACGCTGTTAGAACATTTGTAGAGGCACTTGTTCCCGCAGATGCTGCATGCTGCCTTTATGCAACATTACAGAGATTTTTTTTTTTTAATATATATATAAATACAGAATATATCAGCTTTGGCATTTTTACACTAATCAGCCCCAACATAAAACTACCAACCGAAGATTACGCTACAGTACAATGTTCCTCTGGGAAACCTCGTCCTGGCATTTAGGTGGATGTTACTTTAACCTGAACCACAACCTGCAGACCAAACATAGCAACAACGGGGGGAAACCACACGCCTGATGTAAAAGATCATTCGGTTTGACCGCCTTCTTCCATTGCTCAGTGGTCCAGTTCTCGTGTGTCCATTGTGGCATCTTTCATCAGCAGACATGGGGTCATCATGGGCCTCGTCCAAAACAAACCGCGGTCCACTGTGTGATCAGAAGCAGCATAGACGTATTTAGCATTTTGAGCTACAGGAGCTCGTCCGTTTGTTCGGACCACGTTGGCCGGCCTTCACCCCTTCACATGCATCAATCATCCTGTCTCAGGTTCTTCAGGTTCTCTTCCTTCCTTGGACCACTTCTGAATGGTACTGTGAACACTGCAGAGCAGGAACACCCTGCAAGCGCTGCAGTTTTGGAGATGCTCTGACCCGGTCATCTATCCATCACAATTTGGCCCTTGTCTAAATCCCTCTACTCGTCCATTTGTTTCCATTCCTAACATAAACTCGGAGGGTAAAATGTTCATTTTCTCCCTAATATATCCCACCTACCGATGGGTGGCATGATTACAATATAATGTGTTATCACACAGGTGATCATGATCAGTCAGCCTTAATGTTATGGCTGATCAGTGTGCATGTAAAATGAAGCTCTCCTTGTCATCCTATGACATGATTGCTGTTGATTTTATAACATAGAACCTAATTCGTGAAGGTTCACCTGAACTGACAACATCCTGCAGAGCTCAACTCAAACAGCATCAACCGTTCGCCCCAAAGCAGCAGCAGCAGCAGCAGTTTCCTTGATGACCACACGGAGTCAGAGTCATACAACAAACACGTCGCTGTGATCAGAAAGCAAGCAGTCGGTTGAATAAGATAAAAAAAAAAAAAAATAGCCCTCACATTATCTTGCCTGAAATCCCAGTCCCATCCGTCCCTTTGAAGTGGATGCTTCTAAAGTTATGGTACAATTTCACAGCCTTTTGATCCTCGTCTTACAATATCACAATTAGTGTGGCGGGGACATTAAGTATTATATGGGCACAATGGGCAGTGCTTTGATAATGCACGGCTGAAAATGCTTTTCTTTCTGAGGACACGGAGAGATGAGATGTTGAACTTGGATTGCTGCTAGGTGTGGTGACCCTTCCCGTCGTCTCTGGAACTCATTCAGATCAAAGAGCGTGATGCAGCCCAGTTGAAATACACTTGTAACAAGGATGTCTGTGAATGTGACATTAATACAGGACAGGTCTGCTGATGCAAAGCTGCATCTCTCCCCCCCCCCTCTCCTCTCTCTCACACAGTCTGAAAGCGGTGTGTGTTATTTAACAAATGCAGCAATCGAATGAATCTGAAGCTCTGAAATAGCTCCACTTAAACACACACAAACACATACGCACTCACCTGTGTGGGATCCTTCTCCCTGTTCACCACAGATGAAGAGGTGGCTTAAGGTATTTTAGCTGATCCATAGCCCTGTGAGTGGAGCGAGTGGCGGGCGGCGACCACCAGGGAGCGCTCTCTCTCTCCTGATAGCCAACCTTCACACGGCTCCAGTGCATCTCTTTCTCTCACACTGAGGCCGGCTGCCACACTCTCCCCCGTCTCCTAGCAACCTCCGAACCCTGCCTCCAATCACTACGGATACCGGGAGGGATGGAGGGGAGGGTGGGAGAGTGTGAAAGGCAGTCGGGGTGGGTGATGTGGAGAGGCTTGGCTCTGGAAGCGGCGAAACTGGAAGTGTGCAAAGCTTTGAGTGCCGGGTAACAACTTGATGCTTTTTGGGAGGTGGATCGCGTTTTAGAGGCTGGGGAGCGGGAGAGGTGAATCACGGAGCCGAGGTTCTCAGGGGCGCGCTGAGATCATAATTCAAATCAGCCATATTATTACAGAATGTGAAGTGGAGGAGAGTGATTGCTTCAATTAAGCCAGAGTGTCTTGAGGGTCCCTTTGCTTAGTCGCAGCTAAGATCCTGAACCCTCCTCCTTCAGCGCATCCTCCCGTCTCCTCCTCATCTCTCTCCAACCTTCTCCGGTAGCCCATTAAATTTGATGGTGCCATCATCATCTCTGTTCTGTCCTTGTGACTCTTTGCGCACCTCTGTGCTTTATAGCTCCACGTTCTTCCTCGTGCACTCTCCTCTCTGCGTGACATAGACTATATATATATATATATATATATATATATATATATAAATATATATGTATATATGTTCCTCTCTCGTACGTGGACTGTGCATGCATGCACGTACGCAAAGGCGAAGGTGTGCACATGCATACGCTACAATCATCATGTCACAGCAGTGCACAGGTGATGCCACACAGTCACGCTTCATTACAAGCCTGCATGACATTCTTTGTTTAGGTCACGCATGCCGAACACAAAGCAAACGCACACTTCGCTCGTCAGACTCGCTCCTTGTGACCTTAGATACTGGAACTTGCCGTCCCTCCTCCCCTCCCTCCCTTCCTCCCTCCCTCCTTTCACCCCCCGAGGCGGCTGTCGTACGGGAATACGTGCATGCAGGAAGGCCGGGGCACGATCGGTGTCAGGTTGATGCGCAACCGGAGTGAAAGCTGACATGTTGAGTGCACCTCGCGACACATGACGCGTGACATTATGTTCTGATGAGACGGGATAATGAAAACCCAAGACTGAAGGTGTTTTTTTGAAGCAGCCGGCGTTTTAATGTTGCTGACAAGACGTGTCAAGTTATGTCGTGACCTAAAGCTGCACCGCACTTAATTTAATCTAATCAGGGCAGCAATCGCACACGTTTGCGTAAATGTCATAAACAATTGGAATAGAGATGACTTGTGTAAATGATTACGAAACAATATGACTAGCTGGATTAAAAGGGAGAATAAATGTACAGCTTTACGGCTAGAATATGGGATTTGGATTTAAATACGGGACATGTGTCAACAGATACAGATAGAAAAAAATATATATAAAACATATCAATTTGATGGTCCTCCAACCATTCAGAGATATTTAGTTGTAAACTAATTCAATTCTATGGCCAAACGATTCGATTGGTCCGGCACATATTTGCAGGAGCTTTACCAGTTCACAACAGAGAGGTTGCAAAGCATAAAAAAATAAATAAAATAAAAATGTGGACGAGGAAGTTCGATTCGATACGTTACGACACAACGCGATACGATACATTACGATACAACACGACACCACGTGATACGATACAATAAAACACAATACGATGCAACATGACATAATACAATACGATACAACACAATACAGCACAATACAATGCGACACAATATGTTACGACACAATACATTATGATACGATACAAAAATGATGCATGCTACATCACAACAAAGATAACAAGACATGATATGATATATGATTATATTACATATAAATGATGATACGATGTCAGCACTGATAGAATACTGTACAACCTGATCCCTACATATTATATATGTTGTGTGATCTGTGACAAAATGTGACATGATATTAACATTTTATATGATACACTATGTGAAGAGCATGCACGTTACTACCACTGACATCACTTAAAGAGAATGGAGAGGATATCTAAACAAAGATAACAATCAAACCAGATATAAGGAAAATCTATGATATATGATACAATTCTGGTAATCTGATTATTTATTACTATAAATATATATAATATGTGACATAGCAACTGATACTGTGATATATTACGTCTAAAATATTAAGACTTATATGCAATGATTATGTGATCATTGAGACAGTACAATACAACTTGATCTACGATGTTATGTGATACATGTTTTATGATGTGTATGACACAACCTGATATAGTATCTATTAATATTTTATCTGCAATACGATCCAATGCGAATGCGATGTGATGATATTTTATATTTCTTACAGAACACAAATACGATAATATAATATATATGTGATAAGATAAAATAATCCTGCATGTTGCCATCTCTCACTCAGCTTAACGATAAATGAGGAGGACATTTAAACGAAGATAACAATCAAAGCAAATATGAGAAAAACCTATGACATATGATACAATGTGATGCAATGTGACAGGATTCATTGCTGGTACAAAAACATTTCTTTACATGTGCATTCTGTGTTTCTGAGTGCTGCCACGACATCAGACAAACAGATCGTCCTTTGAAGAAGCCTAAGAAGAGCGACTGCTTTCATTAATATTCGCCTGGAAAAAAACTTTAACCATGAGCCACCAAAGAGATTCAAAGAGGAGGAGGAAGGAGGAAGGAGAACATGTGTACGTATGCCTGCATGTATGAGGAACTGGTACAGAGAGAGGGAGAAAGAGAGAGAAAACGCTGGCTGCTGTTGCCGAGGCAACCGTCTCTCTCCCCTCTCCTCCTCTTTAACCCTTTCTCCTCATCACTTCCTTTTCACCTTCTGTCTTTTTTACCATCGCAGCGATCTCTCACTTGTTGATGTTCTATCGCTCCATCTGTCCCTCTCCTTATCTCCCTGCTCTCCTCTCCCGTCTCTCTCCTCCTTGCGTCGTGTTTCCCTCTCAGCGATGCAAAAATAAATAAATAAATAAAATAAAATAAATAAAAAAAACTCGATTCGTGAGCCACTCCGGCTCATCTTCATCGCGATTATTCATCCTCATCATGTCAGCACACCTGTCATTTTGTCTGCACACATGTGCTTTGTTAACTCTGAGTCATTTGGTGCAAGGGAACAGAAACAAATTGTGCTAAACTGTGTTAAGTATCAGGAAGTGATTATTTTACTCCCGGTGTTTATTGTGATTATGTAAAAACTTGAGCGCAGCGTCGCTGCTGGCATACAGGACGGTGATTAACTAGCCTGAAGCAGTACAGTCTAACAATACAGAGTAATCATCTTTTTAAGGATGTTTTATACGCGATGAAATATCTGAATTACCTCTTTGAAGCTTTGAAACTGAAAGTTAGTTGTATTAATAGATAATTTTGCTAATAATTAACTTTACTGGATTAATAGTATTCTTATACCTGTATAATGAAACTATGGTCAGCTGCAGGTTAGCTAGTCCACGGGTGAACATATACATTGACTGTATATAAAGAGGATTCCTCAGTGTTTTTGAAGCTCAGTATTACGTCTCCGATTCTTGCCATCTTGGCAGTGGTGCCCTTATTTATACGTAGCATCTTGACATCAATTAATCTGTGAATTATACCCCATGCTATTGGGGAAATTAGCTATAGAGGGTATCCATGTGACTGAAGTCTCCATGGTTACGGCCACTGAGCTGCAAAAAGTGACAGTTGAACATGGAGATTAGAAGCATTAGTTTGAATCGCAGGCTTTAATAGCGCCTAAATTGTAAAATTAATTAACAAATGGGGAAGAGCTGCTGGGCAATTCACTGAACCAACAGATTTGAAAAGCAGTCAGAGATATATTTTTACAGATATCTGCCAAAGAAATGAGAAGTAAATGTATCGCTGCATTAGAAGAAACAGCTGGAATCCAGACACAGAAACCTGGTGTTGTGCTTCACATTTAGTGTCGGGTAATATTAATTTATGCTGTATTTTTTTGATGAAGTCATACCTTAAGTTACGGCCGTGATGTCGATGCATACCCTCTATACTATAGAGGGAAATATAGATATCTCTATAGATTCTATAGAGATATCTATATTTCAGCAGTTGGACATTTTTACATGGAGATCTAGTGTTCGGATCGATACTTAATTATCGATACTTCCGATACCAAGTCTTTATGCTCTAAAATTGATTCTCAAATCAAAATATCGTTACTTTCAATACTTCAGTCATTCAGGGTAATGTAATACACTACTCTTTTTAGGTTGACCAGACACATTAGGTGTGTTTGCATTGGTATCGGATCGGTATCGCCGATACCACCCTAAATTTCACGGAAAGGAATCGGTGGTATCACTAGTCTTGGGGAACTGGCTCACTTCTGGAGCCTGCATCAAGTGGTAAGTTGAGGAACTGCAGCACACAACTCCAAAAAATAAGCAAAACTTTGTTGTTGTCTTGTTTTGTTTTTTAGCTTTATGCTAAGCTAGGCTAACCCAGTTGTCTTTAGCTTCATATTTACAAGCTCACAGACATGGGAATGTATAAATAAATAATTATTCCCTTATTGATCCCACATGGGGAAATTCTTTCTGTGCATTTGGCCCATCCATGTGTTCACACTGTGGTGCGTACACTCGGAGCAGAGAACTGCAAGAAGAGGCAAAACTGCATCTGTAACCACTCCTCTACAGCTCCCCCAGTGGTATTGATCTTCTCATCTACATCTGGTTAAGGGCATGTTCTCAAATTTTATGCAAAAGAACAAAGCAAAGCTAAAACTAAAGCAACCAAGTGGCTGTTTCTCCACTAGTCCAAGTGTGTTGGTTAGATTCATAAGTCAAATCAAACTAAAATTCCCACATGTGGGACCGTTTGATATGATGGACGTCTGCCATTACAAAGCAGGACATTTAGAGGTGAGGGTGGGAAAAAACAAAACAAAACACCACAGTGCCAACAGTCACCGTCGCCTCTTGCCAGTTTTCAGTATTTACTCGCTCCCTCTCCAAACACTGCGCTGTGAATTGTGCTGTCACTCCAACGGGGACACGACTCTCGTCGGGGGGCATCGATGCGATGCGAGCCGCCCAGCTGCTGCGTGAAACGGGCGCCTGATGCTCCTCCACGATTGCTGCGACAGCGATCAGCCACGTTAAAGCCTCAAAGTTTGTTCGCAGTGTGAGTAATCAGCATGTGTCAATCCTTGGAGGATGGGAGCAAGCCGGAGAACCCGGAGAGAACCCACAAAGAAACAAGGATTCGAACCCAGATCCTTTTTTTACTGTGACACATCAGTGCTAATCACCACCACTCACTGTGTAATGGAATAAATCTTAATTGTTGCCTCAGATCCCTCTGCTTTTTTTTTTTTTTTTTTTGACATAATAGATCCTGTTGCTAGGTAACTATTAATTGTTAATATGCAGGCCCTTCATAAAAAGTACAAATTCGAAGGCAACGAGAAAAGAGAAACGGTGACATAGCATTTCTGTAGATGCCGGACTCAGAAAGCCGAGTGGCACAACTCCACAAAGTCTCAAAGATCAAGTATAAATAAATAAAATGGGAGCTTTATTGGACCAAGGCACTGCAGCACCTCTGCAATCTGTCCTTTTTACCCCTATTTCCCTCCATCCGGCTCCCCCACTCATTCTCCATAATAATCCGGTGAACTTTCATCCATAACTCACAGGTCCCTCTGTCTTTTATTACCACCTCTCTCCCCTTCTCTAATAACTCAGGCTGACACACAATACAAGGCGGTCTCTGAGATAGAGGAAGTGGGATCGGGATAAAGAGAGAAGGGGAGGGGAGAGTAAAAAAGGATGGAGCGACGAGAGAGTACGGGGTGATGTATTAGTTGACAGACGGAGCTGAGAGGCAGACGGAGAGCCGGGGGTTCGGCTCCGAGTGGCTCTTGAGTTTTGAAAACAGCGAATGTACACAGTTCGCATTTAATGTGCGCAATCTCGCTCATGAATCTCGCTAATATGTTTCAGTCTTCTTCCTTACACCTCACTCCCCCCATCAATAATTAAATAAGTCTTGCTTGCCGGTGTGACTGAAAAATTAATGTGAGCTGGATGTTCAGGGATGATGGATGGGGAGGTGGGTGTCATCGTAGACGGAGTTGGGTTGGGGGGTATTTCAGCAAAAGGCTCGGATATTTAGGCGCTGATATTTAACAATTTGCCAAAGTTGTTAGCAACTCCTCGCCGTTAATACGTTTTGCACAATTGCAGCGCAGAGTCCTCTGGCAGATTCCTGTTTTTTTTTTTTTTAGCAGCGGACCGTGGGGAGAGAAGAAAATGTGCTGGAGCAGCCGTTTCATTTCCGTGAATCTCTCTCCTGAACTGTTCAATCTATAGACCCCCTGACAGTTTGTAAACAGTGTGACTTTTTTTGAGGGGCGGGGCTTAGCTGGAGGCAAAACTCAAACACTATAGCCTGTAAACACCAGTTAGCGTATTTCAATGGACTGTTTTGGGGAGAATAGACCAAGTAAACATTTATTTTAAATAATATACTGATACACTCACTCTCAGAGACCATGAGTGTTATTTTAAAAAGTTGACTCTGACTGATGGGACTATATTCATCGACCCGTACACTCTCACTCACTGGATGATTTGACCAAAGGAGGACACAGAGGGGACGAAGTCTGGTCTGTCTTTATCAAGTGAAGCCTCTCCAACAAGATATTACAAGAGGTAAGTGGAACCACTGTAGCAAACGCAACTTCTGCTTGGACACCCCTGAAACTCCCAACTAACTTTGCATTAGCTAGCCTAGCTGTTAGCATTAGCATTAACATCTAAGAAGAATCCCCCAAATAATGATTAACCTAACGTAATTTCAGTTTAACCCATAACGTTATCCAGGTTGAAACTATTGAACCGTTACATGTCAGTCTTACCTGATATCAAACGTGCGCCGCAAACAGTGTCTCATTCACACAGTCCTTTCTTTTAATCGCGTCTACGACTGGCAGTGGCTGGTATGCGCTAAAACTTCAAGTCAGTGTTTTTGTTTTTTTGGTTTGGCCCCCCAAAAATACAGCAAGCCGATATTTTCACAGTTGACAGTGACTGTGTTCGCCTCCAGCTTCCCTCTGTTTTGCATCCAGCTAACGCTGCGATGTCGCAGTGACGTCGGCTATGAAGGGGCTACCGTATTTCATCTAATAGTGGCCAGTATTCAATTAATAGCAAGGTCTCTTATAATGGCGAGGGCTGTAGTTTGCACGAACAAATAAAGGCTGAGTGCGCTAGTCGGCAATGATATTGTGCAATAACTATTTATTGGACTCACCATGTGCAACAATTTCCCACTGTGCAACACCTCATATTAGCTACTACAGAGCAACAACTCGGACCACATGTTCACTTATACTTGTACATATTTTTATTGTTTTTTTACATTGGTGTGTTTGATTCTTATTCTAATTGCCTACTCATTTTTATATATTCTTACTGCCTACATTGCTCATTGTTCTGAACACTGGTGCACTTTAGTAGGAGCTGCTGTAATGAAAAGTAATTTCCCTTTGGGATTAATAAAATAATTCGGATTCTGATTTGCATTCAATACAACCCTCGCCTGTGGTCATGCAGGTGAAAGGAGTTTCTTCCGTTGTGTGGTTGGGCTTAGCCTTAGACACAGGCTGAGGAGCTTGGGCATCCGGAGGGAGCTCAGAGCGGAGCCTCTGGTCCTTTGTGTCAAAGTTCGCCAGCAGAATCCAGGTTTTTCAGATCAGGATGTCTCCTGAGCGCCTTCCCCTGCGTGTCTGCCGAGCACAAACACCTGGTAGGAGAACCCAGGGAAGATCCAGAATCCAGAAAGACTTTGGTTTCCTCATGAGGAACTTGGATGAGTTTCAAGCAGGAAGAACGTCTCAAAAGTCTTTGGATAAGCCGATAAAATAGATGTAGTGCAATTAGTTAAGTCAGGTGTATGTAGCCTTTATGGCATATTGGTTGGTCATGCTGTCCTCTTGACAATCCACTAATCTAAGCAATAAAAGTGACATTGGTGAGATGAACGAACAAATAGTTTAATATTATTAGATCAAACATACGTGTTTTCCTTTGCTGCAGTTAGAAATAGGCAATAAATTAGATTGCAGTACTTCGAAATATGTACAAGTGCAATAATATTGTGTCGTGAGTGTTGTGGACTGTCTGATTCTGGGTAAAACATCACAACAACTGTTGGAAAAATGTCACGAAATTGGGTTCAAACGTTACTAAATACATTTCCTTCAACTTTCTAATCATCTGGTCAACGTTCCCAAATGTTCAGTACTTGAAAATAAACCCTTCTCTTATTTTTTCCATTTTTTTTTCTTTGAGTCCTAACAGAAATATTTCCCATGCAATCTGAATAACATCCTCCATCATTCCCTCTCATTAGTGTGAATTCAGGTGAGCACTGTGCAGCGTTGGTCCAAATAAAAACTCTCCAGCAGTCGTTTAGAACTGAAGACTCGTCCAGTTGTCTTTGTTTTAGCTTGGTCTTTAAATATATACCTCAACCTGGATGACTGAGAACCTTCACAAGCCCCAGCTTTATGTCGAGTCAAATGTGGGCATAATAAACTCAGATGGTGATAAACTACTGTTGTACAGTATATTATCACTCAAAGTGGCTGCAGCAGCTTATAGCCTCTGCCTCTCCCGCTTCAGTAAGTCGATCAAGGATCAACGAAAGGCACGACAGGTCTGGGATTAGATTGATTCTAACTGACAGAAGAGACTGAAAACCTTTTTGAAATACAGAAAGCCGTCTCATCAGAAGATGACTGTGATGTATCATGAAGTAAAATGCCGCATTTACTCACACATAGCAGCCTCCCTCCATCTCTGAGCAGCGGAGGGAGGACATGAGCAACAGGGAGTGGAGGACGGCAGCGCTGGAAGTCTGGAAGCAACAAACAAGTTTCTCCAAAGTAATAGTTGAGTCACTGGTCATGATAAACAACCCCTATCAACCCTGCGTAGATATACTGGGCTCATTTTGTACTATGGGGCAGTGAACACCTTAACACATCTTTGAGTCACTCTGAATGCAATGTGCTTGATAAAATGCCAAAAAAAAAAAAAAAAAAAAAAAACGTAAAAATCTGCAGCCCACGCAGGCCAGATCAGCACCAGGCTGAGAAACAAGTTTAAGACATGAATGACCCAGTCTGTTTGACTATTCATGAAGCCTAAAAGGAAATGTAACACCTAATTCCTAGCCAACTTCTTCTCAACTATTTACTATATATTGTAGACCGCATCTTTATCACATTATGTGATTTAAGTGGAGTTTATACTTAAGTGGAGTTTATATTTGTTCAATAATTAGACCCCTTCAATATGTAACTATTACCAAACACAAACACTGCGCCTGATGTTCAGGGCACCATGTAGCATATATGATGAGTAGAGATGGTTGTTAAATATGACTTATATCCTGGGCTGTTCAGGTGGGGGCGCTGTTCTGCCAGTTGCAGCTTTTTTCCCGACAGTGCTGTTAGTTTATTTAAAGGTAAAATTGCGTTATAAGTTGTATTATACTCGGTCTGAGGTCATGTTTTACTGTAGCATATGGTCCAATGTATGATAATTTCCCTCAAAATACGATAAGTTTAAGCTTCTGGTACGATAATTTGTCATTTCCCCTCTAGCCAACAGTGGACGCTGTAACCTATGCACTTGGCCTACACTGGTGCGAACCATTTATACTGGTGCACTTGTCACTCTAGCTTGCTTGGTAAAAATGTTACACAAACGCTAGATACTGCTATGTTTTTTTGTTTTTTTTTTTGTCAGTTGGGCTAATTTGTCTTTCTGCTTCCTTTCATTTACAACAACTTCCACTGAATCTCCACCAAAGCCAAGTCATACAAATGTCTCCGAACCTCCTCGGTTACCCTTTCCTCAATGTGTTCCATCTTTATGGATCCAAAACAATTGATACAAAATTTGTGGAGATGGAGAAGCAGCCAGAAAAGCTAGGATCTGTTAACCACCGGATTGAAGGAATCTGTTTTCCATCTCCAGTGAATGGTTCTCCACCAACCTGTGTGAACTTCTTAGAGACAGTCTTGTAGACTGATGGCGGATTATATTTCCGTCCTCCTCCCCTGCTCAGAGATCCGACATAGCTGTCTTCTCTGGCTAAAACATGGACGTTGTTCTCCTCCTCTGTCCTCAGCCTGAATAGCTGGTTCTCCCTGTGTTGTGCCATTAGTTTGTGAATGGCTTGGGTCTTTATTTGCCAATGAACAAGTCTACAGATTCCTCACTGCACTGAACTGCACAAACTACATACATTGTTTTCAGGGTGAAGAAGTTTCTGCTTTTCTTGTTGTCCTCTCCCTCTTTGTCCATTCTGGGCTACCTTTTTGAGCTTTTGACCAAAAAAATCTACAGGCTGGCTCTTGACTTTGTCATCTGTGCAGCCCATCGGAGTGATTTCTTCGAGCGACACGCTCCGTCAACTTGCTGAATCATCTGAAAAGCTGCCATCGGGAAGGGGTCCAACTGTCCGACACTGCAAAACCTAGGGTCATGGGAGCTCATAGGCGGCCTGACACAGTCCAATTTGTCTCCTTGGCGTGTCACGGCCCTAGCTTCTCTATCTGTAATGCTTCTCCGTGTCACTTTGATGTCCGAGGTGGGGCTTGATCGGCTTGATCGTGTCATTCATGTGGCAGACCGGCATTTCAAACAACAAGATGGATAATAGTTGGGTTTTTTAATGTGTGCGCTACTTCTGGTGCAGGTAAGATGATGTTATCCCTCAGACGGTTCTTCTACTGGCTCTGTTTACCTTCTTCTTCTGCGACTGGCTTTCTTGGATGTGTTTTTTTTTTTCCGGGGTCATACGCCAGCACAGCAGTTGTAGAGCTTGCGTACATGTTGTCTAGTTAAACTCCGATTAAGACATATACATGACGGAGAAAATTGACAATCACATTATCTGGGTGTCTTATTCGGATATGCACGTAAGTTGTCCAGTTAAAGTCGGATTAAGGCCATAATTTGTTTTCTTTTCACGTGCATGTAAACGTACTGATTGATATACACCGATCAAGCATAACATTATGACCACGGAGAGGAGAAGTAAACGATACTGACCGTCTTGTGACAATTCAGTGTTCTGCTGGGACCTGGAATTCCTTCATGTGGATGTTTCTTAGACACGTACCACCCACCTAGACCAGACCAGACCAGACCAGATACCCCCGCCCCATACCAATGATACTCCTTGATGGCAGCAGCCATACCCAGCAGGATGCCGCCTGACCTTTAGAAGAACAGCACAAGGTGTTGACCTGGCCTCCAAATTCACAAGATCCCAAACTGATCAAGTATCTGTGGGGTGATCCACAGAGGCCCCTTCCCCTCAACACCACAGTTACACCCTCAGAAGTCCCAGAAGGCTCTGATGAGTCACAACTGCTTTGGAGGCACAAGGGAGACCTACACAGTATTAGGAAGGTGGTCATAATGTTATGCCTGATCGGTGTAGAGTGACGGTAAAAGAGAGGCAGCCAGAGAGAGAGAGAGCAGCCAAGGGGGAACCAGCAGCAATGTGGGTTGTAGAGGGGACAGACCAGGACCCAACCACGCCACCATACCGTCACCATATGGCCCCTGTTTCTCAGGCTGCCCTCCTCCTCCTCCTCCTCCACCTCCTCCTCCTTCTCTCCCCCCTCTCCCGCCAGCCAGAAGGGAGAGGCAATGGTTGTGAAAGAAAGCAAGGACAGTGGAAGGAAACACTGAATGGTTTGAGGTTATGCAAAGCATTCAAAGGCAAAAAGCCAAAAAAGATGAAAGGAGGGAGAAGTTCTCCCGCTCATGAAAGAGAATCGGTGAGATGATGCAGAGGTGTGTGCACGAAGATCAAAAATAAATAAATAAATAAATAAATAAAGCTTAAAAAGACATGTGCGTGAAACTTAGTTTTTTATTATTAATACTCAACACTTCATTTTGTTCATCATGTACAAAGAGAAAGAATAGTCTTATTTCAGCACTTATAATAGTAGATATTATCCTTATTAGAAGTACCTTAATGATGTTTTTTTTTGTATTTTTGTTTTTTATTTGCAATTTTGTCATGACGCAGTTAATTTCGTTATTGAGATTACTTCGATAGTTTCCATACAAAAAAAGAAACAAAAAAAAACAAAAAAAAGAAAAACTAAGGTAAATACTTTCCCCCCACCCCAAAATATTCAGTATTTACACAACCTGTACAATTATTTGTTTTTGTGTGGTTTTCTGTCTGTATGGTGTAAAAATTTTGGTATTATTTCAAAGAAAAAAGGGCCACAAAAAGAGAAAAAGAATGGCCAAGAATAAGATTATATGTATATCGTCATGTATACAATTGATAGTATTTATATCTTACATTATTATTATTGTTGTTATCATTTTATTCCTTTATGCGTTTATCTTGTCCCCCGCAGTTAATTTTAATCAGGCTTGTGTAGTTTCCGCGAGGTTTTTGAAATACATTTAGTGGCAACCCCTTATGTTTATTTTAATTTTATTTTATCGATGGAGCAATGAGATTAACAAACAAACCTGTACACAATTTAATAGAAAATTTCCGTGTGCATCAATATAAAGCGATACATAATACACAGAGAGACAGAACTTCAATACAAGTAAACAAGTTCTGCAGTGAATTAGGGTGAAACTAATCAATTACACAGAGCGCCAGCAGTTTATATATACATATATATATTTATATATATATGTGTATATATATATATAAGATCACAGTATAATTCCTCCTGCCTGCATGAGATTAAATCACACAAAGAGACTCCTCCTTAAAAATGAAAATCGAATGCTGGAAATATGGATGTGACTTATTTGGTCCCAGAAAAAGTTCCTGACAGAAAAACAGCTGATAAACACATCCTCCACCTTCAGGATGCTTCCAGACCAACTAGTGACTTCCCACAACCATTTTTTTTTTCTTGTGTTGGAAAAATTAAATTAAAAAGAAAAAAAAAACAGGAGTGACAGTGTTTTGTTCTGCGTGAACCTTTCTAACAAATGTGTTGTGGCGTGTTCGTGTTCAGAGAGGAGGGGAGTTTGGGGGGGGGGTTAAGGTCTGATGATAGCTATGTTAACCACAGTGTCACCTCAGCTGTCGGGGGCAGTAAGCAGTGAACTAGAGGGTGGGGGGGCCTAGAATAAAACACGGAAAGAACCGATGAAGTGGCACATTCGCTGAGATCGTTTTCCGTTTGGTCGTGCCGTTTTATTGCAAATGAGGAGGATAAATTGTGGCATTGTGAGGGGGAAAAAAACAAAGAAATGACCACTTTTCACTTTTCAATCGAGCCTCGAAACATAAAAAGGAGTTGAGGAGGAAAAACTCTCAGATTACTGGAATGGCTGCGTTAAGGAGAAACAAAGCGACGTACGTGAACACGTGTGAGTCACGTTTCCCGCACAAACAAAGTGGTGGGAAGTAAATCATAAACCCAAAGCGTTTCACACATTCAAAACAATTGATGCGCTTCTTGTAGCAAAATCACACCTTTAATAAGGGGTTGCACAAATGCATTTCAACTCGGACTCTCGTTTGAGTGAAAACTACGCTCGTTCTCGAAATTTGCTGAAAACTCTCAGCGATATCAGCGAAATGCCGACGCTGGGAAACGTCCAGCGCGCACTCCTGTGTGTTTACATGTATATACTATGTATATATTTATATATATTTTCCTTGTACCACAGTGATGTCTATCCCAAACATAGAGAGGGAGCAGGATAGGTCAGGCCGACGATGGCTCTGAATTCTGTGTGCAATCATCAATAGAGCCCAGGTGGAGAAAAAGAATAGTCGTAAATGAGATCAAGAAACGGGCAACGGAAAAACACAAATATCTCGTAAAAGTTTTTAACAGCTGCTTAAAAATGAAGGATCACAATATACTGCCTCTATATGCAAATATCATCTCCGTATACATGTAATATTGTATTACATAAATGTGTAGATAATTGATCTCAAAAAGCATGAAGAACAGCTTATACCTTAAAAAGAGAGAATCTAACACAATTCAAGGGAAACTTAGCGAAGACTCCTAAAAACTAAACTTTCCCCCTTTTTTTTTCTCAAAAATCACCAAACATCTACACCTACAGTAAATTATCCTCCAACAACTTTAGTGAAAATAAGAAAAAAAAATTAAAAATAAAATAAGCAGGATTCTTAACATAATCAGTATACTGATTGGTAAACTATTATAATTAAGTAAACATGAGATTTAAAGAAAAAAGAGGTTCAATTATATCACCTATGATTAGTAATATTTGTGTCTTAACTACATTTTTGCATATTTTTCTTTGTGTGTTTTTTTTCGAGTTTTTATGAGTTTTTATTGTCGTTTTGTTTATTTCTTAAATTGCTGTAAAACATATTGAAAGTTACATCCTGTCTGTCTGTTTACTGTACAAAGTGAAAAGATCTTTAAATATATTATTTACAAGGAAAAGATTCGACAAACTAACGCTGATTGATGCCCAGCTCCAGAAACCTCCTCCCCCTTCTTCTTCTTCTTCTTCTCCGTCTTATTTCCTCGTCCACACCCCCGCCCCCCCACACCTCTATCTCCTCCCCCTCCCCCCCCGCCCGCCATCTTGCTCATAATAATGGTTGACCTGAACTTTCAAAATGTGCGCGTATAAAAATTCCAGAGATCTCAATCGATTTATTTAGCAGGAGAGTTGGGGGGGGAATCAGATTTAAGGCTAACTCGATCAGGCTCGCTTCGGCAGCGGCATCTGTGGAGCGAGGGAGGAGGGAAGGGGGTCGTTGAATTCATGAATCGTCGTCAGCGAGCGTTGGTGGAGGGCGTGGGGTGTGGGGAAAGGAAAAAAAAAAAATCATTGTGATTTGCTCCACGCGCCAAAACCCGTTGCATGTTTTGCGTCCAGGCTGAAGGTGGAGCGCCGAAGCTTCCTTCTTCTCAGGTCAGATCTCCTGCACAGTCTCCTGCAGCCCTTGAACTCCCGACACCGACCGATCGAAGATCAAACCTTTAAATGACTAAAAGAGGCTCCTCTATTCTGTACAGTAACACGATGAGTCATCAGGAGACAGCTCGGGTCGTGGGGGGGTTGGGTTGGGTTGGGACATGGGGGTGATGGGATGATAAGGCATGTCTACTGAGTGCCTACACTGAGTGAAAGGTCCTGTGCAATTAATGAGGCCTCCTCAGCTAAGAAGTCTATCTACATCAGTAAAAAGGAATCTTTCCGCAAGATGGCCGCCTTCCCGGCGCCTCGGTCGGTCAAAGAGTTTAAAGCGGCCTCTCTCAAGTAGACATCCTCGTCAGCTCAAGCTTTTATCAGCATCATTGTCACGGGACGCTTCTCCTACGCAAACGACGGTGCATATATCAAACCATACGCAACGTCCGAACTGAGCCTCCTGCGTTAACGCCTTCGACAAGATACTAGTGGAAAAAGAAAAAGTAAGTGCCTGGTGACTGTTGTTATGTAACCTGAATTAAAGAAGTGGTCTAAAAGGCTGCCATGTTGTGAACTGAGACGCTCCATCCGGAACAACGGGACATCCTGAATACAACTGGTTCATAAAACGCCGCCCACGTCGGACATATGAAAGGTTTTTTTTTTTAGTTTTTCTTACGAAGTTATAAAAGATCTTAAACAGCGTCTCATATCTGAACAATCAGCAGCAGCAGCAGCAGCGGCGGCGGTGGCATCTGCGGCGGCGTCTCAAGCCCAGCTGTAAGTAAGTGTTTTTTTTAGCGCGGTTGTGGCTCATAAATGCGACCCAGGGCCTTAAAAAGAGCGCCGGCTTCCGTCCCGGGTGCTGCCGCTTGTGAACTGGAGGGAATCTTCCACTGGAGACCGTTTAAGGCACGTCCTCCCTCTCAGTATCTTCTGACGAAAACGTTGTTGTTCACAGTTAACACAAGTTCAGACCGAACAAAAACTGTTAAAGTGTAAAAGTGTGTTTAGGTAGGTGTGTGTGCATGTGTGTGTGTGTGTGTGTGTGCGATTGATTAATTTCAAATCACATCAAAAAAATAAGGACCTGTGTCTTCCAGATCCTGGGAGCAAATAAATGTGAGAGCATGGAGTAAAATATTCTACAGAAAACAGAAGAAAAAAAAAAAAAACAGGAGTTAAGGACTCAGTCTTTCTGGCTTGTCGGTTGAACAACCCTCCTGCTGCCACTAGGGGCAGACAGAATACAACTACAGATACTAAAACAGCAGTGAAATATTATACCAACAGAACACAAAACAAGAAAAAACTTAGTGATTAGCACTAACATCTTTGTTATTCACAACGTTATCAGTATTATTGTTGTTCTTATACCCTGTTTTTGTTCCTATAAGAATATCTTATTATCATTCATGATTGTATTTCTCACAGCAAACAGCTCTTTTGGCGTCGGGGATGAAGGAAGAGGAGGAGGAGCTGAGAGAAAGAGCAGAAAGAGGGGAGGAACAGGGAAAAAGATGGACGAGCCAGGCTGTGTCCTCCTAGAGACAGGGACGCTCTCGTCGTTTTCCTGTGTCCCGGCTCTGGGTGAACGGTGTCCACTTCCTGCGGTGACACAGGGGCAGATGGGCAGTTCGCTCAGCGGGAGCCGACCAGACGGCCGTCGGATAGCACCACGCTCACACGTCCGGCATCAATCTAAGATGAGGCGTCGGCGGCCGAGAAGTTCACCGACTTCCACCACACTGGAGGATGAAATGATGAGTGAGGTCGAGGAGGAGGGGGTGGGGGTGGGGGACTTGACTGTGTTTGGACATAAAAGTAGCTTTGGCCATTTTCTGAGAGAGGGTTAACTTCCCACATCTCCTCAGGGTGTCCTGATTTTTTTTATTTTTAACCCACATTTTCTTGCAAAAATCAAGATTTTCACTCCCCTTATTCTTATATTTCAAAGTCTTGTCCTCATTTGTCTCTCTCATCTTTCAATATGGGCTATGAGTGTCTACAGTGTCTTTAGAATCATCCCTGATCTACTAACACTAGATGCCTCTATTGCTCTCCTCCTTCTCCCTTTGCCATTGTCCACTCCCTCCTCCCGCTCTGTCTTTCACACGTCAGACTCGATGCTGGAGAGTTTCTCGTACACATGGCCATTGCTTCCGTTGAAGGGACGCGGGGGTCCGACCCCCAGCATGGAGCCGTGGTGGTTCATTCCACCCAGGCTGAGCTCTTTTGGGAACCGGGGCCCCACGTTGGACATGACCCCGGCGGTTGCGGACGCCGGCAGGTACGACGTCGCGCTCATCTGGCTCCTGAAGTCACTTCGGCTGTTTTTGGCAACTTGTTGCTGCTGCTGCTGCTGCTGCTGCTGCTGTTGCTTTTTCATGTAATACTGTTTGGCGCCATGCATCAGACACTGGTCATCGCCAAAGGTGGGTATAAAGGGGTTTTGATTTACCCGGTCAGGGTAAAGAGATTTGGATAAAGAGAATCCTGCCCCACCTCCTCCTTCCATCAAAGACCTGTCCCTGTCCCTCATGTCTCTCTCCCCGATGGAGCGGCGGTGGAGACCCTCACCGCCTCTGAACAGGCCAAACGGTGAGCCAGGTCCTTTCCGGCCGTCACCTCCGTAAAACAGCGGGTCCCTGTCTCGTTCCCTTTCTCTTTCTGAGCCCCCGTGACGCTCAAATATGTGTGCGAAAGGGCTGGTGCCTTCCAGGTACCGTTCCTTCTCCTTTAAGCTAACACTCCTGGGTGGGGGCAGCATTCCTCCCATACCTGCACCACTCATGCCTCCACCTCCCAAACCGCCCATCAAACTTCCCATCCCGCCCGACTCCTCTTTCTGAAGGTCGACAAATGCGTCGTACGAGTGCTGCCTCCTAAGCGGTCCACTCTTCCTCCTCTGCTGGGCCTGAGTTTGAGGCTGAGGGCCCCCGCCGATTCCTCCTCCACCTCCACCACCTTTCCCACCCCCCATCTGTTCCAAGAGGTGGTTGTTGTCTTCACTGATATCGTAGAGGTTTCCTGTCTTTTTACAACCTTCGCAGCGCATGCAGGTCGCAGAGCTCGGGCGGCTGTTTCCTCCACCTCCAGAGGACCCACAGCTCATACCACCACCGTACCCGCCAACCCCTCCTCCGTGCATGGACATCTTGCTACCCCCTCCACCACTTGCCCGACAGTTCCTGCACTCCCACTCTCCCCCTGCCAACCCAGATCCTCCACCGCTCTTTGAATCGGACTTTTTGGGCTTGCTCTTAAGAAAGTCGTCCACTGGTACCAGGGTGGTGCAAGTCCCCACCCCTCCATCCCTGGCCCCAGGACCCTCTGTCAAGTCCACATGCTCCCACTGAGGAACGCCCTCTTTGGGCCGAAACTGGTCCAAATAAAAATCCCTAACGCTCTCCTTTTCTCTGAAAAGATAAGAGTTTCCATCGTTGTTTCCTCCTCCGCCACCACCTCTCTTGCGTTCAGAGGGCAAAAGTGGTGGGGAGGCAGAGCGGTGGCCATGGTAGTGGTGGTGGCTGATGTGGTAGGGTTTCCTCCTGTAGCCCAGCTCAATCTCGTCCAGCTCCCGTCTGGACTTAGCAGAGGCCGGCCTCTTTTTCAGACTATCGCGGTACTGTTTGCGCTTCTTGGCATTACCCTCCAGGTTCCCGTAAGTTACCGTGTGCGTGGAAATATCTGACACATCTGAACGTATATTCCCATCGTCATCTCCTCTCCCTCCGCAGTAGCCATGTCCAGGGATGTAGGTGGAACTCGAGGCGCCTCCCTTGAAGGAGAACTTCCCGTACAGGTCGGGGAGGCCACCTTTGAAGCCTTGACCCGAGGGAGGAGTCTGCCCAGACAGGAGGTCAAACTTGCTCATGTTCCTGTGGGTCAGTGCCGAGCAGGGCTGGGTGGTGAAAATAGGAGCCACCCCTCCGCCCAAGCTGTCGCAGTCGAACATGCCGCCCTCCAGAGAACTAGCGCTGCCCAAACTATGGGGCCGGTTGGTGGGAGGTCCGGTGAGCCCCAGGGTTGAGCCGTGGTGGTGCAGATAGTGGTCCTGGTACAAATTGCTGTCCTTGAGGTGGAGGTTGCCAAACGTCCTCTCCACCTCGCTGATGTAGTCACTGAACATGTTGTCTTCTGGGAGGTAAGGTGGCTTGCAGTCGGAGTGACCTGCCAAGCTGCGCCGGTGTTCGGAAATATCATAAACGGAGGAGTCTCGACGGATGAAGTCCAGGGCGCTGTGCGGTGAGCCGTTCACCCCCGACAGGGACGCCATGTTCTTGGCGGTGCGCAAGAGACGCATAATGTTGGAATGGGTGTTGTTCATGGTGGCTGATGGAGAGTTCAATGCCGAGCTGCTTTTCTCTTCGATCTGCACCCCGTGGATGCAGCTGTAGATGCCCTGTGTGGGACAAAGACAAGCAAGAGGAAGAATTAAACCGAGAACATCCACAGTATTTGCTTTTCATCAAAATTGCATGATGACTCTTGTCCATACAGGGGCAACTTGAATGCAACTTGAAGCATATTTGTTCTTCTTAATTTGATTTTCTTGCATATGTAACAACACTAATTATGTGTAAAAAAGATGTGCATAAGCAACCCACACTCGGGAAACAGAGGAATGTAGCTGCTACTGCTTTGCAAATGTGTTTTGAAAATTTAATGCAAGCTGAACATGTTTTACTCGATGCTGTTTTACAGATGGGAGAGAAAAATGTGGAAAAACACAGCTGGACTAAGATACACTGCACAAAACACACAATTTATGCTCCGACTGGTCCACGCTATACACTCACTGGTGAGATAAAGTTAGAGAGCAAGTGAGCAAACAATGGGAGGATTCAGAGTGGCTCGATAATGGATGATTGATATAGGCCAAGAGGCTGTAAAAATCTCTGGCACCTGCTCGTCAATACCTTTAATCAATGCGATTAGAATTCGGCTGAACAATACCCTTCGGCAGTTATTTAACACCTCAGCTCCACAGACCCTCAAACAGCCACCGGCCACAGCACGGCACCTTCTGTTAAGGGAAAGGCCAAGCGAAGAAGACACGAGCAGAGCCGTCCAGTGACAGAAAGATAAACGGTTCCATTTGCATTCAGTGATGTACGATACAATATTCAGATAAAAATGGATGCACAGCGGAGAACAAACCAGGCATAACAGATGGGGAAGGAAGAGGATCGGATCAATTCCTGACAATGATTTTACTCAGTTTTTCTGCCGGTTTGTCGACGGAGAAAAAGGAACGCGTCGGTAAGATAAGCTGACCCCCTTCCTGCTTGTTTGTACAAGGGTCAAAGCAAGAGGTTAGAGGTCTTGCAACTGTCAAATCTCCACTGCTATTTAGCTATTACTCCCCCTCCTCCTCCTTTTGTCCACTAATATGACTAGTTGACCCCCAGTTCTCCTTCTAATAGCCACTTGCATCTGGTAATTAATTAGCTACATGGACAGTGCCTGCATTGCAGCAAAAAAAAAAAAAGGCTCCATCCTTCATTCTGGTTTTTATAGATAACATTAATACTTCTTTTAATTTCACAGTCTGTTAACGGCCAAGTATGCAAACCTTGACAGTGGCTGAAACTAAGAGAGGTTAGCATAAATACGAAATGACTCAACGCTGCAGGACAAATTTATGCGCCCACCTTTGTAATATCATCCTTCAATGTTTATCTCGTCCCTCTCGTTCTCGGCTGTGTTTCTTTTCTCCATCTGTCTGTTTATATAACTTGCCATCACTTTATCCCGTTTGATTTTCTTCGTTTATTGTTCTCCTTACGCCCCACCTGCTGCTGAATCTGTCGCCTCTTCCTCCCTTCCAGTCTCATCTCTGACAGAAGCATCGGCCTTAATTCCAGGGCGATCTTCGAGTTTTGACCTTTAAAGATGCATTTGTTGTGTTGTCTGGACATTTGTGCACAAATAATCAGTGGCAACATTAATGAGTAGAAACAAGAAGTTAATACTTTAGTGCATCAAATGTTGCATTTAACTTTGCCTTGATTGCTGATTTGCATTCAACAGCAGTTTTTTTTTTCCAACCCTAGAAGCCCACATAATGTAACAGTGGGCAGATTGCTTCCGGTCTGATGTTACTGGAGCTGATTATGCGTATGAATAGAAATATTCCCATGAATCTTCTATTTGCCAATGCGTCGCAGCCGGACCTCTTCAGATAACCTGATGCTCATAACTCCTAGGGGTTGTAGACAGTAGTCACCGAGTAGGTTTGTCGACTTAAAACTTTAAAACTAATTGTCTTAATCCGACTCTAACTGGACAAATTAAGCGCATGTTAGCGTGTTACTCCGAGTTCTCCTTATCTGACTAAGAGACTCACATAACGCCATTGGAAAATGATTTTCACTGGCATGCATACGCCTTAATCGGAGTATGACACGGATCAAAAACATCCAAGAAAGACGGTCGCAGAAGAAGATCTGAACTACAAGTAGTAATAGCAGATTAAAAAGCTGTACTATTAAACAACTGGAGTCATTCATGTATCAGACTGACATTTCAAACGACAACAAGATGGATATTAACTGGTAATAGGTCAACCAGAATGGGAGCTGTATTAACCCACTGAAAAGAAACATATCGCCACCTAGTGTGGAGGAGGAGGACATGTTCCTGTCAGTTATTCCATTTTCTCCCATGCATGTAAACTGGGACAAGGACTATATTCAGAAAGTTGAATTTTGAGCACAGCCTCATGAAGCTGTGCATGTAAACGCACTGACTAACAACATGGACACCTGGGAGAAGACAGGTGAGGAGTTCAGTGAGTCGTTGCAGCAAACAAGTAGCGGTTCATCAAGTGTGTGGAAAATACTAAAGATGAAGCCCAAACTACCGTGACATGTCAGTCCTGAAATAAAACTAAAGTACTACTGCAATGCATCTGCTAACGCTAGCAGAGCAGCGGTCTGAATCCTCTGGACAGCAGTCAAGTAACAACTTCACCAAACGCCCTGAGCGAAGGAGGCAGCACGTTAAAAGTTAGATGGTGGATTTCATTGTCAAAGTTATTAGACCTTTAGCTGCAGTACAATTAACTGTGGAGTACAATTAAATGTTGTTGATAGTGCTGAGTTGCAGCCTGTTTTTATACAGGCCGTACAGGGTATAAGCAGAGCACGTTATGCAACTTATGCGTTCAGGTCAAGAATGTTGATTTCATTGTTTCATAAGTGACATCATCAGAGACCGGCCGGCGTCGACTTTCATCACATAAAGGTCGTAGATCTGAAGTCTGTAATAACCTGTAATAACTGCACACTGAGGTCTGACTGTACATTCAGCATACTTTAATAGCACCGTGTGTGGTCCAAGTATATGAGGCTAAATGCATATTAACTTGATGCAATGGTGAAGGATGTGAAAGGTGGAGCTGCTAGACCTCTACTACATTTACTGTTCTAAAGTCATCAGAGGCTTTTTAAATCAATATAATTAATTTGTTTCAGTCGTTGCAGGTGGGACCTGGAGGGGCAGGTAACCCGGGGAGCGCTGCTCTCAAAACCACAGAGGGAGGCAGCTCTAACCGAGCATACAGCCATGACCAAGCCACGCGACTCACGCAAGCCGTGACAGATGTCTGATTTTTTTTTTTTACACCGCCGAGCTTAAATGTTAATTGCGGCAATAAAAATAAAGTTTATTGGATTATGCTGTGAAATTAAAAAGGCGGAATCAATCTGAGGGTCTGAGAGCGAAAGAAAGAAAACAAAAAAAAAGAAAAAGAGAAAAGAAATGGCCATGGCTGGAGAGAAAACGAGTAAATGAGAAGGAGGGAATGTAGCCGAGGATTGTGGGAAAGTAATAACCGGTAATTTCCACTGTTGTTGTTGTTTCGCAGTTCTCGTGCTCCATGCTACAAATGAACGTTCTCAATGAATATTTGTCCCCGAATATATTTACATAGTGAATCATCTGGCTGTATTTGCGGACATTTATTTTGTCACACTGCAGCAAAGACAGAGGTAATTTCTGTAAATGAGAACGAGTGCAATCTCTGAATGTTGCACAAAGCATAATTGGTCCCTGAACCAGTTCCCATCCAAATTACAGCGACACAATAATCAAAAACAACATCTAGCAGCCTGTCCTTGGAAACTGAGAAGTCGACCGACATTTTAACAGACACGTTCGCACGTACACAACCATAAACAAGGCAATGACGTTAAAATTAACACAATACAAAATAATCAAAGTTGGGCACTGGAGCGTAATATTAGAGCAGACAGGGGAAAATGCCTTTTTTTCCCCCCACTCATAGTTTCTTGGCACAAGCAGCCCCAGCCGGCATCACACCAGCATATCAAATCGAGGGCGTGAGCAGCAGTGTGTGGCCTGCTCCGTTGTAAATTAGCCACGTGGTTCAGCCCGCAGCGGTTCACCTTCAGAGGCACGCAGTGAATTACACAGGAGCCATGTCAAAACAATTGGAATGCAAATCAAATACCTCGGGGGTGACTTTGTTCCCCCGGGACCCAGTGATTTACCCTCCTCGGTCCTGTTTAGTCCTTTTTAGTTGAGTGAAATATTGATTTTCAGGCGCAACATTTTGTAAATATTTGCCCCGTGTCAGAAGGGCCTGAGTGTCCAAAAAAAAAGAAAAAAAAAGGCTTGTTTCATTCCAGAGACATTAGAGACAGTAAGGCCACGCATCAAAGAGGCAGGATTCAGCAACACAGAGTAAATTAAAGAATTAGAGACAGTTTTGGATGTACTCCCTCACTTTTTCCGCCTTTTCAAAGAGTTTTATGAGTTTGCTTAGAGTCTCAAATCGTCCGGCACATGCCTACGTTAAAGAACTACCACAGATATATATAATGTACCCAATGAACTGGCATATTGAGTCAGTGTTATACGAAAGAGATATTATTTGGGAGTGACTCTACTGAAATAAGTAAGATCGTAAGATTGGGAATAGCTATTTAGGAAGTTACAGTCCAATAGGAGGTGACTTAAGGTATTAGATGTGGACACGACCACCGGAGTCACTAATGTCCCTAATGAACTGGCAAATGGGGACATGAGACAGACAGATGGCTACCACAGAATGGCAACTCTGGTAACAAAGAGCTGCCACTCTACTGAACAATTCAAATATTTACTTTGAGAAGTGCTCAAAATTCTCAGCTTTCCAGGTGTTGCTCCTAACCTCTTGATTTCCTGGGAGGAACGGCGGCGGTTGTGGAGGATTGCGTGGAAGCTGTCAATTATTCGGCTGCTATGAAGTTTGGAAGGTGTGCCAGATACCAAAGCGTGATAGCGCTTGGCTTGTGCTCGATGTTTCGATGCTTTAAAATCATGTGCTGTGTGAACGATGTTAGCTCCAGTGTGTCTTCTCTGGCTTAAACAGACTGCACCGGCAATATGAAATATGTCCTCTAATCTGGCAACAGGCTAAGCAAGGTATTGAGATAATGTCATTCTTCCGAGTTTTCTAGCTCCTTTTGGGCTACTATGAGGTATTCCAAGGTCCAAGGTGAATTGTATAGTACCTCCACCTAATTCTGGGTCTACCTTAGGTTCTCCCAGCTAGCTTTACCTGGTAAACCACGCCCCTCTTCCTACTTCTTATTTTCTAGGTCTTCATTTGAGATTTTGAGGTATTCCGAGACCCAGTGTGAAATGTATAGTACCTCCAGCTAATCTGGGTCTATCTTAGGGTCTCCCAATTGGCTGTACCTGGCAAACCATGTCTCTCATCCCAGTTCTTCCAAGTTTTCTAGCTCCTTATGAGGGATTCTGAGGTATTCCAAGGTGAAATGCATAGCTCCTCCAGCTAATTCTGGGTCTAACTTAGCATCTTAGTTGGGCATACCTGGTAAACTATGTCTCTCTTCTAGCTTCTCATTTGGGATTTTGAGGTATTACAAGGTCCAAGTTGAAATGTATAGCACCTGAAGCAAATTCTCTGTCTACCTTAGTGTCTCCCTGTTGGGCATACCTGGTAAACCATGTCTCTCTTCCAAGTTTTCTAACTCCTTATGAGGTATTCCAAGGTCTGAGGTAAAATATATAGCATGTCAAGCAAATCTTCGGTCTACCTTAGGGTCTCCCAGCAGGCCATACAAGGTAAACCTCCAAGGCTGACTGACTAATACAGTATATTTGGGCAATTCAAACTGAGCAAGTGTCTGCAAAAATGCTACTCTGTGGGTACTACACCATACAGATGCACATATTCCTAGTGTTTCTGGTAATTTCCGTGCCCTCTCCCACCCTTTCTTACCCTGCTGATTGAGAAGACGAAGCCGGGCTGGCCGGAGCAGACGCCCATGAAGCAGAAGCGAAGCTGCCAGTAGAACCAGTGCTCGCAGATGAAGGTGATGAGCGATAGCGCCATGGCGGCACCGAGCATGTAGAAGACGCCGGCCATGTTGTCCACATCCAGCTGGCTGGACATCACCTCGTTCTTCTCGTGGTGGCAGATCCCCGTCAGCCAGAGGGACTCCAGCTCCTCCATCTCACCTGGAGACAGAAGTAAGGGGATGAAGAAGAGGAAGGACAAGGTGAAGGAGACGGAGGAGAAGCAGATGGTGAGAAGGGAGGCAGGAGGAGGTGGATGAGGGGTCAGAAAGAAAAGGAATTCAACAAGGAGGAAGTGGAATGGAGGCACAATGGCGACATGTGGAGAAATGTTTTTAATAGAGAAAAGGGAATGGGTGTAAAACATGAAGTAGAGAGCAGGGATATGATGTAATAACAGGACGGGTGTTGGAGGACATGAGGGATAGAGAGAATGATGCAACAGAAGAAGAGAGGAGGGAAGATGGCAGGCAGGGGGGAGAAGAGGGGGTCATGGTGGATAGAAGTGTAATACAGTTCTGAATTGTGCAGTAGGCTTCACAGCGGGCAGGAAGACGAGCAACGCTCGCATTTTAATTACATCAATCTTATGTGCGCTCCTTTTTCGGCAAACAATTGTTTCTGTAGGTGTCTGCGCTGCGTCTGGAGCCGGTCCCCGAGCTTCTGCTCTCTTTAGTGGGTCACCTTCTGTTTCATCACAAGCTGTTCTCTATCAAAGCCGACTGCGGCAGGACAGGCGTCGCTTAATTAATCATAGATTCAGCCGCCGTCGCCGCACGTCAGCGCGATTCCTGCACCGGAACACTCGCCGGCCTCCGAGCATCGACAAAGGATCTCAGCAGGGTACAAACTCAAACTACAGACGCAATCATTCAGCCCGGATGCGCTGATAAGACTGTGACTGCAGCTACGTTTGCAGCCCAAGTTTTTGTTACAAAAGGGGAAAAATTAGTCGTGTTGAGAGAAGGTTCTCAATCATCCACGTCATGGCATATCCAAAAAACTGAACAGACGCGGACTGAGATTTAATCTATCATAAGTTTACAGCACATTCTGAACATCTGATCCCAAGAAGTTTCAAACCTGTTTACACCCAGAGGCTAAACATTGGATAAAGATGGAGAAAGATCTGATGGGTAACACCCACAGATCTCTTTTGAAACTGGAAAGGCCACTTGGTTTGATTTGTCTTTAGGAAAATCTACAAGTCCATTTGTCCTTGTTTCAACACTGTAAAACGTTCCCGTTAGTAAAGCCCCGTGCATTAACAATGGCTTAGTTATCTAACTCTGAAGCGGCTAATTAAAAGTCAACCATTGTTCATTTTATCATGCACACCTGCTTCTTTTTAACAAAAACAAGATGTTTCTTTGTCCTTGAAAACACTCAATGGAACAACAAGGAGAAAAAAAAATGAGGTGAACATTTTTTTATTTTGCTTTTAAATGGAACTCATAAGCTTGTGGTTACGATGTTGGGATGTTGTGTAAATTACTCAGGTTCCGTGACAAAAGCTTGAATTTGTGCAGCATTGCCAGTCTCCATTGGAGAGTCACTCAAGTACTTGTTTGGAACAGGTTTGGAACAGGTACGACTGTATATATATCACAAAGGAACTAGTGATGTAAATGCATCTGACTGGCTGATGTGTCACCATGTCAGAGGTCAGAGGAGAAACAAAACATTAGAATAATTGGAGGAATCTGTTTTTAATCCCCAATAAATGGTACTCTAACGACCCATTACCAGGTCAAGTCTCAAGGTGTGAACGGGGGTTGAAACTTTTTGGAGACAGATGTTCTGACTGTATTGTAGATTGATGGCAGATTATAAACTCCAACTCGACATAGACGTCTTCCTTTATTCCTCTTTCAAACCATCTGCCTTCTCTGGTTAAAATGTGGATGTCCTCAAAGGAGCATCCTTTGTCCTCCAGGTGTAGGTGGACAGCTGAATCCTGGTCCTGAAGGAATATCAGGTGTGGATGAGTTTCAGATGGGTAGCACTTACAGATGTTACTATTTAAACCCCAACTCCCCACAAATATTTAAGGACTGAAGAAGAAGTTACTTGGATAAAACATCTTCAAGAAACTCTGCAAGTCCAAGTTGAAATTGTTTCAGCTTGTGTTTTTGGATATACAATAAATTGTATAAGGTTGGAGGGAGGAACAGCTCCTCTAAAGTGAAGCCAAAGCAAATAGAGCTCCCCCTGGTGGCTGGAGGCTGCAGTATAAATCCTCCATGTCAGTGGATTGGACTTGGGCTAAGGTAAAACACTAAAATACATGTCAAATAATTTGTTTTCAAGGATGGTTTCGGTCATTTCAGGTAGTTAATATAATGGTGATGCATATTCAAGAATACATTTTTTTGCTAAGTTTTGTTTTAGTTACTTATTTGATGATTCAAGGAAGTGGAAGCGCATTGTCCATATTTATGCAGTCTATCGGTTATACCATGACCTGGATCCCTGAGAACCTTTGCAAACAGTTAAGCAACCCAACAACCTTCTTTAGGAAATATTAGTTTTAGTTGCAAACAGTTGATAGATGTCTGAGTGGATGTTGGGAAGGATGAGAAAGAAGATGAGTGTTCTTTGCTTGTAAGGCCACTGAAAGGACCAAGATAAAGCGAGTAGCACATCTACAAAGAGGTTTTTTCTTTCAGCCTGTTTCCGCTATTGCTAATTTATCCACTTTCTAAACTCTATTAGTATGCATTGGATTCAAAAGTCAGACAAAAAGCTTATGAAGCACATTTTAAGATTTGAAAAACACTAGAAACCCTTTCATCACCCACATCTCTGAAACGATGCAACAGGTCTTTCTTTGGCTTCACGAAGGGCATTAAAGGTCTTCAAAGCTTCAAAATTTAACAGGAAAAAAAATAATCCAAATTGCAGTTTAATTTTCAGGACAGCTGTGATATATTTTCTGCTCGGGCCTGCGTCAGACTTCCTTCCAGACCCTTCGTACCAGGCCACCGGGCTCTCCGCGTGAGTCTGAGTCGCTTTCTAGGCCACCGGGAGGGGAGTGGATGGCGAGGCGTGGCAAAGTGACATTGAAATCCTGAGAGGGGGCGAGACGGGGCCGCTCGCTTCCTGTAGTAATGCTGTTGCAGTGGGCACAGTGGGGAGGTTGGGAGTGTGTGTGTGTGTGGGGGGGGGGAGGCGTCACCGTGAGACGACCCACATTCAGACACACGGGTACACATGTGCAAAAAAAAAAGTTATAAAAGTTTGAAGAAAGAGTTAAATCTGATAATCAATACGAAACAAAACAGAAAACACTCCTAGTGAGTTATATGTAGGCTGATATAAATAAACCCGTGTCAAAAATAATCAGAAATACTCCTTAACACACATACACTCCCCCCTCGCCTCCACACATAGACACTCTCATTTTCAGAGACCTGACCCATATTCACATGTGCAAACACACACACACACGGTGTCGAAATACACCAGGAGCTATGCTGGCACCCCTAACTGGGACGCAGTATAGCGGGCCCCCGGAGGGCCCTTGGTTCAGGACGCTCGCAACACGCTGGACGGCGCCCAACTAAACTAGCAACAACACACACACATGAACCTACACAACGAAAAACTTTCATTATATTTCTCCGTCCGAATTGAGCCGTATATCACAACAACAACGGGACATCGTGAAATTAGACCGTTAAAGTCGATGAACGAGCGGGCTGTTGTTTTCGCGACAATTTGACTTGTTTACGACGAGGGGCTTTCGCTTCGAACGCATAAAGCATGCACCACACAGGTTAGGGACGGTCATTTCATTTCACCTGGCCGCCCGCTCGGTCAGGAGGCTCATTAACGTTCCACCTCGAGTTGCAATGGAAGTGCATTTTGGAAAGATCAAACCCAGGAGAGCTTGGACTGTGTCCCATAAAAAAAAAAGGTGAGCATGGTCATAAAGCAGAGAGGCCCCCACAGCAGCGCTAAATCTAAAATTATATTAAAAGTAACAGCATCGTTCCTCTTCTGTACTTGATGTATTCTATGAGAGAGTTTCTGTACATTTGAGTTTCGTAACTAAGTAGACACCAAACCACTGTCCTCATCCGAATAAACAGAAATCTGAATTTTAAGACGTTTGTGAAGATTGGCAGTCATCCACGTCATGGCGTATCTAAAAATAAAAAGCTAAGACAAAGGCGAATGGACTCGTTTGAAGTTTTCTTCGTTTCCAAAATGGCCCGCGGGTACTAAAGGATTTTTGTGTGGAACATCTGTGGACGGGGCCTGACTGAAACATGATGAACGCAGAGGTTTTTTTTTTTTTTTTTTTGGCTCAGATTCAATCGAAGAGATTTTCAGTTAAAGACGTGAGAGAATCAGTGGTCTGATCTCAATCAAGCTGAGCTGTATTTTACCAGCTGAGGATCAAGCTAAAGGCAAATATAGCCCTCAACAATCAGGAGCTGGAGGAGGCCACAGTGGGAGAACATCAGCAGGGAGTGTCTGGTGGTCAAACCAGTTTTCCTTTTAAAACAACCCTCAACATTGCCCGGCATGTCTTAATCTCTCACACAGTTATTATTAGTATATTTATTTTTTTTATTTCAGGTATAAGTTGCCAAAAGATGTGGATACATAAGAAAGACTTGTGGCTTGAATGAGGGTAAATGAAAAAGGTTCTTATAGGTGCCTCTTATATGAGATACTTCAGGTTTACTACAACTTAGACCTTACGTATCATATACACCAATCAGGCATAACATTATGACCACCTTCCCTAATATATATATTGTGTAAGTCTCTGTTGTGCCTCCAAAACAGTTGTGACTCATCAGCAGTGTCGCCAGATGGGAAATGCCAAATTATCGTAACAGAAGCTTAAAATTATCGTAGTTTGACTAAAATGATCGTACGTACCCAATCTGACGTCGCTCAGGACCACCTGCTACAGTAAAACATTACCTCAGACCATACAATGTAGCTTATAATGCAGTTTCACCTTGAACTAACAGCACTGTTGGTTTTTGCTAATAGTTACGTATTGAAGGGGTCAAATTATCGTACATTATGGGATATTATCGATAATTATCATGCGTCTGGCAACACTGTTTATCAGAGAATGGACACGGGCCTTTGGGTGCTATGGGCTGAGGGGAGGGGCCTCTGTGGACCCACAGGTATATGATCAGTTTGGGATCTAGTGAATTTGGAGACCAGATCAACACCTGCTGCTGATCCTCGTGTTTTTTTGAGTTGTTCCTAAAGCATTTTTGTGGCTGCATCCTGCTGGGGATGGCTGCTGCCATTACGGAGTGTCTTTGCTATGGGGTGGGGGGTGTCTGGTCTGGTCTAGGTGGGTGCTACATATCTAAGAAACATCCATATGAATGAATGCCAGGTCCAAAAGTTTCCCAGCAGAACACTGAATTGTCACAAGATGTTCTCCTATCAGTGGTTTTAATGTTGTGGCAGATCGGTGTAGACTGCACTGTGGTCTGCTTATTTTTTTGTATTAAAAAAAAGTCAAACGAGGCAGTCAGATGATGATTCAGGTTTAGAACAAACTCTCAGTTTAACCAGATCCATTTTGTCTCAAAACTGAATTTTCAATTTGACTGAAAATAACCTATTTTCCAAATTCTTGACTTTTCTTTTTTTTTCTTTAAGGTTAGTTAAACCAGTGAGCCATTAAAAATAAAATGGTTGAATTAAGTTATCCTTGAACGTTTGTTGCTGGGAGGTTGTGATCTGTTGCCTCATCTCAGTGACTGTGCGATTCGTTCTTGAGTAAATGACACATGAGAACATCTGTATCACGGCGGAGCCTCCGCTCGCTCCTTTAAACTGTGCACTTAGGCATGAATAAATGAAAAGGGAACAACTCCCTCACCGTCTCCAAACAGCTGCAGGATGGCCAGGTCCACATGTCTCTTCCAGAGCGACTCCTTCTGGATGGCGATGCCGTAGCCCGTGGTGGCGAAGATGTAGCCGCTGCCGATGGTCACCAGCTTGCAGCCCTCGTCCCTGCCAGCCATGTAGTTTAGCACGGCCGCGTCATAAATGAAAGCATCTAGTTTGCTGAAGAAGAGATAGAGAGAGACAGAGAAAGAGGGGAGGCGGATGGGGGAATGAGGGGTAGGTTGCAATTAATTAGCTCTTAGGAGTCAGACATCTCAGCTACAACGTTCCAATTAACCTGCTAAATAGCACTAAGCCGCTGATAAGCGTAATAGACTTCCACTTGGCTTGCCAAAGGCTGGAGCTGGCAAACAGAACCGCCGAAAAGGCAAAGACACACTACATGGAAGCTGAAGAGGGGAGCAGAAAGTATGATTGGAGATACAATGTGTTTACACGAATTTAGACGTGAACTGGGGACCTTTGTTTTCCGTTTACCTGTTCTGAGCTACAAGAAACAAAAATAAATAAAAAAAAAAAATCAATAAAATTGCATTCAACCATTAAATTCAGTCCCATGAAAATGTAATTACAAAATGGCAGCGATGCTTTAGCTTTAATCATCATAAAGATGGTGGCTTACAGTCCATAGCTACAAAAATACACTTGTCTATATCCCTTTCAAATTTTCTCTATTACATTTTGTGAAGGTTCAAACATAGATTCTTTTGGTTGCTGCTGGAAGTCAGTTAAAAACCAGGGTCTGGGATAATAGTTGGGTTCAGGGTCGACACGAATAAACGAATAAATTCGTCGCGTTCGTCGTATAATTCAAAGCTGAGCCCGGCGTACATTTCTACTGATTTAATTTAATAAATTCAACCACATAAACATGATATTTTCAACACTTTGTGCTTCTGGGTTACTCAGCTAAACTATTGTTTTCCTACTTTCCTGCTCAGTGGGTGTATTTGTTTGGTTGTTCTTTAATCCCGTTACAGCTGTTGGTGCATATGGCGTGGCTGTGAACGTTTCAGAATAAAAGATAAAAAAAAAATGGGAGTCTCAGTCGATTGAGATGGACCTTTAATTTGAAATGCTAGTATGCTTGTTGCGATTGTATAAGCAGGTCAAACTGATGCAGATCTAAATGGCTCTAAAATGTAACCAGTTCCTCTCATCTCATCTTCTTCTGCTGCCGCTTATTCTCTCTAGGGTTGTGGAGGTTACTTGGCTAACACAGATTCAAACAACCATTCACCCAGAAAGTCCTGCCCAAACGATTTGACTAGCCCGGTAGAGCTTTGGAGTATAATTATTTCCCAACAGAGATTCTCACCAACTTTCCACCATTGTGGAAAATTTGTGTGCGAGGATGTCCGTCTAGCTTTTAGGCTTTTAAAGGAATAAGGGCGCTGTCATATCTGACTCCTTGCGAAACCGAGTTCACTTCGTTTGGGCTGGTGTGAACACATTCAACGATCCAAGCTGAGCCCAGTTAGATAGAGTGGACTCAGTCCAATTGCAGTCACTCCTTGACCCACAGATGGATTTGAAGAACCGACTGCTGCTCTTTTGGAGGTGTCTTGTTTAGTGACCTAGGTACCTGATCAACCTCCTTATGTAGAAGTCTGGTACATGAGCCAGAGACAGTACATGACCAATCACAGAAGCACTGATGGCTCCCAGTGAGAAGGTCTGGGTTCAAAGCCCTTTCTGGGTGGAGTTTGAATGTTCTCGCTGGGTCTGTGTGAGTTTTCTGTGGGTACTCCGGTTTCCTCCCACCTCCAAAGACACTCTTATTATGTTAATTGGTGATTCTAAATTGACCCAAGGTGTGAGTGTTGTCTCAGTGTTAGCCCTGCGATAGACAGGCAACCTCCCTCTAGCTGATAACAGCTGGGATAGGCGACGCTAGTGAGGGTAAGTGGTAGAAGAAGATGAGATGACCCATCACAAAGCTGCAAGAATGTAGTGTTGAGAACTTTTTCTCAGTTGCTGGAGAACATGAACCAAACAAAGGCTAAATGCTGCACTGTAACTTTCCTGTAGTAGTTTGTCCCTGAATAGGAACGACATATAGGTGTGAAAACCTCTTATGAAATCAAGGCCGTCCTCTTATACTTGCCTGCTTGGTTACTTTTTGATGAAATACAGTAAAATTAGCTACGACTGTGCGGGCTGCTCACCCAGCCTTGAGGCTCGCCAGGGCTTCATTCACATTCCTCTGGTGGAACTTTGTCATGTAGGAGTGCATCTCTGGATAATTGTTCCGAATGTTTCTCTCTGTACTCCCGTTAGGAACAGTGCCAAAGCGAAACGGAGGCGAGAAGTCGTTGGGGCTCTGGAACTGAACAGAGTACAGAGAAAGAAATGTTAAAAAAAAAAAAAAAGGGGCGATATCCTTCACAAAATACAGACGAGAGAGAGCATCCAACAGGAACTTTACACCTTACCTTTTTGTCTGACAGACCAGACACCTGGTCCACATATTCCTCTTGGATCATGAAAGCAGCAAGGTTGGCAGTGTAGGAGGCCAGGAAGATGACAGCGAAGAAGGCCCACACTGACACCATGATCTTACTGGTGGTGCCTTTGGGGTTCTGCACAGGCACGGAGTTGTTGAAAACCAGACCCCACAGCAGCCAGATGGCCTTACCGATGGTGAAGGACGGGCCGTGAGGCTCTGGAAGAAAGAAACACTGTCGTTGTTACGGAATTCTGTGACAACTCGTTTTCTGAGGGAGTGCGTGGGACAGCTAGACAGTTTGTGTTGGTGAGTCTCCAGCTCAGCAGAACAAAACTGAATGTCCTCTTCAACTCTTGCACTCGTTGGAGGAAGCTTTAGGAAAGCAAGGCACCGATTTTAGGGGTGTCCTGATCAGGTGCCAAAAATTTAAACAAAGGAGCGACATCGTCATTAGCTTTGGTTTGAAGCTAACAAGCACATAATAAAGTCAGATTTACTCGCGTGTATGACGTAGTGGCATACCCTAAGAGCATCCTGACATGTTTCTCCCGAAAATGTGACTAAACTGTTACGTCGTATGTATATATATATATATATATGGTCTTGCCTGTACATAGGTTTTCATCTGTAAATATTGTCCATATGCTATAAAAACAACCTGTACCACACCACTTATACACCACACTATTTACGCTGCATGTGTTTACTGCTTAGTGCACTTCTGGTTAGATGCTACACTGCATTTCATTGCTCTGTACCTGTTCATGTTTAATGACAATAAAGAATGAATCTAAGTCTAATCTAAACTCTGCATGAACGCAGACTACAACAACAACAACAGCTATAACTGGTCCAAAATTATGGTCAACTCGATCCATTCAGTTCCAGCCTCCCATGATATTGTTTTCTATTATTTCAGTTGTAATCCCGTCCAGTTTTTTTTATGTTTCCTGATTCTCTTTTAATAATTTCTTCCTTAGTGTTTTTGTTTCTTGCTTTACTTCCTGTATTTTCCCCCTTTGTTTGGTTTCTCCTTGCGCGCTCGTTAGCTTCACCTGTCAGCCCACGTACAGTGATCAGCCACAACATTATGACCACCCTTGTGATAATTCAGTGCTCTGCTGGGAAACTTTTGGACCTGGCGTTCAATCGTGTGGATGTTACTTAGACATGTAGCACCAACCTAGACCAGACCAGACACCCTGACCTCATTATTTAGGAACAACTTAAAAAAAACATGGAGAACAGCACAAGGCGTTGACCTGGCCTCCAAATTCACTAGATCCCGAATTGAATCAAGTATCTGTGGGATGATACCCTAACCCTAACTCTAAAATCATACCCATTCTCTAATGAGAATGCACAACATAATGCTATGCCTGATGAGTGTACATAATCCTGTCTCTGTCTTCCCTCAAGTCGCCTGTGAAGTTCAGCTCCATCGTCTTCCTGAGATTTTATCTTGATTTGGGGTTTTCTGGATTACCCTGCAGCGCATTCTGTTCCTGATTAGTATGTTTTCATTAAAGTTCTTTTGTTTCTTGTTCCTGCGTTTGGGTGCTACCTCGCCCCCCTTTTTTCATCTTTATTTGGATACGTAATCTTACTAAGATTAGCACCAAGACCATGCTTAAAGGTATACAGCAAGGGTACAGACTCTTAATTTCGCTTTATAGCACTTAAATAAGTGATAAATATATATATAACGTGTGAGTATAAGTCATATATTGTCTGTTTTCTGTTAAGAGCTGTGTTGGTTCAGTCGTCTGTAGCTGACAGCCATTCTGCTGTGATTAGCAGTTGGTTGGTAATGTCTGTGTGGGCATGTGTGACAGAGAAATGCAGAGTGTGTGAGCGAACTCGTGGGCGTGTATTGTTTGCGTGGAGCTTTTGTTCACGGACAAACCGGCTTCGGCGTGCCAAATATCTGCTTATGTGAAGTTTGCGACGAAAAGTCGGTTGAATGAACAGAGGGTGAGGACTTTTTACAAATCTACAGTCGAGCCATTGATGCGCTTCGACTCTAAAACTTCGATCTTCACGCTAAAAACCTGAGCAGATAAGAGGAGGAGGAGGAGGTGCGCAGAAGAGAACAGTGCTTTAGGGAGGAGTACATCTTCTCCAGGAGATGATGAGGGATGAGAGGAGTGTTAAAAAAAAAAAAGATATTGTCTATATATAGCCACATCAGAGATGGAGTTGTGGGAGACATTGATTTTTTTTTCTCATCTTTTCAGGTGGGGAGATCTAAGACAGAAACGAGCCCCTCGCTGTCAGAGCTGACATGTGATTTTTGGGAAATATGGAAATGAATGCAAGCGATTCGTCCGGTGTGAGGTATGCAGCAGTAGAGGTGCGCTGAAAACAGAGGAGGAGGAGGAGGAAGAGGAGGAGGAAGAAAAGGAGGAGGAGGAGAATGAAGTCATTGGGTCAGTGAGAACGGCTGGTCTATATGTGGAGGCGGCTCGCAGTGTGTCTTTTTTTTTTTCTTATTGTCTCTGTCGATCTTTATACACAGACAGTTTACACAACACAATCCGTGCTGTTTCAGATATAAAGCATCACCCGCAGAGCATCTGTACCTGGTCGGTTAAACAGACCGGTCGACTTTACCGCTGCGCCGTGATGCTTTAAGCACAGACAATCACCCAGTGGGTCAAGTCACCAAACCAGCAGCGATTCATCGAGCGCATGGAAATACTTTACTTCATTACACACTCATCTGAAAAGTCATCTGCTAACGCGAGCAGAGGAACGGTCAATATCCTCTCAACGACAGTCAATTAACTTCACTTAACATCCTGCGGTAAAAGAAAGAAGGAGGTTGCACATCAACAATTTGTTGGTGAATTTCATTGTCTAAAGTTAATAGATTTTTAGCATTCTGTGAGGTGCTATTAGCATGAGCTCATGTGTATATTCAGCTCTGTTGTGCTTTATTAGTTGACATTGTTGCTGTGGTTGTAGAGCGCATTCTTTTGTCCTTGATGTCAGTGAATGCATCATGTGCGATTTTAGTTACTGCAGAGCAGAATAGTCAGAGTGACGGTATTTACGGTAGTTTGTGTCCATATTTTTGTAGACTTGCACTCACACTTTTTGTGTGAAACAATACAACATGTATTCAGGTCGAGAATATAGATTCCTTTGTTGCAAACCATTTCTTTCTACTGTGCGACGTCATTGACGAGATGACTCGACTTTCACCACGTACTGTGTACATTAAAAAAAAAAAAAAGGAAGTCGTACAGCCTCAAGCACCACGAGAAAATGACTATCTGGAACATTACTCATCCAAACACCCTTTCTCTGACGGACCAAATTACTTGCCGCCATTTTCTTTGAGCCCTCTCTCCTCAGCAGGAAAGGTTGAGAACTTTACACTGGTTGAAAGTGTTATTGTACATTTCTGAACATTTTCCTTTCTGATCCAATACTGAATAAAATTCAGGTTGGTATCGGCGATATCAATCTGATACTGATACTTTGTGTCTGGTAAACCTAAAAAAAAAAGTATATTTTAAATCATAGCTTCAAAAAAGAATACAAGACATTTATTTATTTTAAACTCTGAAGTATATTGAGATACTCATTTACTATATAGCCGAGCTAATACAACAACAGAAAACTACTAGTACTATAAAATGAAAACTTATCATCATAAATGTTTTGTATTCTGTGTTGCAGTTTAACCTCAGTAGTTTAGTTACTTTTCATTATGTTCCTACATTACCTGGAACTGAAGTATCCAAAGTTTTTGATATTTTGATTTGAGAATCGATTTTAGAGCATGAAGGCCTGGTATCAGAAGTATCGGCATTACAGTATCGCTCCGCACGTCGCTACTAAACACCACCTCAGCATGTCCTCTCAGGTGAGAAAGAGAGAGACAAGACAGGCAGCACAGATACAATTCTGGGAAACAAAGTGTCTGGAATTATTTATATACCTCTGTCCTCAAATAGTTCAACCCCCTCCCTCCCTCCTTCCTTCCCTCCCTCCCTCCCTCCAACAGGTACTGAGCCTGTGTTGGTGTGCGTGCGTTGAACTGAGGCTTCTCACCTTTGCCGTCAGCCAGACAGCGGTTGTAGCCCACAGGGCTGAAGTACTCGAATATAAACACAGCCATAGCCGACACCAGCAGCAGCATCACGAACATCATCACCCACACATCGGCGCTGAAGGGCTCTGGAGGCCGAGAGGGGGAGGAAGAGGGGAAGAGGATGAAGGGAGGTGAGGGAGGGGATCGAGGGAAGACGGAGATAAGGGGACACGGTGGGAAAAGGAAGCAGAAGAGAGGGAGAAAGAGATGGAGGAAGGGGGGGGGTTATGAAGCAAGAGAGGAGAGGGCAAGAGAGAGATATGCAAATATGGTGCGCCAGATTGAGGAGAGGAAGGAAGCATCAGAGAAATGGAGTAGGAGTGGGAAATGTAAGAGGGCACAGAGAGAAAATAAACAGTTAGACACATTATCTTCCACTCCAGCACATCTCCTGTTTGAATGTGCAAACGCACAAAAACTTGGCTCTCGTTACTAGTTTTAGCTCAACTTCTAGAGGTGGTGGAACGATATTAACCCACGGGGACCTGACGAGGAGCCGTCTAACACGAACGCGTCTGCCAAGAACGCTGGTGAAAAGCTGGTAAATCAAGCTGCAAACCTTATTCCAAAGACTCCGTTAAATACGCGAGTCGAAACATCTTTACAAACCCAGTTATGATTTGGAAATTTGAAGAGAGAACTCTGTTAAGGACGTGGCCTTAACCTCATCATGCAACTCATTTTCGTAGATTTAAATATTTGAAAATGTAATTTAATTTAGTTAAAAAGGTAATTTTTAGTGGTTATATTGAGTCAGTCTGCACCTGCACTATTTATCCTGCACCTTTATATTTTAAATCATTTGTGCTGTTTGCAGTTCAACAATGTCCATGACTTTTACCAGTTTTGACCTTATAAATAGTGAAGTGGTGTGTTCTATCCAAACTTATCAATGATTCTCACTGCTTCTTTTTGTAAGATGATTAGTGGATGTAGTGAGTTTTGTTGCCCCGTACTTCAACACAGTGACTTAATATAGACATGTTTTATGTGCGATTTCTATTTACATCCTGCCTATATTTCATAAATTTGAGTAGAAGACTCAATTAAGGAAGTGGCTGTGGCCTTAACCTCATGATGCAACTCATTGTCATAGATTTAAATATTTAAAAATGCAATTTGATTTAGTTAAAAAGGTCTTTTTTGATGGTTATATTGGGTCAATCTGCACCTTTACCTTTTAAAATGTTCATGTCATTGCACTATTCTTTTGCAAAATCTGTCAAAATAACTATAAAAACTAGAGATCTAACTATTAAGCAGTAGCTTGAGTTACATATCTGTGTCCAAAAATGCATAAATAATGACACATCATGTGAGTACGATCGGCTCCTTCGCTCCTCACCTAAAAACGCCGACGGCGAAACGGTGCCGTTGCTGCGGGAGACCATGACGCTAATGCCCGTCTCGATGAAAGGGACGGAGAAGTCGATGACCTCCGACCTCTCCTCGTTGATGGTCAATGAGCCGACGGCCATGTGGGCGTTTTTTAACACCACCTGACGAAAGGTGAAAAAAAAAAGTAGAGAAACCATCAGCACGCCGAACTCAACGAAGCTCCTTTTTTTTTTTTTTTTTTTTCAACATTTCCCTGAGGGGCGTGCGGCTGCAATAAAACCATTAGAGAAACAAATTCAATCGACACAGTCAAGAATAGCTCGGAGGTGGATAAAAATAGAATATCGCAGCCTGATTTCAGAGAGATTGTGTCTCCAAACATGAATGAATGGTTCTCGCTGGGAAATTTAATAGAGAGAAACCAGAACATTGATACAGATTATGTGCTGTATGATTTAGGTTTTTTCTCCTATATGTGGACATTTCTATACATATGTTTTTTTGTGCTATAGGCATTTCAATGCATATACACTAATCAGCCCTAACATTACGACCACCTTCCTACGTGCTACACGTCTTAAGTAACATCCACATGGATGAATGCCAGGTCCAAAAGTTTCCCATCAGAACACTGAATTGTCACAAGATGGTCGATGACATTTACTTCTCCTATCAGTGGTCATAATGTTGTGGCTGATCGGTGTAGGACCGTGTAGGTGTGTGGGAAAGTCAGTCACGAGGCATTTCTGGGAAAAGAAGGAAAATGTGACGGGACGTGTTGAGAGAACGCGGCCAAAGAATTGAAAACGAGCACGACGAGCTAACGAAACTGACGGACATGTGAAAACACTTTACTGAGCTCAGAGTGGACACTCTGGGGGGGGGGGGCGGGGGGGACGATGGAGAAAGACAGAAAGAGGGAGGAAGAAAATGGGTTACCACAGCGCAGTGGGTCACGGCTGCTTGAAATAGCCGCCCCAATGCCTTCCTCTACCTGCCTCCCACCCTCCCCCTTGGCACCTCTGCACAGGTAGTATATTTAGCCCCAAAAATTTTACAGCCCTACAGCGCGGAGGGGTAAAGTGGGACGAGACTGTCTCTCCGAGTTAATAAGGCGTGTGTGACTAAGTGAGTCAAAGCTCCACTATGAGCTTCAGAGTTGGGGATGTGTGTGCACATATGAGTGAGTCATAAAGGAAAAAAAAAAAAAAACACAAAAGTGCAGAGAGCTTTGTTCGCGGCGCTGTGAAGTGGACCTTTACAGGCCGGGAGAATATCACGCGTCTACTTTGCAAATTATCCGCAGTTTTTACCCAAAGTGTCTGATTGTTTTTTGTTTTTTTTTTTTTTCCCGCGCGCATTCGTAACTTTTCCCGATCTTGTTTACTCCGCCGGTAAAGTGCGCTTTGTGTGCGTGCGTTTTGGATGTGCGAACACCTCCCTGGGGAAGAAAAGAGCGAGTCCATCCAGCAGTGCGCTCACTTCCTCTCTCCATCTCCCTCCTACGACTTGTTCTCTCCGTGTTATGAAAGTGACCCATGTGGGTGTTATTGAGAATGAGAGAGCGAGGATGTGTTTATGTGTCTTGGCTGCTGTGTGTGTGTGTGTGTGTGTGTGTGTGTGTCTCTGCTAGCAAGGCCAAACTCATATAATCAAGTGCTTTGCCTCTAATATTTCAGATTAGGAGCATGAGGGGCAGGAGGGGTCAATGTGGCCGGTGAAACCTGACAATGAATCGACTTGAGATGAAATGTAGGATCTTCTCCGAGCGCTCATTGATTATTTTCCTCCAGGGCTGGGCGGTATGACCAGAAATGTTCATCACGGTATTTTGTTTTTCATGCATAATCATGTGTTTAGAACATTTTGTACTGAGAGGAATTAAAGCAGTAGATTGACTAAGGATGGACTATTTTACTGTGGTGATGAGTTAATGTTGTAGAATAATCCCACACTAGTAGTAAAACAGGTTTGCATGGTTAACATTTAATTTATTTTGACATATTTTAACATGTTTAAGCTGCTACGTCTGTAACGTCAATAGCAGCGCGACTGACTACCGTAATGTTTGTAGTCTGTGCGCAAGATATTTTTTTCTCATTCATAAAAAGCTAAAATTGGGGACATTTGGGGACAGCTTTAGCCGTGGGGACAGGTCATCCAAAATCGTCGAACACAAGTCCCGGAAGCACAAGTCGTCTCTTCTGCCGCCTTATTTTTCGGACATTTCCGTCTTCACCAGCCTGCGGTGACGCAGCCGCACCATGTGTGTTAAGAAGCGCTACACTGGAAGTGGTATATTAAAAAAAAATACCCCTATTCAGCATGAATCAGCTCTATCTTCTTCCCTTCACTTTTGATCTTTTGTCATTTGGCGAGATGTGCTAAATCACGCAAAGGCCCTCGGTGATCCCTGCGCGTGTCCAGGAGTGCGCCTCGACACGTCCTCGTGTGTCAGCATCGGCCCGGACCTCGGCCCATTAAGAGCCTGAGATATATGGTCGTTCTGGCCGAGGTCCAGCTGGAGAAGGACACGGGTCGGTGTAGTTAGACGCAGCAGATACGACCGGAGAGGGGGCGATTCGACCTCTTTTGTGCACGTATAGAGCCGCTTTTAACGCGTTCGCCTGTCCTATTGTTTCTGTAAATCATTCGCGCATCGGTGTCCTCGTCCTCCTAATGACTGCTCATCGGTGGAGGACAGAAGAAGAAGCGGCACATTACGGTGCTTTTAGTCGGGGTGAAGGAGTTTATTACAGGTGACCACGCTAACCGCTCTGCACCCACTAAAGACACCGGCTGGATGACTATAATGGCTTTATGTAAGGGAATAAATGCATCAATCTCATGTAAATTGAAAATCAAAAGTGTCACTCTGCTGGAGAAAAATAATGTGTTGGTCTCACTTGTGCCTCTAAAACATACGTGGCTCATCAGAGAATGGACACGGGTCTTCTGAGGGTGTCAACAGATTGTTGTTAGTGGGGGTCCTATAGGTTGATGTCTGCTGCCATTGAGGAGTGTCATTGCTATGGAATGGGGGTGTCTGTTCTGGTGTAGGTGGGCGCTACATGTCTAACACACGAATGAATGCCAGGTCCAAATGTTTCGCAGCAGAACATTAAATTGTTACTTCTCCTGCCAGTGGTTTTAATGTTGTGGCTGATTAGTGTACGTTTGTGACTTGAGGAACTTGTGACCTTTTTGCTGCCATTGATCCATTTGCCTTTTCCTTCATTAACAAATTGCCAAAGTCGGAGAAGCGCAGCTTGAATTACGAGGACTGACATCGACCTTGCCTCCGGACCGGACGGTGTCGATTAGGAAATGTTTGGAGCCCAAAGTGAACTGTCGCAGTTGAGTGAACTGCATGTACCCTGGGGGGCGGGGTGCTTAACCCACCTGACATAAGTATTCGGCCCCGTGGCACAGAGGGTCAACTCAGGAAGGGAAGCTCATAATTCAAGGTATGAAAACACACTTCAAAGAGGAAACGGAGCCTTCAGGCGACTCCCACGTGAGCTACATACAGAGCAGGTCATTGGACTCAAAGGGTCGGACACAGACTGTAAATTTGTGCTCCCCTCTGATCTTGTCTTCACCTTCACCTTCCCATTGGCAGTAGTTCAAGGCGTTTTAATGTAATAAACTCTCAGGATGTTCAATCAAGCATAGTAATGGAAATTTACACAGTGTACTGACCTTATAACGTCATGTATTTTATTTGCAGTTGATGGACATTTACATTTTTTTGTAGTAAATCGCTCCATCTAAATTTAAACTAGAAAAAGACACTAATTAAGTTGAGGTTTACATCCATGAGTTATATAAGGATTTTGAAGGAGAACATTATGATGTCAAACGCTTGACCTCACTTAATAATTTCATCCTTTTAGATGTTTGTGTAAAATGTTTCCAGTTGTTAAGATTTGTATTTTTAAGGTTAGGCTTAAAATGTGTCATGCAAACACATTGTTCTTTATTTTTTGACCACCAAGTTCTTGTCACTTCCTCCTAGAAGCAAACTGAACATTTGTACCAAATTTGAAGAGATTTCACCTAGTTTCTCCCGAGATATTGCATTCCCAACACTGGTTACAAAGAAACTTAAACTTTGCACCAAAGTTTAGTTTAATATTAGCGTAATGAATTTTGGACTTCTGGGAAATCTGACTTATCTTTATCTTTTCACCACTAAATTGTAACTCTTCACGATAAAGTGAAAGTGAACATTTTGGGCGAATTTGAAAGCAACTGCTTCAAGGTGAGATGTCGTGTTCGTCAGCTGATTCAGGACCAAAAACATGTTCTATGAGCTGATAGAAATCTTGAAATTCTAGCCACTTCATCCTTGAGTCAAACTGAACTTTTGTGCCAAATTTGAAGCTCTTTCTTCAAGGTGTTCCTGAGATATCCCTAAAAATGGTTTGCACATACATAGATTCAAAGGCATTTCTATGGAAGTTTGTTGTTATTAGCACATGAACTTTGTATTGTGAAATCTTTTTGTCCTTTAACCAACAAATCATTCATGTTGGCCACATTTCTGCCAAATCTGAAGAAATTCCTTCAGAGTGAGACGTCGTGTTCACCAGTTAATTTATGACCAACAAATGCGTCTTAATGACCTGACAGTGATCTTGACCGCTGACCTTTCAACACCAAATTCTAGTCCATTTGTACTTGAGTCCAGATGAATGTTGTTGTTTTTTTTACCAAATTTGAAGATATGTCAGATTGCACCATTGAGTTTATTTAGGGCTAAAAATTTGTATTTGGAGCTGAAAGAAACCTTGACCTTTAATACCAAATTCTTATAAGTTCATCCCAGAGTCACAGTGAACATTTGTGCCAAATTGCAAGAAATTTCGTCAAGGTGTTCCAGAGATATCATATTCCCAAAAATTGCCCGTACACAGAGCCGCAGGCATATTTCTATGTATGTTTACATATATATATGTATATATTGTGTATTGTGAAATCTCACTGATCTTTGTCCTTTGACCTACAAATTCCTCTTCTTGGCCACATTTGTGCCAAACCTGAAGAAATTTTTGAAGACATTCTCTTCAAGGTAAGATATCGTGTTCACCAGTTAATTTATGGTCAAAAAAAGTTTTCTGATCCTAGGGAACCCATGAGACCAAATTAACCCATGAGACCAAATTCAAGTCACTCCATCCTTGAGCACAAATGGAGGTTTGTACCAAATTTTAAGAAATTCTGTCAAGCTGCTACAGAGATATTACGTCATAGAGTTTGTGTTATGGCCAAAAACAAGTCAGAGACCTTGACTTTCAACCTTTGAATACCTGATTCTAAACAGTTCATCTCAGAATCAAGGTAATCACAAGTTTTTGCCAAATTTGAAGAAATTCCATCAAGATGTTCCTGAAATATCCAAAGAACGGGCTGGACGTGCTTACAAACGCACAACACGGACAAGAACAGTTTTGATGATCATGAAACAAATAAAGAGCAAACACTAAAAAATGAAAAAGTATATTACGTTTATCTTGGGGAAGGACTAACTAACTAATTGCTAGATTTTAAAAATACACAAGGTCAAAAAATTTATGACACCGTTATTTGTTGTTTGTGCAATTATTAACTCGCCAAATCACACCACGCTGCCAAATATGCCGACTTCATGTCCTAACAGCACCTCTTAGACAGCACTGACATCAATAATGGTGCCGCAAATTAGGTGCAATCTTCATTTGCAACCTTTGCCAACAAATTATAAATGAGGCTGTCATTTCATTTACACATGCATGACTATGAGAGGCGGGAAAAGGCTTTTACTCGCTGACCTGTGAAATCCTGCAGCCTCCCACTAATAGTTTGTTAATGGCCACTTTCTCTTAAAAACAAAATGTAAATATGCTCCTCACCTCTCCCACCATGCCGTTCCAGGTGCCGTTGATTTTCTTGCCGTGCTTCCCGTTCGTGACCAGGTAAAGGTCGTAGGTAAATTTGACTTGCTTGGCGATCTTCTTCAGGATGTCGATGCAGAAACCCTTGCAGCAACGCTTGATGTATATTCCCGACTCCTTCGTCTGGTTGCTGCTCAGATAAACAGAATAATTATTTTATTTTTTTTTTTTTTTTTTTTAAAAAAACACATACACATGCACATCTGTCTGAACTGGCATGAATTAATACTAAATGTGATTTGGTGGTTTTTGGCAGCGTCGCTCTCGCACCGATGAAGTGTGAAGAGATTCTACCTCGGGCTCTGTGAAGCTGCCCTGGAAAATTAACATCATTCGCAAGCAGGAGTTTTAGTTTTTTTTTTTTTCTTGCCGTTTTGCTTAAGCAGTAGGTGGATCTGTGGGCTACGGTGGCAGATGGGCAGAAAACTGATCCGTTATCAATGTGCGTTGAGCTGAATTTTCACACCAATTTCAATGGAAATTTGTCTCAATTCTTAATCTGGATTTGCGGACGAGCTTTCGGCCCGTGTCCTGAACGGATCTGGTTTAGCTGAGGTTTGAGTCTTACAGTGTTTTGATCTGTTTTCGGCAGGGTACAGTGTTCCTCATGCAGGTCCCGCTAAGCGGATCCACGTCTTCCACAATGACGAACGGCGCCTCCTCCAATGTCACAATGGACAGGTGGTCATCCTCCCTGGTTGCTGGCCCCCCATATAGTTCATAGCGAGGCCACACATGGTATTTCATGGACAGGGAACCGTTCTCCCATTTACCCACCTGCAGAGACACGCGGGAAAAAAACAAAAACAAAAGACTTTCAGACCATCGTCTACACTCGTTTCGGTCTGGAAATGTAACAGTACGAGGGAGTTGGCGCCGTGTTTAGGCAAAAATCCCTCAATCTAATTAGAAACGCGGCCTCATGCATCTTTTTCTGCGCTCCTCTTGACATTTCTGTCAATTAAATCACAACAGAGTGACGAATGTGAAGGGAGAGGAGAAGAGAGGGAGAGAGGTGAGTAGAGGAGAGGACTGAGACCTGGAGTGTATAAACGAGAGCAAGGTTAACGCGAAGGACGAGACGGAAACAGTGGAAAGAGCAGAATTCAGAAGGACGTGGAGAATAAACACAGAGACGGAGGCGGCTAATTTTGCCGAGAGACGGAATCTGAAGTAAGAGATAGAGAAAGAAAGAAAGTCGGGGCTCATTCAAATGCAAAATGCTCGGCTCTTCTGCGCGACGAGTGTCCAGCTGCACATCTGGAGGGCCCTCTAGCCGCTGTGGCTGCACTCCACTGAATAAGCGTCATCAATTAGTCAATTTCCGCCCCGAAGCCTCTCACTGAAAACCATACCTGGAACCCTTTTCTTCTAGATGTGCTCAGCAGGCCACTCACATCAAGGTGAAGATGTGGGTGGAAGAGGAAATGGATCATCAGCTGATTGGATGCGGCGTCGCAATAAGTGCAAGGTGGGACGGGGAGCCGCGGCGTTGTAGTGTGTAAAGTCGGGTTTGCACACTCGTGAAATATGCAAATGCGCACTACGGGGAAAACGCAATCTTGGCAAGGCTGCTTGGAGTGGACAAGCGGAGGCTGTGTATCCCCGGGGCACAAGGCCGGCTTTTTCTTTCTGGACAGGGGAAAAAAAGAAGGGGATGAGCGGGAGTAAGTGACAGAGAGAGAGACAGAGGGAGGAATGGGCAGGGGTTAAAGAAAGGAAAAGTCGGCCTGGAGGGGAATGAAACGGGACTGGACAGGGCAGAGTCCTCGCACTACTTCAAAGGTGCAGTGGAAGGGGTGGTTGTAGGAGCTGGAACTCATTAGGATCCAAGGAAAGTGGTTCAGCTGGAAGTCAAGCTAAGAATTAAACATGAGCGAGGCAGCGGGAGGAGGAGGAGGAGGAGGAGGAGGAGGAGGAGGAGGAGGAGGAGGAAGGGGGAGGAGGAGGGACGGTGCAGGCTCCGAGGGGAGAAGAGTAGAGAGAGACGGAGGGAGTGGGGAGGCAGGAGGGGAACGACTCACCTTGTTCTCTGATCAGAGGACAGAATATAGATTAGAGAGGCAGAAGAAAGAGAGAAAATACAGAGAATAAAGAATGGGGAGAGTCAAAGGAGTCAGACTGCGGGACAGAAACAACGGACGGGGGGAGGAGGGGGGTGAAGCAGATGCACGGTGGTGACGAGGCAGGTGGTGGGGGTGCATCAGGTTCATTTAAGGCTGTTGATTCAGAGTGTGACTCAGGATTGTTGTGGCCATACGGGCATCTTCTCTCTTTAACTCTTTTCCATCTGCACCGTGTTGTTGGTAACCTTCATTCACGGAACAGAAATCCGGCCAAGGATGGTCGACTGAAGTTAGGCCAAAGCCTCGAACTGCCTCCGCTGGCTCGTCTTCTTCCTAGAGTCATGCACGGGCAACCTAACCATCCACGGGAAAGGAAGCCGTGACTCACTGCTCCGCGGTCCAGTTGTGATGCTCGCGTGTCCATTGTAGGAGCTTCAGGCTATGGACAGGAGTCAGCGTGGACACCTCGGCTGGTCTGCAGCCCAACGGTCATCAATGAGCCTCGGCTTATCCATGACCGCCTTTGATAAAAAACCGACCACGGCAGAAAGGGAACATCTCACAAAAGCTGCAGGTTTGGAGATGATATGAACCAGCCGTCTCGCTCAAATCCCTCCACTTGTCAATTTTTCCTGCTTTGAGGACAAAATGTTGACGCTTGTTTTTTAGGATAAGATCGTCCTTTAAGAGAATCCTTTCATTTTTCCCACAAGAAACAGACAAGACAAGAAAACCAGATCAGTCAGTGTCATTGACTTCACCTGTCAGTGGTCGTAATGTTACGGCTGAACCACGTAAAGCACCGTTCAGTATTATAGTTTGTTCTATTCATGTGAAATGCTAGACCTGGTTTAGTTTGACTTAGATGACGACCACTACTGTGACACGGTTCTATGAGAGAGACTGTGGCTGCTAAGATAAGAAAAACCTAGGTCCTGTCTTGTTGTTCAGGACCTAGGTTCACCTGTGTTGGTCCTCAACAAGTATCTGTGTCTCTAAGACGTTTATGTTCGTTTGATCATCTCCAGAGCAAACAAACAGAAGTTGTTCTCGCAGCGTGGTTTCAAGTTCTATCTTTCTGTTAATCCAGTTGCTGCAGGATCATTTCCAACAAAATGCCCAAAAACTACCTACAACTAAAAGGCATACACCGATCAGGCATAACATTATGACCACCTTCTTAATATTGTGTAGCTCTCCAAAACAGTTGTAATCAGAGAATGGACACGGTTCTTCTGAGAGTGTCCTGTGGTGTCTGGAAACACAATGTTGGGTCTTAGGGGTTGAAGTAAGGGGCTTCTGTGGATGATCCAAAGGATACTTTGCAATGTTCTTCATGTTTTTTGAGTTGTTCCTAAAGTGTTTGTCAGGTTGCATCCTGCTGAGGATGGCTGCTGCCATCAAGGAGTGTCATTGCTATGGGGGTGGGGGTGTCTGCTCTGGTCTAAGTGGGTGATACATGTCTAAGTAACATCCACCCGAATGAGAAAAGTTTCCCAGCAGCAACACCGATTTGCCAAAAGATGAGTATTTACTTCTCCTGTCAGTGGATGCACAGCTACTCCACGCTCTGGAGTTTTTTTTCGGAGACGTGCTCTGAGTGCAGATGAGGACAAATGGAGCATGATTGAGTAAGAAAATCCACAAAAAGTATTGGCTGTAAGAAATAGTAAGAAATGCCAAACTTTTAGAAAACTAAAGCAGCTATGGACGAGCATTCTCAGAGTGTTAGCGCTCTGAAGCCTCTGCTGCAGAAAACTGCTCAAAGGCACCTTCGGTGAGTTGATAATATCTAATCAGAGCGGCGCCTATAAAGCTTAAGGCTTAAAACGCTTAAAAAGTGAATATCGGGGCGACGAGAGATGGAGATAGAAACACACACACACACATGCTCATGAAGCTAACGGGGCACGGCTAGCTCACTGCTTCTGTTCGACTTTAGAGAGTTCACACTTTATTCTGACATCAGACTGTAGTTAGGTTTGACGGGAAACCAGGCACAGGCACAGACACCGTCTCCCTCTGTCTCACCCTGTCCCACTGTCTCTCTTTGTTGAGCAGGATGATGACCAGCTTGGGGTGCATCTGGTATCCATCCTCGCTGAACGACAGATTACGCCCCTCGAACGTCACATTCATCAGGTACCTGCAGAGGGAAACATTGAGGACGGGGGACAGAGAAAGAGACAGATTGAGGCATACATCACTTGCTGAAAAACCTCATTACTTCCTCTACATATCTTTATCCATTTTTCTTCCCAAGTTTCATTCTTCAGCTTTACGAGCTTTTCTTTTCCGACAACCCGAGTGCATAAATCTGCCATCAGCCCGTGTTGTACCAGCTCTTCCACAAATAGATGAATTTACATTAGTCATCGGTTGTACTCCGACATTTAAGCAGCGCCGCAGATGACGACCGATCGTTCTCCGTGTCCGTGCTCAGTGAATTCATACTTTTTGTTAATGCGCTGGAGTCTCTGTCGGGGAGACGGATGTGACGATCGTGAAGATAATCTTTATAAAAGCTTAGCTTGAACATTAATATGAATAATTCGGAGGCAAAGGACAGTTCTGAGTAGTATTGACCAATCTTGGCATTGGTTGCATGCTGGTAAACAGTGTGTGTTGAGGGCCAGAGAGGCAGAACGTCCTGTTATACCGTGTTGGCAAGCAACACAAAACAGCACCACGAACAGAGCCGTTGGTTTTAAACTGTTAATTAACTCTCCGGTTGTAGATGTTGTCTATGATCATCCTAGGCGACACGGTGAACAATGACCCGCCACACGGGACAGAAAGTCTTGGCCTGGAAATCCATGATCTGATCTGAACCTTCTGGCTGCACCGGCAGCTCAGCAACGCTTGCTCCCAGAGAGTAAAGCCACTAGATTTAAGGTTCCGCGTCAGATCTGCGCCCAAGGTACACCTCCTGAGGTTTATCTCCTTATGTTTGGAGTACACTTGCTTACAGATTTGCCCTAATGCTGCTGCCTGACGTGCATCTGCCAGACCTCGAGAGCTTGGTAGCAGCATGCTTCCTCTTTAGTATCTCCGCCTGGTTCTCCATCTCCGCAATTTTCAAATGAATTGTTTTGGATCAATAACAAGGGTGCACATCGAGGAGGTTGGGAGATACGAACATTTACACATCTCGTTTTCGGTGAAATTTCCGCTTAAGTTGTTGAAAGTGAAGCAGGACGGAGAAAATTAACCCAACTGGCAAAAAAGACACAGCGCCGACTAGTGTTTGGGTGGTGGTGTTACACAGAGAGTATAAACGGCTCGCACCAGAGGTATAAACCACACTTTACGCTCCATCACAGCCTCTGCTGTAACCTGACCTGCAGCTAATAACAAATGTAACAACGCGTTAGTCAGTGCGATTTGGTCCGAGCTGCATTTCTTCATCCGCAGGGACAGAGAAATCTTTCCTCCTTCTGCCTCCTACACACTCTCTCCTCCGTCTCTCTGTTCGGCGCTGCAGTGATTTTACTAAAAGCAGCTGCTGTTCAACATTTATTAGCTCCAGCTCCGACATTAGTTACTCAGGTCATATCGCCGAAGTTCACAGAGAAACTCCACACAGCTGACACAGCTATCGCTTTAGGAGGGCGAGTACAACGCGATGCCCGCACACATGCTGGAGCATCAAGCCCGACGCTTACAAATTAACATGTTGCATCTCATTTGTTTATCCTGTTTGGATCCTTCCTGATTCTATGGTTCCAACCGATAAATTATACGCGGCTTCACAGGTTCTGGTTCAGGTTTTTATTGCAGAAAACCAGGTAAAGTAAATCAACAAGGAAATGATTAAAAAAAACAAAAAAACAGAAATGTACCATTTACTGTGAAATGTTAAACAGCTTGTTGTGAATTCCATCTGCAGGCAGATGTTCGGTGCAATCAGGGCGGCATTTCAAACGGGCCAATGCGATAATATTTTGTGCGCGAGCGGTGTCACAGACATCAAATAGTGGCATATAATAAATACATCTGCGGCAGCTTGTCGGATCTGCACCGCTTCTGTCAAAGTGAAATGATAGCAGATAAATAAATAAATAAATAAATAAGTAGCAGCCAACGCACACATACTGTACAGCGAGCGGTGCTTTACGGTTCACGTCGCGTGGGAGGTGCGGGAGCGTGGAAGTTGTGCGTACGCGAGAGCAGGGATGTTTATGTCAGGTGAACTCGAACACACTCCACTGTCATCGCGCACGCTGAATCTCTTAACCCTATAGCTCCCTGCCTCTCCGCGACTGTTTCCATGGAAACACACTGCCTCCACACCGTGCAGCTTTTATACAGTACATACAGGTACATATATATATGTGTGTATATATATTTATATGCAGATGAATAAATAAATGACAAACGAGTGTGTGTGTGGTAAAGGTTTGGCTTTTTTCCAGAGTGAGATTTGTAAGCAGCAGACTCTCTCCTCTCCATCTTTTTTTTTCTCCTTCCATCTCTCTATCTACTCCACTATAGAGTGATTTATGTAATCCAGCAATTACTATAATGCCGGCTTCCTTATTCTATTTCCTGTATTAAATATTGATATTTTCAACGGGGCGGTGGAGATCAGGTTCATCCAGCACCACACCGTCTCATGCATAACCCCCCCCCACACACACACCCAACCAACCCGTGCGTCCAGCTAACGACCCCCGTCCTGCAGCGCCTTTTGGCACCGACACAAAGTGCACAGGATCTGCTGCATAAATCATGAGCCATTTACGAAATGACTTGACGCTGTGGCCCCTTTAATCTTTACTGAGCGAGCTATTGTTACGTGCTGCAATTCAGGGCCCGCGTGTGTTTGTGTGTGTGCGTGCGAGTATGTGTGCATCCATCCTACACACTGACAGCAGCGAAACACAAGCATATGTGTGTTGCCATGGCACCCACAACCACTGTGATTTCCGAGCCAATGTGCCGCGTTACTATGGTAACAGTAATCTCGCAGAGGGTGGGAAAGAGACGGAGAGACAGAGAGACAGAGAGGGAGAGGTGGGATTCAAAGAAAAAAAACACAAAAAGGTTGGGGGGGGGGGGGATTGGACTGCTAACCATTGTGTTTACAGGGACGACAATGAGCTTCCTGTTTGACTACCGACACAAGTGGACACGCTTACAGATGGGGACGCTTCACCACAGCGTTTACACTCAGTGATACTGAAGGCAACATGTGAGATCTGCCCCGCTCTCAGAGCAAATCCGCCGGGGCGGCTGAGCGTTAAGTGCCTTGTTCAGTAGCTGCACGACAGTCGGTCACCTTTGTCTTCGTAGCGGAGACGCAAATAAACACAGAGAACACGACCCCACTCTCTAATCCCCTGAATGCATCATTGTGAGGCCGCTGCGTGTGTCGCGGTGTTAAGTTGCGCGCGAGGAATCCCGCGCACATGCTGCGCGAAGGAGAGCGCGATAAGACGCCGGCGGGCGCACGTCTCCCCCCCCCCCACCCTCTAAACCCCGGGGTTTGATATCCCGTTGAACCCATCAGTTTCCAGATTAAGCCGGAGGAGAGCGTCTTCACTGTACTGCACAGAAGGTGAATTAAAATTCAGGCGAGCAGCTGTTTCCACCTCTTGAACACAAGCTATTGACATCGACCGGAGTCAGAAACTGTGGCGCTGCAATAAAATCGACCACATCCTCTTCACACGCGGCCTCATATTCTTTATTTATTTATTTATTTATTTATTTTTTTTAAGACAATTCAATGCATCTACTCCCCTCGTTTGATTTGAGGAAAAGCTGCCGCTGTTGTAAATCAGAACAACACTCGCCACGCTAACTCCATGGCCTGACACAGATACGTTTTAGCGCATGTTCTGCCGTGAATAATGAAGGAGATGTGTGAAATATTGATAAGTCAGTTTTAATAAATTAACCCCGACATGAATTAGTCATGAATTACACTCCTTAGCAATTACTGTGGCGCAATGTACTTATTGGATTTGAGGAGGAAGGATGTATATGGAGGATGATAACGTGCCCCATATGGCGCCGCGCGGCCGAGGCAGGCGAACATACTGCAGCCCTGCTGCACGCACACTCTCGGGGTACGCGGCGCGAACGTTGAGGTGGGGGGGTGAGAATTTGTCGAGCGTGATGAATGCACCTCGCCGCGTCCGCGTGTGTAGTCAGACACGGGGACTAAATGTGTAAACAGTAAAATAAATTGTGCTAATGGCAACGGGCACGAGGGGGAAGGCGGGGAGGACTTGTAAAAGCCCCGCTCTAAATATAAAAGTGATTCTTCCATCGCACATTTTACTTTGTGTCTGGAGGAGCGCACAAGCAGGAAGGAATTTAACAAATTCAGCGTGTTCCTAACACCAGCTTTCAGGTGACGACCAACGGGAGCAACTTAAATGGCGCGTTTGCTTGTTGACGTCATGAACTAGGGCGCTGGCTGGAAATGTAACCCTAGAATGAATGACTGGCTGATGCATCAGTGGAGTGACAAAAAAAAGCTGAAGCCAGATGTTAGCATTTGGTTTCATATCGGCTTGTAACTTCCTATCTACCACAGCTTTGGTTCCTGGTTCCTACTATGTATTTGTACCAATACTGGGCACCATGATGGCACCGGTGCTGATGCTAATGGTAGTAACCACACCCAAAAGCAACTCAGACTTTGGTGCTTCATTTGGGTGCCACTGAATTTGTAATTAGCCTAGTTTACCTCCTTAGCTCTATTGCTGTGCCTGCATGGATGGAAGTGAACCTCCACAATGAACTGAGACCAAACGGTCAAACGTTTGGCTGGACTTCACCTCAAAAGATGCAGACTGGGCAACAAGGGAGGTAACAACTGGAATTTGATTAAATATCTGACGACGCATAGCATTAGATGAGTCCAGATAGAGTTGTAGTGACGGCAAGGAGACCTAAGTTCTACTTATTTCACTTAGGACTCCCAAGGACATGGGCGCTCCAGTTCTCTCTGGTTATCTAGTTGTATATTCCCGATTGTTCCAGCGTAAAACAACAAGAACATATAAATATTGCTAGTTTATGAGAGGAGTTCTTGCTGTCACCCTTCTCTATTAGTAAAGAAAACACAGCTAACACCGTCGTCGCTCCACTTGGGTTTACCCAAAGCTCCACGCTCGCTTTCAGCATCATGAATTTGAATGCCTCTTCACTGTTAAACACTGTGTTTGTACCATATGTCAGTCGACCATATCAGTAGCTTCCATTGGTGTCTGGTTGGACCCCACACACCTTTGTCGCTGCAGCTCGCTGAATTTCATTACAATTCTCATCTTTCTTCCGAGTGTACACTCCTCACCACAGAGACGTGATTTAATCTTGACAAATGACACAGCCCTTAATAGCGGCGAATTAAAACAGTGGTTCTTGAACAGATTGGCCATTTTTCTTCTTTTGTTGAGTCTCCAATTACCTTAAACATAAGCGTCGCAATTCAAATCAAAAATTACAATCGCCCACAAACGAAGGAATTATGTGAAGCAGGGAAGCAGATAAGAGCAGAGTATGAGTGGAGAGAACGCAATAAAAAGAGAGAGAGGTAAAGGAAACGATAAGCAGAGTAAACCTGGCGAAGAAAACAAGGTGTAGTGACGGGGAGCCAAGATTTAGGTGGAGAAAGAGAGGCGGCAGTGAAGATGGAGAGAGGAAGAGCAACGTTCATGACCTAGTTCCAATCAAGCCTGGGACTTCACAGACTGAAAAAACCTGGAAGTATCACGTACAAACAAAACAAAGAAAAAAAAAAAACGAGGCGTCTATCGAGCTGAGCTCAGCGGGGTCAAAATGCTGCTTCTGCACCCGCAGACACACATCCGAACGTACGCTCCACTGAAAGCCCCACCGAGGCCACAGAAGTTCAGAAATATCCACAGAGCTTAAAAGCACTTGACACCTTTCCAACTTCAAGCTCATCTGAAACCTGTCCACGCCTGACAAGGTCAAGGCTGCCGTTGTCAGACTCATGATTCGACGTACTGCTGTGTATTGCTCAGCTCTCTCTCTTTTTTTTTTCTTCTTCTATCGCCGCCTTCCGCTCCCTTCTTTCTCTTTCGCTATCTGCGTTTGTCAGACTGTAGCATTAGCTGAAATGTCACAACCGCCGGCTACAGTGGACTTAATTTACTTAGTGGAGAGAGAGGGCTCTAAGGGCTCATCGAGGAAATGCTAATGGACATATAGCAGCCTCGCTGGTTTACGTAGCTTACTGCCCTAGCCCACTTTTTGATCTACAAGCTCAACGAACACATGACACACAGATGGAGTGTCCAAAACCTGTAACACAAACTCGGCTCCTTGACAGTCTCCCTGACATTTCATTCTTTATCCACAGTTTCTCTTCCGAGTCTGAGTCAGTGAAGTTGGTGGAAAAGTCGCATCATTATTTAAGCCGGAGAATCCCAACAGGTGTACTCAGTGTTCTCTGGGGGGTTTGTGTAGTTGCCGGAGGGGGGATTGTTTAGAAAGACCAAGAGACTGGGGACCGAGGTGTTTGTTTGACAAGTCGCAAGGAAAAGCTTCTGTTATTGGAATAATGGTAGTTAGAAAGATACTGGCTGAGACAGATGGAGGGTGATTTTGTTCCGTTCTGACCACTTAGAGACGTGGACGAGGAAATGAATTCAGCTGCATCACTGCAACATGTAACTTCATGTTTTCAAACACAGTAGAAGCTTGAACCCTGAGAGAACCATCAGACCTTAATAGCTGATTGGATTTAAAAAGTACGAAGACGGCCAAGTGAGCCGGTTACAAGTGAAATATTTCTCTAGTGTCAGTTTTAAGTAAATTGTTTTAAAACTGAAATATTTCAAAATGAACTGAACCAAACCAGAACCCTGTGAATTGGAATTTAATTGATCAGGGAAAGAAGCGATACCTCGCCCTCCGCACATTTTGACTAGTCTCAGCTTCAAAAATGTGAAGATTTGCTGCTTTCCTTTGAATGACTTGAATATTTCAGATCCATTTTTAGTAGTTTGAGGTTTGGATGGTTTGTGATGACACGTCTTTCCATTTTCAGAATCTTTTAAAGCAACTCTATAAAAATCTAAAGAATGTGTATCCACTGCCTCGATTTGCAAACTCTGCTACTCTTTACCTCTTTAATTAACTTCATCATCAACTTGTACCAATCAACATTTCTCTGTCTGGACTAACACACACCTCTGTTTGTTTGTGTTTCACTCAGGAGAAGCACAAAACGTCGCGCCGATGCCGCCCCATCCATCAATGACAGGTGGCCAGTGTACATTTCTGATTGTTTATTGATTTTGACTACCAAGCGCCTTTTATGTAACATGCTTTTAAATCCTGGTTTTCAAGCTGAGACGCTCACGTCCGAATGAAGTCACGAGTCAACGGCGTTAAAGCCTAAATTGGGCTGCAAATCCTTCCATCACATTTGTGACGTGATTTCTGACTCGATTCCGCGCCGCTGCTGTAATGACTGATTCCGAAAAGTACAATTGACGGGCTGAAAATCGATGCCATTAAAAAAAAAAATACATTCACACTTTGAGGCAGATGCAACGCCTACACAATTAATTGTGTAGACAAGAAAACAAGGACACGAATGAAAAAACAGGGGTCTTATATGTGTTCCATATTAAACTCTGTCCAATGCTATTTATAAATATACTTTAATATTATCATTTTGCATTTAATATTAAGCTTTCCTTTATCTTACATTATTAAAAAAAACATAAAAATGTCTAATCAATCAAAGATTTTGCGACGCCCTCCTGCAGTACCTCTTCAGACCACCTAGGGGTCCCCCTGTTAAAGACCTACGTATTAAAAGAAAAAGCTCAACGTAATATCCAGTGTTACGTGATTACTAGTTAAGTAATAATCAGAACTCATTTAAGTTGACACATTTGCAACACTACCAGCGCTACATGGGTAATGTGAGTCACAAAGAAGCCTGGGAGCCCTGCTCCACACTGAGTTTCCTGATTAGTCTGACGTCTAGTTTTCTAGACTCGATTGATTTCCGCGGACACTCCCCAGACTAATGTGTTTAGCACGGACGCTAAATGCCATTTTTGACAACTGGGAATTAATCGCAACTGATTTATTAATGATTTACTTTAAAGGTCCGTCTGAAAAATTACAAATGATCTCCCAGGAGAGTGACGCCGAATGCTTTTTGGGTTTTTTTTTTCCCCTCTTCACAAACGGAGCCTTCAGAATCCATCCGTCTTACATCTATTCATTTGCTGATTCACTTACCGGTGAACCGACCAGGTAGGGGGGTCACCCAAGCCGGGCAACTAGCCGTTTCATTCAGTTTCTCACGTAAAGACCGTGGGCCAAATGCTAATCTCTTGATTGAACACTTGAAGACAAAGGTTATCACCAAACAAATGTAGTTAAGGCGGGAAGGGGGCGAAAGGATCTTAGCAGCGCTCGCAGCTGATCTAATCAACAACACGGCTAAGTTGATTATGAAGCTGCAGGTCTGGAGCGAAGACGGCGGTCGGGGCGGAGCGGAGATAAGAGAGGAGCGGAATGGCCGATGAGATGCATGAAAGCAGATCAGGGCAGAACAAAAAGAGAAATCTACGGGCCGAGAGAGGACAGAAAAGAATGTGACGATGGAGACACGAGCAGCGAAAAAAAAAACAAAAAAACAAAAAAAAAAAAGGAGAACAAAGCGGCGCACAGCAGACCACAGCGAGGCAAACACGAGCAGAGCACGGGGAATTGTATTCTGGGGCAACAGCAGCTGCCACAAACTCCACTGTTATCTCAGAGCAGTAAGCAGCGGTGAAACTAATGCTTCAGAAAAGCAGAGGCAGGGGCTGAAATGACATCTAAAGGGGGCACGCTGGAACACACAACAAAGCTTCTGTTGGCTCAGTGCAGGATGCAGTTAAGCTCGGAGCAAAAACAAAAAAAAAAAAGAAGAGAAATACATCCCTCATGAGAAGCCAAAGAGGTTAGTTAGGCTCCATGCGAAAGGTGTCCGCGGGAAACATTGGATATTCGAATGAATGTGTGAAACTGGGGCGAGAATGAAGCAGCAGCTCAAACAGAGGAGGTCAATGCATTTCAATTTGCGAATGTGACAGCGCGCCGCTTCACGCCCCAAACATAAAGTAGTGAGTTTCCAACTGAACTGATGTCCTAAATGGGAGCTGCCGACATCCTCCCGAGCGCGCGCGCACACACACACACACACACACACACACACACACACACACACACGTGGCCTTCGCTGACAGTCTGTCCCTGTTTAGCGCATTAAAAACACACATTCAAACACGAGGGCTGCGGCAGACATGGGAGAGCGGCTGGCGGAGGTTGTGACGCTGCCCCCACGAATGTAACGCCGCGCTGAGCTGTGGAGCGCAGAGCGACAGGGGACAGTGTTCGCCGGCTGAAACGCCATTGGGACCAATTAGGCAGCGCGCGGAGCAAAGCGCAGCCCAACGCCACGCTTCACAACCAGTTCAAAAGGCCTGCTGCTGAGACGGACAGCTGAGGGGGTGGGGATGGGTTTTTTTTTTTTTTTTTCCCAAAGAAGGGCCATGTGAAGGGGGTGTTTGTATATGTGTGTATGTGTTCATACATCGGAGGGGGACAAAGGTGCATTTGTTTGCGTCTGCTGCACATCCACGCCAGGACGTCCGTGTTGACATTACCTGCGTGGTTTTAGCGTCTATAGATCACTGCCACATTAATTTGAACACATTAGTGCATTAGTGTAATTGCTAACAAACGGCTTTAGACTAATGAGCTCGTAGCCGAGAAACACGGATCTGTGCGGTGTGTTTCCATCGTGCAGCACGGGATGCTGCATGTGCTGCAGGGCAAAGAGTGAGCGTTTTGTACAACCCTCCACCCCCCCCAAAAAAGAAAAAAGATTACTCCTCCAGTGATTCTCACGATGAAATATTCATGATGCCACCTGAATATCCCACAGGAAGTTGGACAGTTTGTGGAAAATGCAGCTTTAGTTTTGAATAGCACAGACCTGAGCTCAAAGTGGAGTCGATTAAATAAAACCTGCACGATGCATATATTTGCACGAGCGTGTGTTGAAAAAATAAGTGCATTTGTGAACACTGGCGTCTCTGGCTCTACTAAATCTGAATCTGGTTTTACACATGCACCCCATGATTAGCAATTTGTCAACAGTTGGTCCCTAGTGGACCTTCAGGGCTCCAGTTGTAATTCGTTGTATGCGTTTCCATTCCAAATGTTTTAGAGTTAAACGAGCAGAATATAAAAGCGTGTGGACGTTAGCTCTTCTTGCCGTTAGTGCTCTTAGTTTGAAATTAAAAGCGTCACCGCGGGGTTCACCTGCCCCTCTAGGCCTCAGCATGGTGAACATGGTGGTACGGACCCAAGCCCAGCTCCATTGCCATCAACCATTCATCGGCTTATTCGTGTCCAACGGTTGTGGAGCATGTGCACACACGTGTTGTCCAGTTTAACTCTGATTAAGGCGCCTACATGCTAGAGAAAATCAATTTCCAATCACATTATCTTGGTGTCTTAATCCGATAAGGAGAACTCTGATTTTAGTTGGAGTAATGTGTTTGAGCTTAAGTTGTCCAGTTAAAGTTGGATTAAGGCAACAATTACTTTTTTTTTCGTGTGCATGTAAACGTACTGACTGACTGGTTTGAAAATTGTTCTGTTATTTTGTTTTTAATGTTCGTGTGTAATCATGGCTACCGGTCACATTTAAAAGAACATGTCAGTGATTTAGTTAAGTTAGTTAAGTTTATGTGAAGAATCCAAAGTTTGAAAAGAATAAACTTGATTATATTGTGGTGATGACCATTGTACAATAATCAAGCAATTAGGAGGAAATTTCCGCCTTTTTTAATCTACCTCTCGTCACTCACCTGAGTACTTCGTTGGGGTTGCCTGAGATGGGGGTCTTCTTGTCGGGGGCTCCGTGGCACTCGGACTTCAGCACCGTGTGCCGCCCGCGGTCCATCATCATGGTGGAGGTTGCCATGGTGATGATGGCCACGCCGTCCCGGACGCGGGCCTCCAGGCCGTAGTCCCACTCGTCGTAGGAAACCGAGAGCAGACCTGGACGGGCGAGAGAGCGAGAAGAGCGGAGGCGAGGAATCAGAGGGAGTTGTGGGCAGAGCGGCGCAGATGGCGGGATGGAAAAGAGGTCGGTCGAAAACGTGGAGGCAAGGAGGGAAACGTTGAAAAGAATAAGGTCAGTACTGCGTCGGTATAAGAGCACTGATTATTAAATGGGACAAAGGAGAGACGGACAGATGGGACACTGTGACGGGGAGAGATGGGGGTGATTCTCAGAGAGTGGACATGTTCTGAACACATTCCAAGAGACAGAGCTTACACTACGCTATGACTCAGAGCGCAGATGAATATCAATCCCTTTCTGCCTGACTAAGTGTCTATCACCTTCCTGTGTTTGTCCATCTGTCTGTCTGTCCATCTCTGTTTGTTGACTGTCCTTCTGTCCAACAGAGTCCTGTTCTCTTCTGATAAACTGTCAAACGTTAAAACCCGCTCTTATTGGTTTATAAAAAAGTTGAGTTGATTTACTCGGAAAATTAGTTTATTATCCAATAACACACTGCTGACATTTTGATAATGAGTCTGGCTGTTATTAAACCACCATTATTGACACTGTAATCCATTTTAATATTCAATCATAACGCTATTAACTTCTGACGAATAGTCGCCATTAATTGATGACACACAATTGCACGGTGCTAGTGCACAGCGTTTATCTCTTTTTAATGACCAGCCACTCAAGTCTCATGTTCACCGTAGCCCGGGTTTTATCATGCTGGAGCCGAGGAAGGGGAGGGATCGTCCCCCGGGCTCGGCTCACCGGTTCTGGATTCGTTTTTTTGGAAACCATTCATGCTTGTTTTGTTTCACATTATGGGTTAATATCGAGTCACGTCTGAATTCTTTAAGATTTAAGAAGATTTACCTTCCAATTTATCCTGAAATTACACTGAATTCATTATAGAGCAGCAGAAAACTCATGATTTAGGGACATTAAAGCATCCATGAAACCGCAATGATGAAGAAAAACTGGGAACTAAAGACTCTGTTAGCTCACACATAAATTCTCCAGAATCCATTTACAAAAACTGTAATTTTAACTTCACAGGACGGGGGTGTTGCTAGTCTGCCGTTGTGCAACTTCTGTGTTGTAGCAAGTTCATTTGGATCTGAACTAACATGTTCACATGTGAGAAGTCACACGATATCACAAACAAACTAAGAGATAGACCAACAACTGCTGTGTTCTAAGAGGTAAAATCATTACTATTGTCAATGGAGTCTGGAGTCAGAGTTGAGGAGAGCTGCAGAACGTCATCGCTTCACATCACAATAGTTTTATGATGTAAATAAAGTAGTAATAATATGTAAATGAATATATCCTACATTTAAATAAATGAAAGAGAAGTATTATAATTTGCACATATCTGTGCGTAACTAAAGTATGTGAACCCTTGTTTCCAGTATCGGCTGTGACCTTCTTGTGCAGCAGTTACCGGGAACTAAATATTTCCGGTAACTGCTGATCAGTCGTCTACAGCAGTTTGGAGGGATTTAAGCCCATTTCTCAGAACAGAACCACTTCAGTTCTAAGATGTTGGTGGGTTTCCTCACATGAACTTCTTGCTTCAAGTCCTTTCACAACATTTCTATTGGATTAAGGTCAGGACTTTGACTTGGCCGTTCCTAAACATTCATCAAGTTCTCCTTTAACCACTGTAGAACGACTTGTGTTCTTGGGCTCATTTTCTCTCGCTTCATGACCCAGTTTCTCTTCAGATTCACCTCATGGACACATTTCCTGACATTTTATTTTATTCAGAACTCACTGGCCCATCAATAATGACAAATTGTCCTGGCACAGCTACAGCAAATCGTTCACAAACAAGGACACTATCACTGCCATGTTTCATCTACGAGATGAGGTTCTGAAGCTGGAATACGTCAGTGCTTTAATTCCACATCAGTAATGCTCTCTGCTGACCACCATCTACTGTAGGTAATAATCTGATGCATCTGAAAGACACCAAACTGTCCCTTGTTGCGTTTGTATTCACCCTAGAAATACGCAATATAAACGCAAAGTATCGCAATAAGAAACTGGTAATGGGAACGGCTACATTTCGAAAAACCAATCAAATATCTCAGGTGGTTTTTCAGATGTATCGATGTAAAAGTTTGTCACAAAAGTGCAATGGAAATTTTTTTTTTTTTTTTGCATTTCCCCTTCACCGGCGTCACTGGAGACGATGCAGGTAGTCATGTGACCACTTTATTTGAAGTCCATTTCCTCAAAGTGACGAGAATTTAAGAGAATTATGGGATATCGCGAAACGAGACTTTACGAGAATTACAGCTCATTCACGAATCACCTTTCAATGGAAAAAAATCGAAATTTCAGAAATATCGTTTTTTATTTTGCGAAAAACTTATAATGGAAACGCGGCTCCTGCTAACTTAGCTACAAAGCTATATACGGCTTCTGAAAACAACTAATAACCATTTTGTCAGTCTCGGATCCATCAGATGCCTCCGGGTCCAGGGTCACACAGCTCTCAGCGAAGTTGAATGCTTTCATGTCAATTTTATCTGCCATTTAATTTGTCCTTCTCTCCGTCCATCAGTCGGGCTACATCACCCTGACAGAGTATGACCACATGTCAGCCGGTCCACTACCATGTCAGTGGGCAGAAATAGACAGGCAGCCTGGCAACCTGCCTTCCTCGCGGGGCCTCGGCACTGACAGCTCCGGCCCCTCCAGGACCACATCTAATGTCACACACTGTTGACACTTCTTCAGCGCTCACTCACTCCCGTCGCTTGTTCCTTTTTACGCACTCTGCTTGTATTATTTTAGAGGGGAAGCTTCCTGGCACGTGTGTGTTCTTTTCTACATCCTGGGAACTGGCGCGTGACGCGTATACCGAATATTTATACCTCTCCTAGGACATGTTGAGACGTCACAACGTGGACGTGGACTATGCGGCAGCCTTTCTCAGGGCCATACATGACATACTGCACACCAATCAGGCAAAACATTATGACCACCTTCCTAATATTGTTTTTTAGTTGCCTCCAAAATGGTTGTGACTCATCAGAGAATGGACATGGGCCTTCTGAGGGTATTTGGAAACACAATGTTGTTAGTGGTTTGCGTGCTATGGGTTGAAGGGAGGGGCCTCTGTGGATCATCCCACAGATACTTGATCAGTTTGGGATCTAGTGAATTTGGAGGCCAGGTCAACACCTTCACGCTGTTCTTCGTATTTTTTTAGTTGTTCCTAAACCATTCTTGTGGCTGCATCCTGCTGGGAATGGCTGCTACCATCAAGGAGAGTCATTGCTGTGGGTTGGGGGGACCTGGTCTGGTAACATCCACAATCATGAATGCTAGGTCCAATAGTTTCCCAGCAGAACACTGAACTGTCACAAGATGGTTAAATGTTATTTACTTCTCCAGTCAGTGGTTTTAATGTTGTGATTGATCGGTGTATTTTTGGAAAAGGCTTTTTATTATTGAGGCACAAAGGCACAGAAACAGAGAAAGCCGAGGGGAGAAGAGGAGCGTTTGAAAAGATAGTAGAAAGACAGAAACCACAGAGCGATGTGGGAACAACAGCATGAGGTAAGAAGGAAAGTGGGTGGGAGACGGTTCCCCAGAGTGCCACTTAAGAAAAGGCATCAGTCGGATTACCCATGAGAATTTGAGGCTCTTCATCACACGTGGTACAAATTATTTAAGTGTGCCTCGTAAGCAAATTAGCCCGACAGCGAGCGCGCACCTTCTCCTGAACCCTGAACCACCGGTTACACCCGGAGCATAATTCAACCGTCAGTCACATGTGTCATTTTAACTCTGCGTCAGTGCAGAAGTCGGCTGCCACTACAAGCTCTGTGTGGTTTTTCTGATGTTGAGCTTGAAACCAGAGATAAAGAGTTGGTTGAATAACTGAATTCTACACATAGTACGTAAGAAGCTTCCTTTAATACAGCCGAGTCTTTATCCTGGTTAATTCTATTATCTATTAAAATCCTTGTTTCCGCACCCAGAGAGTTTTTTTTTAAGAAACTAAAAAGCTCCATCAGACTGTCGTTGGTCTATTTTTCCACAGTCGTGTAAAGGTGCATGGAGAAAATATTCAAATACTTCACAAGAAACTGCTCCGCTCCAGGTCCAGTAAGTGGCAGTTACATCGAAAACTGTACACAAGATTCAGGCCACGCTGCTCAGGCCGTGCTGGAGATTTTCTTTTCTTCAACGCCGGAAAAGAGACGAGCAGCTGCAGAAAAGATTATTGAAAAAGCCAGGAAAGAAAGCAAATAGATTTTTGAAGCTTCCGCAGTGACTAATTGTGAGTAGAAACGCTGGAAGCTATTGAGCAATCAGAAATGTTTAACCTCAACTTAAATATTTGTGCACTTTTGAAAAGTTCACAAACCCCTTGAGCAGGAACTTTTTGGGGTGGGTGAAATAATTGTGGTGAAATCACAGTGAGTACTTCAATAGGCTCCTAGGCCCTGGGGAAAGTTGCTGTGGTGGAAACATGACTACGATGTATGCTTTCCTCATGACAACAAAAAAAAAAAAAGCATTTAACACATCCACCGAATGTTGCTTTCTGTGGTGCAGCTCTGCAAAACATTTTTTGTTGCTTCAGGAGTTCAGGTGGTTGTTTGTTTGTATTTATACAGTCTAAAGACATGTGAAGATGAGACTAAAAAAAATAAAATAAATAAGCCAGTATGCTTATTGTTTTGTACAACGACCTGTTCCACCCCAGTCCTATAGGTGGCAGCAAAGAAGAAGACTGATTCAAGCCTTGCTGCTGTTGACCGTGATTTACTGGTTTGCACCAGAAAAGAGATGAGCAAGAGTAGAAAAGTGGATTTAATATATAAGGAGGCAAATTTTTGCAAAGAGTAACTGTGAGATAAATAGCTTCAAGTTACTGGCCAATCAGAAATGTCGTGTGCTCGGCAATCACACCTCCAAAGTTCACGTACTTTTCAAAAGACTTTTTCTGAGGTGAAATAATTTCCCGCAAATTTAATCTTGACCCTGGTTCTTGTGGTGGAAGCATTCGGAGTACTTCAGGAGGTTCATAGTGGCCTCGAGAAAGTTCTTGTGGTGAAAAATGTGCTTTTCATAACAACAAAGAAAAAACAATTTCAGTGATTTTAAAAATAAAAAAGCTCCTCTTATTGTAAAGATATGTACTTTAGCTTTGAACCCCCCCTCAAAATGCACACATTTTAGATGCTTTAGGAGTTCATTTTGAGGGTGAGATTCATTCAGATGGGAAAATTATTCTGCTGATGAAAGAAAAATCAAAGTTTTTTACGTTTGTTTCATTTTCTACACGACTATAAAACAACCTATTCCACCCCAGTCCAGTAGGTGTCAGTAAGTGGGAGATTTTACAAGCCATGGTGCCGTTAATTGACTTGATTTTATTTGTCAATTAACAAATTGTTATTGTCATATTATTAAATTTTCTGCACTGGAGTTCCTTATGAAGGTACAGTTCCTTCATTCTTTGAAGACTGAGCAAATTATTCCGCTGACATATGAAAAAAGTTTGTGTACTTTTGAAAAGTACTAAGCCTAGAGCGGGGACTTTTTGTGGGGCAAAGTCATTTCCCCCAAATTTAATTTGGACCCTGGTTCTTGTGGTGGAAACATTCAGAGTACTTCAAGAGGTTCCTAGTCCTTACGGAAAGTTCTTGCGGTAAGTGACTGACTTTACAAGAATGTTGCTATTGTTAAGAAATCACATTTTCTGTACTTTAGCTGTGGGAAAAAAAAATGACACAAACTTTCCAGATGCTTTAGGAGTTCATTATGAAGCCAAGGCTGCTCTCAGTTACAGAGTGTTTAGCAAAATCCATCATCACACCCATTTGGTTCACCCATTATTTACTCATGCAACGTAAACCCTGAACCAATCACACATTTCACACTCAACTGCACGTAAGCGTGACGCACAAACACACGGCCACGAAAGCACACACGAACTGCCGCTAACTCCCATTCGGAGTAAATCACCCGGTGATGCCGATAAGGGAGCGGAGGTAGGAAGTCTGAGTTACGGTGTTTGAACAGTGCAATGATCTCAGCTTCCGCTTGCAAAAACCATTTCCCCAGAAACTGCTGAGGACGAGAAGCGGCGCGATATCGCCCCCTTCGCCGTAAATCAAACCCAAGCCAAACATCAACAAATCATCAGGCTCGTATGTCCGGCGTAAATATACTACCGGCTCGACAATCTTGCCTGGACTCTTAATAACTTACGTTAGATATTAAGGTGGCGTCGGTTAAAGGGTTGATTCCCGCGGGGAGCTGGCCTTTCTAAAAGTGCCCGTCCGCCCCCAAGCGCTGAGAGTAGTGTTACATGAGGCGCTCTGAAAGGTACGTCTGACAGCTTGCGTGAGCAGGCTGAGTGGTTAATGCGCCCCAACTCAGACGTCACTTTGGTTCCACATTTGACCTTCAAAGGTTAGAATGACCTCCAGTGGTGTTGTGGGAGGAGAGCGGGGGAGAAGAGATGCTCCCTCACTCCTTATTAGAAAAAGGTCAGTTTGTTTGTTGGTTTTTTTTTTGTCTTGGAGGAAAACAGCTCACAGAAAGTAAAATTTAAAAAGGGTCAGGGTTTCTTTCTTTCTGTGGCGCCAACTAGGTCAAGACTAGGGATGGACGTCGATAATGTTTTAATGATACCGATGCTGTTATCGATCCCATTTATGAGTTTGTGGGTAAAACCACATTGGTCTTATACGGTTCTGGCTGTTATCAATGAACCGCACTCTTGTTGAATCCAGTTTCCAGGGTGAAAAAGAAAAATACGGGGCCAATGGTTCCTTTTTTTGCATTTGTGTGATGATGTCAACCCTCTAGCCCCCGACGTCTCATAACAACATCAGGCCTATGACGGTTCTGTATCAGATATTGACCCTTGTTGGGTGGCTAGGTCCAATATAAACTGTTGCTTCGCCACTACCATGAGCCCAGTCCTGCTCATGGATTAGGTTACACAGACTCACTGCAGGTCATCATTCTCACCTCATTACAGGTCAGTGAAGGCAACATCTGAAAGACACTGGGCTAAAATCATGGTTAAGCCCATCTAAGCTTTGCAGCAACACAACCTGATGACCCTCAAAACTGCTGTGAGAATGTTCTTCTGCCCAATTGGTGTAAATTCATCTGTTTGGAAGACAGAAGTCATGTTGAATGCACTTTTCCACAAAAAGGAATAAAGGTGAACATCAGGACATCACTCTGTGAGCTGACACTCGAGTGCAGAAAGACTTGTTTGCATTGATTACACACCAGAGAGAAAATCTGTAAACTCCACTTACTCTAAACCTCTCTGGCAGCCGATGATTGGTGGACAAAGAAACTGATACCGTCCCCAATCTGTATTCCCAACAATTATCAGCGCACAACCGATGCTCCAATCAGGCCTAGGATACACTAAACGGCCATCATGCACCAGTTTAAAGCAAGTACATCTCCGGCCTTAGGCCACTGGTGAGTGGCTCCAAAGAAATACTGAGTTTTACTGAGTGGCCAAGTCAGAGTCCGGACCAAAACCCAACTGAAAATCTGTGGCTGGACAAGAAATTAACAGCTCAAGCCTGTAAATGCTCCAAGGTAATAGGAGTTCAGAGGTTGGATTGTTCTTGCATTACACTGCAGTACATTTACTATTAAAAATTGTGTAACACGTAGAAGAACAAAAGAGACTGGGAGAGGGTTGGACGTTTTCACAGCCCTGTACTTCCTAGTAATTATTCAAAACTGTGTGAAGGCGCATGCATTCACGGTGCTACGTGAAGAAACATGAACCAGACGCTGCATGCAGTGCAGCTGTTGTACTCGAAAGAGCTTAGCATCTGAGCTCAAAGCAAGCTAACATCTTTTCACGCTGAGATTAAGTCAGATAAAAACGGGATCCAATTTTAATTCCACATCCTGACTCAGTTTCACATCTCCTACCTGTGGGGAACTCCGCGGGCACCACATCGGTGTCTCCGGCCACCAGCGAGGGCACTATCCACGTGTACCCGTAGCCGGTGATGCCAACAGAGTGGGCCACCTCGAAGATGGTGTTGGCCTCCTCCTTTGTGCAGTAGAGGAGTATGACGGGGCTCTGGAGCTTCTTCAGCTGGTTCTGGATCTTCGAATCTCCGTCGTCCACGGACATGTCAAGCAGGAGGACCTCCTCCAGTTCCCAGCCCACGAAGCTGTTTTCAATGGTGCTACGAATCTAGACGAGGAAGAGGTAAAAAAAAAGGGGATTAAAGGTGAGTCATCAAAAAATTAAACACGTGATTAAGAATAAAAACTATGCATCAGGCATTTTTTTTAACTAAACTTAAAATTTACGTGTAATATTGTTCCAGGATGAAGCTGCTCCATGAAGGAACAATGCAGCATATTTTTTTGCCTTTAACGTTATATAATGGTTGATGAAATTCCTCAGTTAAAATGCACATTTTTAGAAAGAGTTTTATTGTCCCACAGGCAAACAGTGTTCCTGATTAGCCTGAAACGCCTTTTTCTTCCGTTAGATATTACTTCAGCATGTAACGCATTTGCATAATGGCCATAATAATGGCCAGCAGACTGGGATTTTGCTTTTTTCTTTCTTTTTTTTTTTGTTTTTTTAAAGAGACACGGCTCAAAACGGAGCGTTTTAGACAGAGGGTGAAAAGTGGTGCCGCAGAATTGTACACCGTGACAAAAATAATGTGTTTTCTGAACATTAAAGCACACAAACGTAACCTAACAGACCTGCAAAACAAACCAGAAACCATTAAATGAGCGTGACGTGGCCTCTTTAAAACTCCATACGCCTGTTTGTGCGGTAAATCTTGCAGCGCGTGGCTGTTGCTGAAGCTTACACGTGCATCTTGTGTTCCGTGTCCTTTATGTCCTGACTATTTGTGCATGTTTGTTTTTTTTTTTTTTTTCCAGCTGCGTGCCGTTACCTTGGTGACGAAGTCCTGGTAACCCGGGTAGTACGTTGTGACGATGGAGAAGATGTACCAGTCGTACTCCTCCATGATGTTCAGGATGACCGAGGCCTGCTGCTCGATGGAGGGGCCGAACTGAAAGAACATGGAGTTGTCATCCTGCGAAACAGAGAGTGCGACCGGTTACGTAACGGCAAACGTTCAGACTTTTAATATACCCGGGCCGTACTGCGTAGCCGAAAGTACGGCGGTGGTTTTGTAATAATATTGGTGCGAACATTAATTTCGCCTCCTTTGTTCCTCTCGCTCACAGAGGAGAAAGGCGAGAGGACACCGGTGGGCTTGTAATGATACCGGTCATGATTTTCATTAGTTGCCTTTATGACTCCTTTAATGAGTTTGTACACGAGGGTGGCTGGAGCAAATTCTGGGGACTCGAAGCCGCTGTCCTTAATCTCACCAATCATTCTCATCAATTTGTTTTATTACGGCCAACAAAGGCCTTCTGACAAAGCCTCTGCAGCGCTGCACTCACACGGACGACGGCTATATTTGAAGTGGTGTTGATGTACGTAAAAACACATTTACTGAGGCTCTTCCTTTGGGCCCGAGCGGCGAGAGACGCAGAACGTACAGCAAACCAGACGGCAGCCGAGTCAGACACTTCAATAAACACTGCTCGCGCGCGCGATACCCGAGCCTGCGCCCTTAGCACCAGCGCTGAAATGGAACACAGAGCTGGACAGAAGAAGAGGAGGAGGAGGTGAGAAATACTAGTCTAGACAAGACTCTGCAGAGTTCTGCAACATGAACTTGCTACCGAGCATGTGTGAGTCACAGTGCGAGAGTCCAGCTCTTGTGCGCGGCGCGTACTCGAAAATGTGGCATGAATGAGGGGATTCTGCGGCGGCGTCTTGAGAACGAGGGGGTTGGGGCTCAGGGTGTTGGCGTCGTTGGACTCTCTCTGCGCTTCATTCGGCATCAAAGGATAAACTTAGCCCCGTCCCGGGGGATTCGCACGGCGCTGATCCACTACCTTGTTTTTGTATTAATGAGATCAGAGGAAAAACAATGTGACATAATTAACCTATAAAACTAATCAGAATAGCCCTCGACAGGATAAATAAATGTTATGCAACACAGGTTTTCAATAGGGGGTTCAGGACCCCAAAGAGGTCCACGGAGTACTGCAGGGCGGTCGCAAAATCTTTGGTTGATTATATATATGTATATATACACACACATTTGTTTTTAAACTTTCTCCCACAAATTGAAATTTCTTTAAATGCAAATTAACCTGAATCCAACTTATTTTAGTAAAGGGATAAATGGAGGCAGATCTTTCAATCAACACACTAGAGGCAGAAGACGATATATCTTTCAGTCAGCGATACAGGAGCTGTCTCAACACTAGACTAGACCTGTCAATCTAAGCCTCCTGTACACAGTAGGCCCTGCCCCCATCACTGCTGAGCCAATCACGACGCAGCTTATTACATGCTGACTAATTTATAATTTGCACTAGACCTGGGATCTTCAACATCTTTCAGACCAAGGACCAAACTGATGGACAGATTAAGTATGGACCCCCTACCTACTATATGTCTGTTCTGCATACAATATTAAGCTATTTAATTAATAAACGCAGATTCAACTTTTATTTTTATTTATTTCTATTTTTTGTTCAAGTTTACAAATAGCTGCACCGTTAGCTTCTCTTCTGCTAATGTTGCAGCACGCCTGAGGACAGACACTGTGTATAATATGCGGCCCTCGTGATTGGCTCAGCAGTGATGGGGGCGGGGCCTACTGTGCACAGGAGGCTTAGATTGACAGGTCTAGTCTAGTGTTGAGACAGCTCCTGTATCGCTGACTGAAAGATATATCGTCTTCTGCCTCCATTTACCCCTTTACTAAAATATTTTGGATTTGTGTTAAACCGTATTTAAAGAAATTTAAATTTGTGGGGAAAAATATATATAAAAAAAATGTACTAGGGTTAAATATAGAACACATAATTAATCTCTCCATCAGTTTGGGGTCCTTAGCCTGAAAAATGCTGACGACCCCCGTTACATAAAACAGTCTGTGTCAAATATTCCAGATGAAGCAGTAAATCACACACGTTATGGTCGATTTTGAACATGCAGTTAATTAGAAGCCGGGTGAAATCAGTAGCTGGTGGTGTACTGTTCTGAAAACTGTGTTCTTTAGTCCGTCTGTTCTAGTTTTGTACCTTCTCAACAAGAACAAATAATGAGGCTAATGTGCTGCATCCATGAGGCTGAAAACATGTCATCATCATCATCCCGTGCCGCGTGCCGCGTTGGACCGCCTCGTTCCGACGCACAGGCCTCGGCATCATGAAATAATGATGCACGCGCTCATTGTTGTATCGCGTTTCTCGGCTAACTCGGATCCATTTGTTACTCAACTTTCTATCTCCTCTCTGCCTCTTCCTCTCTCCCCCTCCATCCATCTCCATCCATCTCTTTTCTCGCTCTGCCGTCCCATTAATACCAACGGAATTACTGCCAGGGCACAGTTATAATTGAATTTCCAGACTCGTGCACTCCCCGCTACCCCCTTTATCCTCTACAGAGCGACCCTCGCCTCCCCCCCACGCCTCACCCACCCACCCACCCAGCCGCCATCTCCTCTGGCTTCCTCTTTCTATATCTCCCTCTTCTTAAGAGCAGCATTAATGTACTGTCCAACACGCTCGCATTCTGCGCGCCAGAGGTCTGCAGAATTTTCATTAGCCTGTGAGAAAAGCAAAAAGAACAGCAAATGCAAAAAAAAAACTGAGGAGGGGAGGGCGAGCGGGTGCAGGAGGAGGAGGAGGAGGAAAAAAAATGATAAAAAGCTGCTGGGAAGCCGGTGCTGCAAAACACCACTGTTCATTTACAGCAACAATAATTAGGATCTGGCCACATTATCACCTCAGTTGGCTCAAGGTGATCGATTAGTGAGTATTAAAAATTCCCAGAGGGGGTAGCGGGGGCCAGAGAGTCACTCAGCCAGACACAAGGAACCCAGCCAGCCAGCAAGGATTTTCAAATCCTCCTCCTCCTCCACCTCCTCCTCCTCTGAGCCGGTCCCCGTCCTCTCCCGTGCATGCAACGGCTGACGTCAGCGCTGGCTACTGTACGCTGCTCCGCACAATACGGCGAGAGATGAATGGAAGGAGGGCGAGACGAAGAGCGGATGAAACCTGCGAAAGAGGCGGGCTGATAAGAGAAAAGAGGAACTAAAAAAAAAGAATTAGCTTCAATAAAAGATAGAGATGTACAACAAAACGCAGCGTGGACGCGGCGGAGGTTTTTGAAGCCTCCGCTGGGACGGAGGCAGGGGACAATGTGGTGACAATGGGATGAATGGAACCGGCCTGGCCCGGGTCTGGCAGGCGGCTGTGATCCTGTATGGAGCCGGAGGGAGGGGATGGGAGGGGAGGGGAGGGGGGGGCAGGCAGCCAGGAGTCAGTAGTGGAGGAGCAGGCCAACGGAGGTGTGTGTCCGTGCGTGCGTGCATGTGTCAGGCAGTCAGCCAGCCATTTACGCAGGAGGAGGCTAAGCCTGAGCTGTTCGACCACAGAGGACCGCTGCTGTCAGAGAGGCAGAAACTGGAAATGTGTGTGTGTGATAGAGACGTACCGGCCATCTGTGTGTCTGTATCACTGCATATATGTGTGCTTCTAATTCTGCCCGTGTGCACCTGCATGTCTTTATTTGAGCAGCCTCAGTAGTGCTAAAATATGTGTGTGTGTGTGTGTGTCTGTGTGCGCGGCGGGCCTTGGTCTGCCAGAGGTGCCTGCTCTGCCCCAGAGCCTCCAAACGAGTGCACTCACACACTCCCCCGGAACAGTTATTTGACTTGGAGGGGAGGGGAAAGTCAATAACTCAGGTATTTCAATTACACACACAGGGGCACACCAGTGGCTGCGAAAAGACCCACTTCCGAGCTCGCGCCGCTAGAATATGCACACACACACACACACACACACAGATTTAAATGATTTTAAACGCAAACATCCTCTCTTCTCGTATTCGGGCACAAATGTTTCGGCGTTTGCAGTCTGAGAGGGCCGCGACGCCAAACACAAAAGGACAAATCAAACGCCGCAATCACGGCCTAATAGCAGGTAGCTGCTTCGGACGCACGGAGGCGCTCGGGAATGACACAAAACAAGAGCGCGAGGAGCGGAGGGAGAAGTTAATCATAGCGTGATAACGTAAATGGGAACATGGGAGCGCGTGGGTCAGGTACAAAGATTTGCACTCGCGCTCGCTGCTTTTCTGAGCGGTTTAGATGTAACTGCTGGAGTAGACACACACCGAGATGTTTTTACAGCTGCTGAGAACAAGAAACAAAATACTGAAAAAAAGGGTGGGATACAGTGCTACGCAGTAAGACGCAGATAAACCTAAGACAAACTGCTCAGCGTGTTGGAAATTACACTTTGTAGCTTCCTTTATGTTTCTGCATGAAAGCGATGGCGCAGGCACGGCATATCCAAGATAACGACGAGGCAGGGCAGACCACAACGTCCGTGACTGATCCAAAATGCCAGAACAAGAACATAAAATTCTCCCTCCTTCTGCCTTCATCGCTTCAGCGGTCGTACACGCCATCTCCTCCTCCAGTCTCTTCCCCCCTTTTCTCTGTTGCAGATGTTCAATATTTATTATCTCCAGCTCCGTTATGAGCCGATCAGTCACCGTTGTCTTAAAGTAAACTAAAAGAACTTCAGCTCTTTTGAGTAATTGAGTACTGCAGTGTAGAGATAATTGTGTTGGGTGTGGACTACGAGCCAAAGCTAATGGAGATCCAAATAAATGAAATGAAATCAGTAGCTGTAGCTTTAAAGAGAGACACAGACCTGCTCGCGAAATATAGACTAATTTTACATATGTACATTTTGAAACCAGTTTGCATCAAGAGAAATCAAATCAGAAATCAATCACTAAAATATTATTTAGATGATTGTGCCACATTAGGGAGCAATGAATGCACCAACACGCTGGGCAATGAATGTAAATATAACACAGGCCACAGTGCAACAACTTGCTATAAATTTACTGATCCACACTCCAGTCCAAGTTGCACACTTGTTATAACTTTATAATATTTTGCAGTGAGATGGAAAAAAAAAAGATAAACGAGTGTGGATGTGAGAAAATGTCTTTAGCAAGAACTGTAGGTGACATTTTAAGTGCTAGCTAGCCTTAGCCTTAAGGGTTAGAACCATTACTTAACACCTTCAGCTGCTCCGTTTCCTTTCAGACACGTTTATATCATCACTTAAATTAGCACACACTGCAAGATTGCTAACCTTAGCCTCAAGGGCTAGAACGTCGACCCATTGCTTACCAACACCGCCAGCTGCACTGTTTCCTTGTCGTTTAGTTAAAAAGTACGTTTGTCGTTACTTATCAGCTGCTACGTATCTTTGTAGACTTGTTCCTTTCACTCAGTGACGTCAAAGCTAGTCGCCATGGTTACGGGTGACAGTTGAGCATGGAGATTAGCCGCATTAGCTTGAAATCATAAGCTCTAATACCGTCTAAACTGTAAAACTAAATAAAAATAAAGAGCTTTACCTCTCAGTAAAGCTCTTAGCGTTAGCATCCTTTATTTAGCTACATTTATCATAACTGAAATGACCTAAAACTAACTGAAACTGAGGCTAATCCACTTTTCCAAATCTATACTAGTTTGTATGGATCATTGTTGAGTCCAATTGTCCTTCATTTAATCTGATAATCCATATTTTTCCTGGTCTCTCTGTATTTACTGCTACATTTCACCACGTTTTTGCCACTCAGGGGGGTGAAAAATGCATACCAATGCATACCCTCTGTTCTGAAAGTACTAACAAATCTTTGGCTACTATGAGGAATTTCAAAGAGTAGATCGTTAAAACCCCTCACATTACCAGATAATCTGAGCTGAACCGCGCTACCAATCGAGTTCCAGACCTGATATCTCCTCGAAAAGGTCGAGAGAGGTGAATTCAGCTGAACTACTCCCATAATCTTTAGCTGACTACGTCTGGCTGCTGCTAGCATCTGGTTAGCATGGCCGACTCTGAGAGGTCGGGAGACAGGGACCCACTTCCAGTCTTCCTGTTGAGCTATCCGGTTGCCGAGTGTCGTTTCACGTTCTCCTGCACATTTGTGAGAATCCGTTCTAACTGTGCCGTGTGTTATCTTGCGAGCAGCGCGCGGCTCAGAGCGGATTACGCTTTACATGCGATGAATGATTCCCTGCATGTATAAAGAACAAGAAGAGATCACGAGTGAGAACGTGGGATGAGCTCTTACATCTTAATTAGCCCGGAAGAAGAAGAAGAAGAAGAACTAGGCTTACGCAACAATTATTGATTTTGAAGAATTTATAATTACTTTGTGTTTTACATATCTTAATATACACTGTAGAGGTGTTTTGTCTTTGTCTTGTGAGGAAGAAGCAGTCGAGAGGAAAAAGACAGAAGGAAGGAAGGAGCACAGGTGGAAAGAGGCAGCGAGGGATGATGTTGTCTGTTGCTGGGAGGTTTTTTGGCAATGCATATTTCTATCCTGCCTATAAAGGATCCTTTGAACTTGAGCGAGGAGGGAGGGAACGGGGGGGTGGTGGTGGTGGTGTTGCTATTGACTGCTGCTGCTGCTGCTGCTGCTGCTTCTGCTTCTGCTGCTGCACTGCCTGATGGAGAGACACCGAGACAGAAGGATAGAGGATGGAGGGATGAAAAAGCAGAGTGGGAGGCGAGGCGAGAGGAAAGAGGGAACAGCTGGCCTTCGCTTGAATACAGTGGATTTAAAAGACAGTGGGCTGGAGATGTATGAACTCACCACCATCCACAGGCGTTCGACGCCAGGAGCACTAAGATGCACAACATACAACAAAACACTCTTTTTCTGTTCGGGCCCCGCGAGGACGAGCCGCCGCCGCCGTCGCCGTCCGTCCCTCCTTTCGTCCTTCCCCGTCCCTCGCTTCCCACAATCGTTATCTCCACCTCAATTAAACCTCCCCTTCTCTCCCAAGTCTCTTTATTTCCCCCTACGTCTCGCTCTCCTCGTGCCTCATCATCACATTCCTTATCGTGGAAGCCTACTTATCTTTAATCTAACGCACACGGGCTTAATTAGCTCGCACATTTGTCGGACCGTCATCTAATTAATAGTGACCTTATTTTAAGTACTTTTCGAGTCTTCATTTAAAGAACAAAAAAAAAAAAAAGCGGCTTCATTAAAATATTTGACTAAACTCACCTCATTTTGACTGAGATGTGAAGGATGGAGTGACGTAAAAAAGAAACATGAAAGAGCAAATTAAACTGGGCAGGAGACACGGGTGTTTCGTTTTGCACCTTGACACAATCAGACGCCGCACGAATAAGAAAGTTAATACCACTTGACACACACACACACACACACACTCGGGCGCAGACACACAAATGCACAGATTGTTTCTTTCTCTCTGGCCCATTTCTGCTCTAAGTTTAGCAGGCGACCCACCGAGGGGCCTCTGCAGTCTGATGCTTTTCCTGCTGCTGCTCTTGTTTGTCCCCTGGTCCTTGTAGAGTTAGGGTGGTAATAGCTCTTTCTCTGTGCATGTGTGCGTCTGGTATAGCTGGGTTAGGGACACTAAATAGGGTGGCTGGAAGGAAGGGTGAGTCAATGGAATATATGCATCCATGTATGAGCAGCTGGGAATGAATATTAAGGTGTATAGGAGGTGTAATACACATATACTTGAATGTGTGCTGCTTTACGCCTAATTAAGGGGTGTGTCTATAGATAGGAACCAATCTTTTTCCAGGTCAGGTGTTCCACTTGGAAGGTAAACAGTTTTAGTCAAAGTTTTGTCTCGAACTTTGTTCTGTCAATTAATAATAGTTGTGGTGTAACAGAACTTCAGTTGCTTAACTTCTACGAGGTGGTAGGTATCATACTGTATGTAAGACAGTTGGTCTATTATAGGATATTATAAATAAGCAGTGAAACTAATTGAATTGATGGGAAAAAAACAACAACATGAAAGTGTCATGAGCTGCAATTCCTCAAATGGCCACTAGAGGCTGGTCTCCAAATTGTCCAAATAAACATGTTAACAGACGGTTCTGATCTCATAAGCTAATTTTTTCTTCATTTTTTTTTTTTATTTTATTTTACAACTCAGCTGCTTAAATTATGTCAAGATTTTAAGTTATTCCTAATTTATGGGCTGGGTTAGTTTTGAATCAGACAGTATTTAGATGAAGTCAGGCATTGGCAAGATGGCGACGGTCAGAGACGCCACGCTGAGCTTCAGAACTGCTCCTAAAGGAAACTTTTGGAGAAGTTTTATATATATATGTGTGTATATATATATATACATATATAAGATAGATGCAAATATTAGCCAAATACGCTCTCATAGCTGATTACATTTAGTGGAGCTACATATTCTGTTAACAAAAGAGATAATTCTTCATATTGACAAATTTGCATTTACATCGTAAATTCAACATATCTTGAAAAATCTTGGTTTTAAACCTAAAAATACGAACAATAAAGCCAAGCTAAGCAACAAAACACAATATTTGTGTTCATCAAATGATCATTACAGTACAAATACTTTTATTTCCATGTTTGCTACAGGGATTATCAACAAGAAGGATGTCGACTTTTGTTTGGGGCCAGAGCCGAGAACAGTGTTTTAAAATAAGCCACATTATCTCGATTAGTTAAAGCCAGTCAGGCTAGTTTGCATTACAAGTGAAAAAAAAATCATGTCGCCAGAGTCTGGACCAATGAGTCGCACTTGAACATGCTGGAAAGACGACAGTGAGGAGCAAACTAGCACCAACGGTCTGCATCTACACTCCATGCCAGCAGGGGGCAGTAGCCTGCATTCATTAGCTCAAGATTAGCTTGAAAGCTTACAAAGCTGCTGGTTACAAGTTAAATTTTGATAATTGGACCAGTGGGTAGTGGTGATTTCCATTCTGATCCTATACTGAGTAAAATTCAGGCTAGTATCGGCGATATCGATACTTGGTGTAAATACACCCTAATGTTTTTGGTTAACCTAAAAAACAGTAGTGAATCAGAGTAATTTATTTATTTATTTTAAACTCTGAAGTATATTGAGGTACTGGCCTCATTTACTTTACAGCTGAGTCTTCTTACATTACCTCGAAAGACTGAAGTATCAAAAGTATCAATATTTTGATCTGAGATTCGATTTTTGAGCATAAAGTCCTGGTATCGGAAGTATCGACATTTCAGTATCGATTGGCACACATCACCAGTCGGTTGCTGTCCTCCGATATTAGTATCTTAAGGCTTTAAATGACAAAAGCTGCTGAACATAAAGCCAAAATTAAGTCCAACTAAGTCAGATAACAACGAGCTACGGTTTTTTTCACACACTGCCAATGCAGGGCACAGGTGTAAAACGTTTAGCCACCGTAAGACCATAATGCTTTGCTCCTTTCAGGTGTTTCCAACTATGCAAGAGAGTTTAAAACGTCCCTCAGTGGAGAAGGAGGCTGGAGTCGCTGGGTTGGGACCGGGAGCAGGGACAGTCAAGACGCAGAGGTTCACCACAAAGTGTCCCACGGCGGCTGTAAAGTGGCTCAGGGAGTCAGGGAGGTGAACACGCTTCTGTAGTCGGACATATTTCTTCCTGTCCCTCGCTTTTAGTAGAGGAGGAGGAGGAGGAGGAGGAGGAGGAGGAGGAGGGGAAGTGGAGCAGAGAGGAGCGATGGGGAGGGAAAGATGGTCAGCAAGATCCAGATGAGGGATGTTATTAATCCGTTTACTCTCTGCCCTCCACTCCAGTCATATCTTCTGATTTCAATCTCCAGCTCATCTCTCTCCATCCTGACCTCTTTCCTTTTTCTTCCTCCTGGTCTCGGTCTCACCTGCTAAATCCCTCCCCCTCGCTCCCCGTTCTCCTCCCCTCTCTTTCTCCCCCGTCTCCATCTATCGTGCATCCCAGGGTGCACCTGGGCCCCCTGCTCCGTCAGTCGTGGCCCCGGAGCCGCCGTCACGCTGGGCCCCCGTTTCTCACCACTTCGCACCACGAAGAACGACAAAAAAAACTTCCTTCCTAGTTTATCTGCAATAAATCAGCGGCGACAAAAACCACGGGCCGGGTCAACAACGTTTACACAACTGGTGAGAGGGGGCGAGGGGTGAAAACGGAGAGCAAAAGGAGTTAGAGCGCCGCTGATACGTGCACCTTGTGTTGCTTTCCTGGCAACACAATAAAGACTCGCTCTCAGTCACTGTCAGCGATTAAGACCACCCTCCCTGTTCTCCCCATCCTCCTCCTCCTCCTCCACCTCCTCCTCCTTTCCAAAGCAAACACTGCCCTCTCTATCTGCCTCCTCCTTTCATCTCCCCTGCATTTTTACCCGTCTACATTACAGGCATTTAGCAGGTGCTCTCATCCGCGGCGACTTAACAAACTGCGGCGTGAGCCTCCGCTGCCCGCCGCTCGCCGACGCCTCCGAGGGGCCAGAGGTCAGCGGCGCGACGTCTCCATGACAGATGTAACAAATGTTCTGCAACGGTGGGAAAAGGAGGAGGTGGAGGAGGAGGGCGGGGGGGGGTGAATTACCGAGGAGAAAATTGAGAACAGTTTAGTCGCACGGACCACCCTCTCCGCCATTAGCATTAGCATTAGCACGGCTCACAATGGAAATTCAAATCTGCTTTATTGGCGTGACAGTCGCGGGGATGTTGTCTCCAACAACACAACACATTAGAAGACAATAAGCCAATCTGTATGCACCTCTTCTTCTATCTCATCCTCCCAGGTTGCTCCCCCCTCCTCCTCCTCCTCCCCTTCCTCCCCCTCCTCCTCCTTCCCCTCGGAGTCTCTTCAGATGGAGAGAGAGACGCTGGCAGATCACTCCAGGTTTACCTCCGCGCGCGCCAACACACCTACTGCATGCGAGCGTGACCGTCCTCATTAAAAGAAAGTGGAGCCAGTGAAGCTTTAACCGAAAATATAAATAAATAAAGAAAGGAGTAAAAGACGAGGGAACGGAAACCCAGAGCCGCACGGAGCTAAGAGTTAAGAGAGAGGATGTTTAGTTTTTAGGGGACAGATGGAGAGAAACTTCACACCACTTCACCCAGGATTCACTCGCTTCCTCCGCAGCTCTGTTTTCAAACTGGTCTTATTAAGAATTTAAAACTACTTAGATGGCATGTCAGGAATTAAATGTATTCACCGATCAGGCATAACATTATGACCACTAAAGAGATGTTCCACTAAAGGGAAGTTTGAAACCAACGTGATTCAAGGTGACACAAGTGATGCCAGACCGAGTTTAATTGCCAAATAACCTAGGTTGCATATGGAAAATGGAAATAGTCACAGTGACAATAGTTTGTGCCGAATTTTGGTCCTATGGGTTGAGGGGAGGGGCGTCTGTGGATCCTCCCACCGACCAGAGAATCAGGAGGCCACGTCAACACCTTGAGCTGTTCTTCATGTTTTGTGTGTGTATGTGTCAGGTTGCAACCATTAAGGAGTGTCATTGCTATGGGGTGGGGGGTGTCTGGTCTGGTCTGGTCTAGGTGGGTGCTACACGTCTAAGTAACATCCACATTCATGAACGCCAGGTCTTAAAGTTTCCTAGCAGAACACTGAACTGTCTCAAGACGGCGATTCACTTCTCCCGGTGGTCATAATGTTGTGGCTGATCAGTGTACATCATTTTATTTAGCCTCCACATAAACAGTTAAGGCAGAATCTTCCCGTATCATAATCAAATTTGAACGTCTCACATTCTACCACGCCGGGCTTTGACGACGCTGTAATTCATCTGCTCTAACCTCCAGGGCAAAACGCAGGCGTGTCAATCACCACAGCTCCTTAACTCACACAATGATGATAACACCTGATTTAAGATTCAAAGTCCTTTAAAGTTATGCATAATTATAGAAAGGAGCGTGGGAGCGCTTGAGTGACGGCTACCTGTCATTATCCTCATGCATCACCTCTTTCACCGTTTTTATTTTTCTTAATTAGCTGCTGGTTAGGAGGAGTCGGCCACTGTTAAGCCGGAGACGCCGCAATGAGATTAAAAATCGCTCTTCGTGAAGTCAAGGGGGTTCGTCCGTCTTTCACAGAGTCAGTGATTGTTTGAGACACCACAGGTGAATAGGTTTTTAACTAACAGAAACTTCTCCAGCTGATTACTTACATAATACAATAATCTTTTGTATTACAAGTTTTCTGTGAATTTATATTTAAATATGCAAACGATCGGTTATCTGCTTAAATATGCGCTAATTTGCATAGATTTCCTGAACAGCTAAAGTGAGGTTCAAAATTCTTGTTTCATTTTCTTGACATATAAAATTTTCAGGTATTTACAAAGATCTCTTTTTTTATCACTCCAAAAATCACAAAATACTGTCCAAAAAAATCTATTTTAGTTGTTAGTTTCATGTTTTTAGGACTAAAATGTTCTATAAATCAGGCTCTGAACGATATATGATAAATCCCCTCTGTAAATAGCTGCAGAATGTAGCTAGGAATAAATTTGGAAGGTTTGGTTTGTGTAAGTGTTACTGAAGTGGAGATTTCTGTCTCAGAGTAGCAGAAAAACTCATCATTGTAAAACCACGTCTATTTTTAATGGAAACCGCTATGAACCAAAACCAAATCTACTCAAATGCTTCAAAACATATTATATCATCACATCAACATATATTATCTCAAAATATCAGATTAAATTTCCAATAAGTTCATTCAGGCGTGAAACATGAATGATGATCCACCGCTGATCGTCTCCACCTTCGTCTCCTTTCACCAAAGACAGTTTACGGCTGAATGAACTCCTCTCTCTCCTCTCTTTCATCTGTCTTTTCTTTGACTTTTCTTGCTAATTTGAGCTGTATAATTTTCTTTTTAAAGAAGACTTCATGCCATTTTTAAATGTCCATTGTAGATAAACACTAGAGGCAAAATATTCGATCACGTGACGCTTTTGAACCAAACACGTCAGAAATCGACACCAACCAATGACAGCTCCAGTTTAGCTTCGAATCGGCCTTTCTATTTTCACGATTAGTTGCCGATACAAAGGATATTACCATATTTGGACCTGATTGACTTTTGCAGGAGAAAAGGAGCTTCACAACGTTAACTCCATTGTTGGAATAGATACGAGGCTACAGAAGAAAGCTAACGTTTAGCTAATTTAGGAGTAAACTAGAGGCGCAACACAGACAAAATGCAGTGAAATGGACACATCAATGGGCATTTTTTTAAAATTAGTTTGATGGAAGACATGTTAATGAAGCAAAATAATAAAAAAAAAATCTTAAAACTGATCTGGTGAATGTGGTTTTAAACCAATCTGAGCTCAGGACGTACATGAGTTATCTGAGAAAACAGAATTTCCTTTCTTCGCTCATTTCCTCTGCGCACACACACAACGGGGGACACACATGTTGCCCGTCCCAACCCCCCCCCCACTTTCCCTTCGCGTGCCGCCGTGACAGGCGTCCTCTGTGGCTGCCAAAGCCTTTTAACCACAACAATATCTAAATGGCACACAAAGGCCCATTAGAGTCATCAAGCCGTTAAACCAGCAACCCGGCAACCTTCAGCTCGGCAATTAGGAATATTTCATCACTCACCCTTGCGCGCACATGCGCACACACACACACACACACACACACACACACACAATCCACCCATCCATTATTCTCTTCCTGTGCCCCCTGCACGTGCCCCCCCACCCCCTCCTCTCTCTTTCATCTCTTCTGTTTCAACCAGCCCCACGTGCTCGTCACCTCACACCGATCCACTCCTTCTTTCTCGATGCTGCCGCTCCGCTACAGCAGCAGCAGCAGCAGCCACCGCAATCAGTGTCACGATCGATTAACAGATTTCACACCGCTGGACACGGCGATTACAGCCAAACCAGATGAAATGAAAAGCAGGAGCGGGCCGGGGTAACAAGTAGAACAGAGAGAGACAGAGAGAGAAGAGGCTCGTGTTGTCAATCGTAAGTGGATAGAGTCGCCACATAAGCATTTCCAGGCCTGGAGAGGTTCTGGAGGAAACAAAGGTTTTAGAAATAAAAGAGAGCTTTTCCTGGGGTGGTGCCCCCAGAGCTGATCCAGCAGCTTTGGCAACAACAGCAACGTCTGAACCTTTGAACCAGGGGGTAAGAAGAAGAGAAGAGGTAATCGGAGGGAGACAGGATGAAGATCATCAGGGGTCTTCAGCGTTTTTCAGGCCCCAAACCCCAAACTGATGGAGTGTTCAAGTAGGGACCCCCTACCTATTATATGTGTTAAATACAAAACACAACCTATTTAAAAATACACATTATTATCATCATTTCGCATTTAATATGGAGCTATCCCTTATCAGTTTACTCAAATATGTTGGACTCATGTTAATTGGCGTTTACGTCCTTCCCTCGGTGGACAACAAGGAGACACCATTGACGAGAAACACCGTGCGATGACAAGATCAATGCCGCTGTTGCTATGCAACCGACCAAACAACCTCGGACACTGATTTCCCAACTATATTTGTGTTTTGTGTATATTTTTTCATAATTTCTAATTCTATTTCATTTTAATCTCATTCTCTCTTTTTTGTGTTCACTTTTATATGAAACGCAGCTACGGTGACAAAGTAATTTCTCTTGCGGATCATTAAAGTCTATTTGCGGTGTAGTTACCAGATCTGCTCAGGTGAGTATCCGGCGCTTCCAGATGACGTCACGTGGTCATTAGGGACGGTGACGTCGTGTTTTATAATTGGTTGGACAACAGGAAGAAGCGGAAGAGAGGTTGGCAGTTAGCGGCGGTTTTGTTTTATCCTTTTATTCTTTGGATATATTGATACAAGCTGTATTATTATTTAATCTTTTTAAGGATACAACTTCTAAAATCTTTTTTTTCTGCTATACAAATGTATAGTGATACAAACATTTGTCCGAATCGTGTTTTGGCGAAAATGTTGGCGAAATTTTCAGTCGCTGTTGTTGAAAGTGAAGCAGGAAATAGAAACTAAAGTTACCCAGACAGGCAAAAGAGACACAACGTCGCTGAGTGTTTGGGTGTTGTTGTTGTTGTGAGACAAACTGACGAAGTACAAATGACTGTCATCAGCGTAGGATACGTGCTGAAACTGAAACCTGAATATACCACTTTTTCTCCAGTCTCGTCTCTCTCCGCTGTCTATAATTAAATCTTAAAAGCCCCCGAAATCACTTGGAGAAACCTCTAAGTTATGCTAGAAAACAAATTCCACTTATCTCTATTGTTCCAATTAATCATGTGCAAAACAAACATACACAGTTCTTGATGGGATTACACAAAACTGAAATCTACAGACACATGCGCAAGCTAATCACAGCTAATCAAAGCTAATCCATCAGAGTTAGATCAGGGAGAAGTTTGAAAGTCTGAGGTAACCTAACCCGACACGAAAGAAAATTTATCCAACATTATCCATGGAAGATATAACCTGAAAGGTAAAATTCTGGATTGGGGTTAGCTGGCTGGTAAGCTAGTGCTGCTAGCCATTGGTGTTAGCATTTATTTAGTTAGGTAGCATTGTCACAAGCACATTTTAACCCTTAAACCTATTTATTTTTCACCCAGCAAACACTGAATATTTTGAAAATACACAGGATAAAATGAAGTTAATTTAACCTGATGGACAACTCACGTAGCATGAGAAGCTATCTATGTTGTTCACAAATAAAAAAGTAATAAAAATTACTGGCACTTTTTAAAATACGATGTGCGTGCTCTTGACTTTTAGACCATGGAGATTTACAATTATTTAAGAGTTTAGAGTTGATGTGGCTTGAACTAGCTAAACTTTATAAGCGCTAGCTAGCAAAGTTAAGTTTGAAAGTCAGCTGTTTAGTATAAATTGGATTTATTTGATGATACTTTATTAAATCTTACAAACATTTGTCCATATAACCCCACACATCAAAAACATTTAGCACTCCTGTAGATGAACTACACAGTCTGCCGCTATTTGTCACTAAACCCAACATCCGCGTTATTACAGTCATTTAAAGACGTTGGGCCATATACTGTATGAATAGTTTCCGGTGGTTGGGATAACTCGTAATTAGGAGCTTTTATTATGACAAGAAAAAGAAAAAAAAAGAACAAAAAACTACCAGGATCTCATGAAATTTCATGGGAAACACTGATGCTAATTTACATAATTTTGTGTCCTACGTGATATCGGGGCATTTTGCATTTTATGATGTGTCAACATGCTATATCAAAACCTGACGTTATTTACTGAAAACTGAAAGAACAGAGAAAACTGCACCTTGCAGTTAATAAGTGTCTTGAACCACATATTTCTTCCCTTCCTCCGGACAAATTCACAGTCTACTTTCCAAGAAATGTTTTGTTTCAGAAAATATATATATAGATATATAGATTTTTCTTAGCTTAAACTCAGTCAAAACCTGAAATAAAATAAAATAAAATAAAATGGCACCATCTCTACTTTTTGAGCCAAACTCAGCGTAATAAAAAATAGTGAGTCTGACCTGATCCACGCTCGTGTTGTAAATATCAAGCTGCTGCACAGCCGGGAAGTGTTCCAGTTTATGGAACATTTGTAAAGCTGCTACCAGTACGTACTAAAGATTTGTGCACCTGGATAGATAATGCATCAGACCTTTTTGATAAGGGCTTAATTCTCTTCCCAGTCAGTGACTTGCAGCTGGATTTCTAGCAAACGGAAACAGTTGACCGGTTAACCCTTCGGCCGTGGTTTCGTACGCATAAACACCTCTGATGTATGGTTTTCTGCATCCATAAAGACCGAGAGTATGATTTCACACCTAGTCAGCCTTTTCCCACCCTCCCCCAACCCCTCCCTCCCACCTCGTCTCCCCTCCGCCTGACAGTTGGTTGCAGCAGCAGCCACCGAATACACAGCGGAGGTGCGAGCGATTCTTCCGTCTCCCTCGCCGAGCCTCTGTGCACACACACGAATGGATGGATGGATGGATGGATGCTCGGCTTTTTCTTTTTTTTTTTTTTGCAACACGTGCACACATGCACATTCTAAATAACACACTCCAGTTGCACCTGTGTACGATCGGACACATGCACCAGCTGTGACACATTAAGACTCGGCTTTTGGCATCCACTCTCTCCTTCCACGCCGTATCAGAAGAGAAATCCTGCATCTGTAGCTTGCGCACACACACACAGCCACACACACACAGTTAAACATCCGATGAATGTCAGCGTCAAAAAGCTTTACTGCTGTGCATGTCTATAACGGTAAGCATTTGTTGGGCACACTAGCACCGCGGTAACTTGCAGGCTCCGTGTGAAAAGACATGAAGGAAAACACCAAAAATAGATGTTTCTTTGTGGAGGAAAAATGTCAAATGTCTGTTTTCTTTTTTTTTTCACCCCCACTGGTTTCCTCATCCCCCCGTTTGCTTCGTTGCATCTCCCTCCTGTCTCCAGCCAAAGGATTTACAATCCTTAAGTACGATATATTCATGTTAAAAAAAAAAAAAAAAAGAAGCTAAAAATATCTGCCAGACCTCGGTATCGCTGTGATGTATGTCTCATAACCCTGCACTCAAATAAATAACGCTAAAAACGAGCAGACGTGACACGTGTAGCTGCTCAGAAATGCAGCCGACATGCATGTGCGGCCTGCAGCAGCAGCAGCGCCGACAAAACGAGACATAAACGGGCCGGCGAGGCTACGCTCGCTAGATAAACCCCTCGGCAGGTAATGGAGGTGCAGCGCTGCTTTGCGTTTAAGTGAGCTCGCGTGATGAGTTACTTCGCCTCCGAGAGTCCTCTCAGGGTATGAACTCTGAAAGGACACGTAATGTATTGCACAATTACTGGCTCAGGGTAAGTGGAGTAACTGTATTTACCAAGCAGGCGAGGCCAGGCTTCAGTCCAGTAAATAAGGTGACAGAGCAGCAATAATATACTCGTGTACATAGACATATATATATATATATATATATATAATATATATATATATATATTTTCTAATTATGTCTTTAATAGAATGTGTACATATATATATATATATGTACACATTCTATTAAAGACATAATTAGAAGCAACATATGAAAACACTTCAGCTGTTTACTGTCCTAGCCATGTTTTATTAGACCTGTAGCAGTGTGCTAATGGGGTCATTAAATAAGTTAATTATTGCATTAATTGGGTAAAGGTTTCCCGTCATAGATACTTGTACTCACATAATTAATGTGCGCTAATTATGCAAAATCACCTCACAAAGTGGGGGAGAAATTAAGAAGGAAATGGCCATTCATATGTAAGAAGAAACATCAAAAAAAAAAATAAATAAATAAATAAATAAGCAGCCATGTTTTTTTTTAGACACGGGACTAAAATAGTTGCCGTGAGGTCACGTTACGTTCAGTCGCAATTAGTAGCATTTTTGTTTGCTTTGATATGAACACATCATGAGATGACTCGGTGAGCTTCAAAGAGGACACAGGTTCAGTCGCCCTCCCCCCAAAAAAAGTTAAAATCTATTCACGGAGTTTAGGAAACCGACAGAACTGAAAGTAAGCAGCTGGGCCACGATGGGCGTACACAGTACAGGAGGAACAATGACACACATGCCGTCACATGAACGTTAATTGGCTTCAAAAGTGAGATGAGTTCTTTACTTTTCACTCCACCACATCTTAAGGCTCCTTTAAGGTACGTAGATACCGTAACCTATGCAAGTAGCCAACGCTAGTGCGAACAATTTATACTTCGTCAGTCTGGTTCGTTCTGTGACAACACCTCCCAGACACTAGTTGGCGCTGTATCTTTTTCCGTAATCGGGTTCATTTTTGTTTCTACTTCCTGCTTCACTCTCAACAATGGAAACTCTTGTTGAAATCTTTGCAACTCCGAACCTCCTCAGTTAACCTTTCCTCAATGTGTTCCATCTTTTTTCTATTGATCCAAAACAATCAGTTCGGAAATACTGATCATGCTACTACCAAGTGGACCAATCACAGCTTTTGTGAGCTGCATCGTTGCGCTTACATTTCGAAAGGAGCACGTCAGGCTAAGGCATCAAATTGACGCTAAAATGCCTATAACACCATATTTCTTGTGCAAAACTACATTAGTATCTTTTTGACCGCTCAGAGCTTCCATACATGCAAACACCTTTAGCCAAAACAGCTTCTGATGAACTGTTCCTTCCTGCTGACTGTATATAAAGATAGACCTACCCCACAGGTTTCCCAAAGAGTGGGTTTTGAAGCTCAGTGTAGCGTCTCTGGCCGTCACCATCTGACTCCACTTAACTACCAGCAAGTTTAAAAATCTTTCTAAAAGATCAGTCTCATATGAATTTCCCTCTTTACAGTTGCCATGAATGGAGAAATTTGCCATAAAGATCAAATTGTAAACATGTTAATTTCTGCTGTAAAGTTTTAATCAGCCTCTAGTGGCCACTACTGGAACTGCAGTTTATTTGGCTCGCTCGGCCATTATCATAGATTTAGAGCCCGGTGCCGCTCAGGATTAACTGCAGCACTGAAGTTGCTTATCGTCTATTTCATGTGTGGTTCCAGTATTTGCTGCAGTGTATAAAATTTGACTACCGCCATCTAGAGGCTGACGCAGGAACGATCGAGATAATTCTACAGCTCCTTTTCACAACGATTTTTATTGGATGAAAAACAAAAACACACGTGGACTTAGATGTCTGCATACGCCTTTATTCTGGGAACCAGTGGACTAAATCTGCCGACAACTAAATAGTTAAAACCCTTATTATTACTTAGGAAAACGTGAATCAAATGGGATAAAGGAGGAAAACTATAATCCACAATAAAAAAAATAAATAAATCCCTGGCCTTTTTTCTTCTCCGTGATATTAAATGACCACCTGACCGGGATTCTCATTAGACTAAAGGGTCAGGTGCTCCGTCGCTGGCATTTCATTTTCCATCAGGCCGCCGCCCCGTCCTCCTCATGGTCATGCTCTCCTCGTGCAGCGCTAAGCGTGACTTAATGTTTGCTTTATTTGTCTGGCCCGTGGAGTCAATGGGTGAGGGGCCAGTGAGAAGGGACGGGAGGGGGCAGGAATAAGAGAAGAACATAACACAAGTCAAAAGCCAGAGGGAACGGGAAACGAAGGCGGAAGAAGAGAAACCAAACAAATGTGTTGCATTGTTTTTTGTTTTTTTTGTTTTTTTCCCTCTCGTCACACTTTTTTGTTCATCCATCTTCTCGTCTTCCTCCCCCATCTGTGCCTGCCCTCCACATCCCTCACTCCCACTCCCTCTGCTTCCACCAGCCTCAACTTCAACCATCTGTTTTTTTTTTTGTTTTTTTTTGTTTTTTTTCCCACGCCTTCTTTCCTTGCGTGTCCTTAATCGTCCTTTCCCTCCGTCTCCATCTCCGCTGGCGATACACCCGGCGCTCACACCTTTTCTATTCATTTTTTAAGATCTCAACTTCATCCAATCCTATTTGTTAATTCTCCTTTAAGTTACTCTGACTTTTCCCCCTATTCCTGATTGGATTATTATTATTATTCTGCATCTCAAATTAATACATTAAGGGGAATTTCTGAAGTTATTATCCTGCAAATGGATTATTATGCACAGCACCCAGCTGGAATTTATATAGTGGAGTTTATCGTGTTGATTCGGGTGCATTTTTTCCCTTTGTCCCTTGCCATCTCTCTGTCCTACTTTTGAACCCAGTTATTCTATGTTATTCTATCCATCTCTCCATCTCCCTGCCAACCCGCCCTCTTCCTCCTTCCTCACCCCTCCAACCTCCCGTCCATCCGTCTCCTTTTCTTACTCGTTCCCACTATCTCTAACCCCTTGTCCTGCTTCTCCTCCTCCATTTTTTTTCTCTTCTTCTTCTTCCTTCTCAATCACTCTCCCTGAAATGTTAATTCAAATCGCCTGGTTTGGGAGGACAGTACAGTTCCAATAATGCCGAGAGCACTTACGAGAACATAATCAATCTTGCTCCCTCGCTCTCAGTTAGCTGCCTCCCTCCTTCTCGTCCTCTCTGTTTTCACACCCTATTTTATATTCCCTCCATATGTGGAACGGGACTCAAACTGCGTCCTTTAATTCTCAACACAATCTCGTCACCGTATGTTCTCAATGTCCCCCCCCCCTTTCTTCTGTTAAAGTGTTTTTTTTTCTGTGGCCTGTTCGTGAACCCTTTGATGCAATTGCGGGAGTTGGGGGATTCAAGGTAAATCTTCTAGGTATGTTTGTATGATGCAGGTGAATGAGAGGGCGAGAGCACATGGGCGACACGTTCCTGCCGCCAGGTTTCGTGTTATTCCACCTCGTAGCAAATGTTCCACATGGATGTAAAGAAATCAGTGACTACAGGGAGGATCTGATATAATCTGTTGTAGCTTTTGGCTGATGCTTGCACGGTTAGCAAGATGCAACCGTAATTCACACCAACGATTAACTAGGGCTGGGCGTATCGATCTAAATATTGATAGCATCGATACCAAGGCTAGTATCGATATCGGATTGATATTAGCGTGACGAGATCGATACTTTTGTCACAGTTTCTCTTCTATACGTGCAATAAACGAATCCTCACGGAGTTTGTGCAGCTTCTCTCTAAGCATGTGTGCAGCAGGAGCTTCTCCATCCTCACCTGTAGCAAAAGGTGTTTGATACTCAAATCCTAGCATCACAGCAGCGCCGCACAGCTGGAACTGATGCTGTTATTGAAATGCGTTGGTGCTTGGAAGAGAAGACAATTACACGGGATGAAAACCCACTTCTTTGATGGAAAACGATTGAGCCAAGATTTTCCTGTCTGAGCAATTTTTTATATTTATTATTGCTGTGTTGCACTTATTTTGCTCAAATTACTTTGTTACTGACTTTATTTTCCATTGTTGTTGTGTTGTTTACATTGTTCTATATGTATTTTGTTACATTGTTCCCTTTTCTTATTTTGTACTAATGAATTTTTTTCTAAAAAATATTGTTTGTAACAAAAGGGGAATTATTTAAATTGTATACTGTCAGCGATACTAGCCCTGTATTTACTTGATATTGGATTGATACCAAAATTTCCAGTGTCGCCAACGCCTCGTCAAAACTGCTCGAGAAACATTTGGCATTGACATTTGCTTCGAGCAAAAACTGCATTTAAAATTCAATCAAATTTTAAATTTTCGTTTGGCTTAATGCAGTACTGGATATCTGAATCCCTTGCCTGTCCTTGGTGTGTTAGTAGAATTAACTAAAGAAGGAGTCATGACTACAGCAACCAGATTAAAAAAAGCTAAGAAACAGCAAACCTGACTCACGTTCACCTCACCAGAAAAGGTTTGTTAATTACTCATCGCTCAAGAATTTTTGAGGTCTAATATCTGCTTACTTTCAAAATAACCACAGATCAGAATTAGTCAATTTTGCCAAAGGCATTTTTTGGAACCATTATCGGTTTTTAAGAGTCCGATGTGGCAACAAGAGAATGAAGTTCAGTGAGTTGTAGTGATGATGGGGCAACATTTGGAAAGACAAGGTGAGGTGGGTGGCTACTAGAGATCAACCGATATGGATTTTTTAGGACTGATACCAATTTTTAAATTGGTATCAGCCTTGGCCGATACATGCTCCCAATTTTTTCCAGCCGATATTTGGAGCCGACGCTGCCTTTTCTCCCTCCATTTGGACGACAGATGGACATGAGCTTTCTGCTAAATCTGGTGCACACATTCGTGTCTTTGACACTGATTAATGTATGTGCACATTGTCCAAAAAAAAAAAAAATTACAAAAATTTACATGATAAAAATGACACAATAGTAGCAAATGCTACCAATCTCAATTCAAACAAAAACATAAAAGTTTATTGAACTCAAAGAATATTTAATGCTCTTATGCACACCAAATAAATATTTTCCAGCTCCCAGCTGGATGCACTCTGCTACTGGGGGAGGGGCAATGTATGGGCTGCATGAGTCTCAGGTGGATGCATCTGTCTATAAATCTTGAACAAAAACTGTAAAAAATATTTGTGTATCAGTGAACACACCCGCGTATTGGGTGATGCCGATAACAGTAAAATACGCAAATAATTGCCTGATATCTCAGAACAAATCAAATTTTTTGACACAGCGACCAGTGGGAACAACTGCAACAAGTAGGTAGACATATGAAGCAAACACGTACTTCTCAAGCTCAGACTGAATGCAGTCAATGATCACCGGCCTACCTCAAAAATGGAAACAAAACCCTGCAGCGAGGCTCCAAAATCTAGAAAAGCTTCACAGAGAAATGGATTATGCAACGGGCCTTGAAAATTCTCAAGTCTGGACACATAGTCCCTCATTTAAGCTTCAGTTCAAGACACTGAAAAATTGGAATATATGTTCAAAATAAGCTTTAAAATCATAAATTCATTATTCCTTCGACATAATCGTTAATGGGCTTTGAATGACGTGTTCATGTCAATGTGTCCACATACATTTGGCTATATAATGTTTTTTTTCTCTTCTATTATGCATCCCCAAACCGTCCCGTGTCTGTTCCTCCACCCACATTTCTCTTTGTGCTCAGACAGTGTTCAGTTTTCACCTCACAAAAAAATTCAACTCTCACACTTCATCGTACTCTCATCCCATTTTTTTTTTTGCCTCCCCTCATGTCCCCTCACTCTTTCATGTACATGCGCACACCTCTCTCTGTCTCTCGCTCTCTCCAGGCGTCAGCTGCTGCCCTGTCAGGTTTAGGTAGGAGACAGGTGGAGGAGAAGGAAAAAAAAAAAAAAAAAAAACACACACAGGAATGAAGAGACAGAACGATAGAGGAGAGAGGACAGGGATGGAGAGAGTAGAAAGAGAAAGAGAGGGTGACACAGTGAGAGGAGGTTGAGAGAGGCTAAGAGAGGGAGCGAAATACTTGTAATTCACAGAGACAGGCTGCGTTACCGTGGCAACGTGGTTTCCATCGTAACAGCTAAGGATGCCATTAGTCGGGAACAAAAAGAAAATGCCACTCACCACTTGTATGGAGCACACGGAGGGGAGAGAGGAAAAAAAAAAAAGAGAGAAAGAGTGGGAGCACAATAACGCACACAATAACACAACCGTCTCCTACATGGATTCATACACCGTAACTACCCTAACAAACAGACACTCGGATCCACACATTCACCCACCCACACTGCGCTCTATCTATCCCCCCACCACCACCACCACCACCCATTCAAATCCTCGCTACACACATCCTGCCCCGCTGCCCACACATGAGTTTCAACTAACGCAGACACACGCTGGTTTATTCCACACATCCAATCAATCCTCATATTTAATAAGAGAGTGAATCATTCTGCACTTTGACTCTCATCGTGATGCGAGGCCATGAGAGGCTCCGGGGAGGCTTCCGCACAGACTCCGTAACGTATGGAAAAGGCCAGTTTGATGCACGTTTGTGTTGGTGTTCCTAAAACATTCAGTGACACAACAGGAAGAGGCTGCACTGGTAACTTGGTCAGCGTGCCGAGCAGACGGATCGAGAACAGTAAGTAGTGTGAAGGTCAAATGCAGCAGCAGCGGCAGAAGCGCAGAGGCTGCAGAAGGAAACCGATTCCTTCCTAGAATAGCCACGTTTAGCAGAGAGGCCGAGTGAATGAATGAGACTGCTTCTCTTTACGATTCAGAAGGGAGTTTGTAGACGAGCCGTCGCATCGCCACTCGAAGGCTGCGTCTATATATACGCGATACTGCTTCGGTTAAAATGATTCCGATCAGAAATAACATGGACGCCAGTTCAAATTTATGATTCAGTGTCTTCATACCTCACTTGCTCTGCTGGAGTACCACAGGGTTCAATACTGGGTCCTGTTTTATTCCGCCTATATGTCACCACATCTGTTACTAGATGTCTGCAAAAAATGCAGCTATATGCCGATGACACTGTATTATACAGTCAACTCAAATCAAGAAACTGATGCAATACTTTCAGGAAATAGGCATTAAATCATTTTTTTTTTTTTTTCGAGGGTGGTTTTACTCGTAGTATTAACTCAACAAAAACACAAGTGACTCTGGAGGAAGTGTGGGTGGGACATCAATATCGTGGCTCTCGGACCGTACTGATCTGACTCTGGCTCCAAAGGTGAAAGATGGCGCCGCCCGTAACCCTGTGAAAAGGAGGTGGTCCCATGTTGTTCATATTTCTATGTATAGGAATAAAAAAAGGAATGTGTCTGAAAACAAAATGATTCCAACTTTAAAGGCAACAGCTTCTCTATCATGTTTCTCTATAGGTTATGGATAGTATACACAGTGGCTGTACATTGCTGCTGCAACCGTGAAATTTCTCAGTTGAGGATTATTAAATCTCCCATCTCTATATCTATCCCTCCTAGAAACCCGTCACCTTATTTTTTTATTTTTACCCACGTGGAGCAAATGTGCTCAGCTAGAGTGAGTTTATTACTTGTACTTACACTTCAGACTTGTTGCCGCTACATTCATGCCTGTACTTGATTATGGTGATGCATGCATGCTTCCTGCCAGTTCATCATGCTGCATTGAAATTCATCACCAGCTGTAGATTTCATATTCATCACTGTATCCTGTAACATCGGGCTGGTTGGTCTGCATTACCCACTCGTAGGCTTATTCTTTGGTACACCTAAATTTACTTGACAATTCTTGGCCTTCTTCTGTCGTATCTCTAGATCCACATTATGCAAAAAAAAACAAGGGAAACTATTCTTTGAGGTCACAGGACATTTAACCGATATCTGTTCCTCAAGTTAGAACAGAAAAAGGTAAAATGTCTCTGAGTTGTTCAGTTTCTTCCTCCTGAAATATGTAGAATGATGATAAAAATTTGAGGAGCGTTTGATGTTTTTAAATTCATGCTAAAGGTCTTAGAGGTTGATTTAACCGTCTGTTCATGTTCTAACTAGTGTAGTTTCCTTTTAGCATATTTATCAAGTGACTTGTGTTTAAATCTTTGGTTGATTAGGAATTTTTTTATATATTTTGTTTTTAATTTTCCCCCACAAATTGAAATTTCTTTAAATACACATTAACATGAATCCAATATATTTTAGTAAAGGGATAAGGGATAGCTTAATATTGAACGCAAAATGATAATAATAATGTATATTTATAAATAACACTAGGCCTAGTTTAATATAGAACACATATAGTAGGTAGGAGATCCCTGCTTAATCTCTCCATCATTTTGGGGGTTCTTTGTCTGAGAAACGTTGAAGCCCTGATTTAGATGGTTATTATGAGCAAATACTGTGCTATTAAGCAGATTATCAAAGGTTTACACCACCCCTACACGTATGAGTATTCATTCAGGTCAGCCTGTTCTGATTGAGGTGGTTGCATGAGGCATTTTCATTCTAATTGGGTTATTAGTCAACCATTAGGATCCATGTAAACGTAGATTTCTTCATTTACATCAACTCCTACCAAGTCAGTGAGTCATATTGTTAATTTTCTACTTGGATTAGCAACACAACAGGCTCTGATCCCCTCCAGTTCTTTATTTAAAACAGGCCATTTTAATCCAGTAGTATTTGTTTTAGAAGAGTCAAGCTCGAGGAACCTGCTCTAAGTGTTGTAATGCCGTAATGTGAGCTGCTAAAATGTGCAATGTGCACAATTACCCTTTTCTAAGTCCTGCTCCAAGACAGCATGTTGATATTACTGGAGGCAGCGGGCATGTTGCTCGCTCTCTGCTTTGCTCCAGGGCATCCGAGACAATAACCTAGTTTCCACTGCAGGGCCGAGTGGCCGTTCGGAGCTTGTTCATAATCTACCGCACGTCACCGAAATATCATCTCAGAATGAAGTGTGATTTGTTTTGTTCCTTATGGCCAGAAGGGATCAAACAGATGAATTTTTAAAGCGATTTCATTCCAAAACGCAAAGAAAAAAACAACAACATAAAACTGGCAAGCGCATTTAAAGTAATGGCATGAAAATAAAACATGTCAGGGGTTACTACTAGAGCTCTCTGGAATCAAATCTCGGCACTGTAAATATTTCTCTGGTATTACATTTAATCATGCACCAACCTTGTAAACGGAAAAAGTGGTTCAAGATCCAAGCTTGAACTACTTACAAAAAAAGTGCTTGGACTGTAAACCCTGAACATCTCCACTTGGTTTAATCTAATCCAACGTCTGATATTGACAGTGATAACGTTGGTATCAGTATAGGAAGCAGCACATTCCCAACCCTCGGCGTTCCTCTGGGGCACGTTGCTCCCCCTCCATACAGGAACAGACTGTTATTCCCTTATAGAGCTGTAGCGCTACAAAAATGTATCACCATATGGGTCAGGTGCACTGTTAGAAAAATTGCACTGAAACCCTGCAAAAATAACTGAAGCAAACCTAGAGCCCAATCAATAAAACAAAGCTTTAGGTAGAAAACCAGGTAGAAAATCAAGAGCATAGTAAAAGCAGAAGGCTTAAACCATCTCTGTTGATGAGTCTATAAAGGGCATAAAAAAGCACCACGTTGAACTTAGACTTAGTAAACTTTATTATCCCCTAAGGAGGGCAATTTGTTTTGCAGCAGGCAGAGAAAAAACACAAAAATACAGACAAACAGAAACAGTACACATTCAAACACACAGTCCAACTATGGACTTCAGACACTATCACAGCAGATAATTTATGAGGCCAATGGTTGTTGACACAAAAGAATTTTTAAGTGCGTTTGTCCTTAGCCTTGGTACCATGTACCGCCGACCAGGCGATAGAAGTCTATAATGGAAGGCCAGGGGGTGATCAGGCTCAGATATGACAGTTCGTGCTTCTTTCCTAGTAGCCCTAACTCCAAACTAAACTCTGTACAAAACAGTGAAGGTGAAAACATCATCTGAAGCATGGAGGAGGCAGCATCATGTTTTGGTGCCACTTTGGCAGCTAGGTATCACTGAAGGATTATGTAGAGATGGTAATGGATTAAAGTTAACTATAGAAGCTGGTAGACGCTAGCTTGGAAGTCAGATCAACGTCTCTGGCTAAAATTTGGTCTGGAGTCATTCTGTTGGGAATCAGTTATCCCCTAGCAAAAATTTGCCACGACAACCAAATCATCGACTATTCTTTTGTGAGATGTTTAGAGTCGACTATCACATATTTTGCAAAATATATTGACTCGAAATCCACTATGTATATAACTTGAAGGAACAAACAATTGACAGAGATTTTTTTTTTTTTGAGAATGGCTTAATCACGTGTTTACTATCCAGTTGGGGGCAGGGTCATTTTTCACAGTATCGGTTGAATCACGCCCCATAATGAAATCCCAATGGCTATGGTGATGCAGGAGGACAATGGCCTCTAACATCAAAATTGATCTGCAACAGGATAAATTCGATCAACGTAAATAACCCAGTCAGAACCCAAAAGAGATCCAATGAAATGACCTCAAGAGAGCACCAGATATTCTAAGAATATGGCCAAACTGAGGAGGTTTTACATGGAAGAACACTCAAAAACTCTTCAGTTTGAGTCAAGGGTTCACGTATATCTTCTAGCTATTATCTAAAATATAATGTGTAAACAGCAGTAGGTTTAAACATAGAGAGATGCTGCAGTTTTGCCAGCAGCATGCACAGGTGTGTGAGCTCTGCGCGATGGTTTACGCTACATCTCGAGTGTGTTTTTAATGTGCGCTGCATATTTTGTGACTCCATTCATCACTGACACAAACATTTCACTGCTGCTGCTACCGTACAAGTCAGTGAAAAGAAGTGCAAGGGAAAATATGCTGAAGATAGAGTAGCTCTAAAACAGATATGAGCAGATACGAGTTTTCCCGATAAGAGAAAAACGCTGGCAGGGTGTAACATGGAGAAAAGCAATGCTTGTGCTCAGAGATAGCAGAGCGGTTAAAGGCGGCCACCCCCGGAGCTTTGGGTGTCCCCTATTCTGACCTTGGATCAAATGCTGCCATAACTTTCTCTTCTTTGTCTCTCTTGTTGTCTTCTACGTCTGATTTTAGTATAAATAATGAAATCACTTAAGAGATTTTCAATTGGTCTTTAGATATGTTTGCAACCAACATGATTCAAGGTGAACTGACACCACAGATGTCAGTTCCAAATATATGCGGATCATCTTGCATCCTGCATAGAAGAAAATGGAAATAGCCACAGTGACTTTAGTTTGTGGACTCAAATGTGACATTATGGCCATTAGCATCTTACTTTCTTTTATAGCCAGAAAATACACACTGAATCGAGGAACGCTTGCAGTGATTGGCTGCAAGCAAAACCATAGAAAAAATATTTTTTTCTAGATCTGGGTACAAAAAGAACCGATTGCAGTACTCGGTTGACAGGTGCAGTTTCAATGATACTGTGTACTGTGTTGTTTCGGTTGACACCTAAAAGGTATTGAGTACAGATACCCAGCCCTATTAGCTAATCACAGATCATTATTTATGGATTTGGTATCTAAATAGGGTAATGTTGGAGATATTTTTCTTGAGACAGGGCCCAGTGAACTCAGTGGTGCTGCCCTTTAAAGTTCTTCTGCATTCTTCATACATTGCCAAGTCCAACTTGTATGTACAGTCTATTTCCAGAACCTTGAAAATATAAGCATGGTTTATTGGTGAATCTTGTAGTTTGGGCACTTGGTCCAGTGGTTTTTCTGTCTTGCACCGTCTACAGTATTTCAGTATGTGGCTATATTGCGAGAAGATAAAGCCCTTCACGCTGAGTGGTTTCACAAAGAAACGATGGCATTTTTCCATGGTCTCTTCTACGTTCCCTCCAAGAACAAGAGTCCTTATCAAGATTTACTGCAAGAGTTGGACTGCAGCAATCCAAGGCCACGTGAAACTATTCTCCACATTTGTTTTCTGCTAATCTTTCTTTCTTTTACTCAAGCCAACCCACACTGCATTTAAGTGTTTTGTTTTGTGTAGCCACATGAATCACGACGGATAAAGAGCAATCGCAATCATACAAGAGGATACAAATTTGTTTTATTTTTCTCCTGGAATCACTTACTGAGATAAGAGCTACTGTACAGCATGTTGCAGAGTCCACTTGATCGACTGTGATGCAGAACGTGGTCTAGGTAGGTAGGTGCTACTATCAGTTGGCCCTCATCCAGAACAAGGTGATAATACGAAACAGGTTTGCTGCGATTCCCCCTGCGTTCCCAATCTAAGAAAATAACCTTGAGATGAGCCGGAGAACAATACAAAGCTGCATCAACCAAGACTTTTTCGGTTTTAAACATTGATTTTTCTCCCATTTTTTTTCTGTTTACTTGCAGCAAAAACACAATCGGTTTAATATTTCTGAAAATGACTTATTGATGTAGGCTTATGAATTGTGCGCTTGCATGCGTATTAGATTGTTTTTTGTTGTTGTTGCTGATGTGCTAGTTGATGTCCTAGTACACAGAGTTCTGTTTATTAGCATACTGCATTGTTTAAAAGCCCCCCCCCCATCGGTGCCCGGCCGCCTCGTGCCAATAAAAGTCTATTAAGCCTGTTTGACTTTGCTAATGCAAATCAGTCTTTGGCGGAGAACAAGGGAGTCAAAGCTCCAGTTTACCAAAGAAGTGTCTGACTCAAGACTGATGTGACACAGAACAAATACAAGAGGAACTAATGCAAATAGCTAAATGCCCAAGGGGGGGGGGTTCTTTTACTGATAATCACGGCGATGCTGACTGATGCATCTCAACTTGGTAATGGTGATAATGATAATGGGATGATAGAAAATATGTCCAGTGGCACAATAACAATAACGATGACCTCATAAATATTTAGCGGAAAAATGTTGAATAATTCATAGAGCGTCAAACAGCCAAATTTAAATCTACTTTATATATACAGTGAGACTCCAGGAGCGGTTGATCCACCGGCCAATGTCTCAACAAACACTCAATGGATGGTCAGGAAATTTGGTAGAACCATTCATGGTTACCAGAAGATGGATAATATAGACTTTGGTGCTTTGCCATGTTATTTATTTAACGCCACCAGCAGGTCAAAAAAAGTACACTTCACCTGTGAAATATTGGTGTAAAGTCATAGTTCTGAAGAGTCCTAATGATACTAGCGACTACTGGCTTCTCATCAAGTGTCTGCAAGATGGGATTTTTAATGAAATGTGTTGGCAAAAGTTGGATGAGTTCCCGAGAAAATTAGTAGTCACACTCATCTGCTTCGAGGGGATAACTAATTGGCGGATTCAGACCATAGGAAGTTTTTCAAAGTTCCCAAGCTGGAGGACTGATAATAACATGGTACCAAGATTGATCGTCTCCAGCTAAAACTTCAGGAAATATACTTTCCAGTCATCAAGTGACTGGTTAATCGTCATTTGTAAAACCAACACGTAAACACTTGTAAATCGATGGCCATGGAAGCAGCAGCTCATAAAGTTAAACTGAAAAACACATGGAGAAATGAATCGACATTGGAGGTCAAGGCTTTATGGAGCTTGCGTTTTACGTGACGTTGTTGCAAAACCAACCATTTGGCTACACACTGGTTCAAATGCTCTGTATGTAGCTCTATCGTCGGCGCATGTATTTATCCTCACAGCCGCTCTAACACTCTAAAGCACATGGATCGGCTCAAGGTTTCTCTGAGTTAAAGGCTTTTTTCCCCCTCGCCACCATCACCTTAGTGTTTCATCTGAGGGTTTTTCAGGCTCTGGGGTCCATGAATCGCCTTGAGACAATTTGGATCATCACTAGCGCTACATAAATGACCCTGAATTTAAGTTCTCATTCCGCCTCTAATTACTTGTTAATTCCCTAACTTGGGTTAAAAGTTTCCATTTGACCAGTGTTTTGTGTTTCTTCAAAAAACAAGTATGAGCCTAGTGAGCCTCTGCTGTACGTTGTGTTTTCAGAAAATTACTCAATCTTTGTTTTTCCAAAAGCACGGCTGTGTCCAGGCTCTTTGGTCATACTCTGGGACGTACAGCGACTTTAATTAACAAATGATTTCCTGGTGCAAGCCTCTAAATTAATTGGCCACAGATTAACTAAAATGATTGGTCATGCTTTGCTTAACATACACCGATCAGTCACAACATTAAAACCACTGATAGGAGACCATTGGCCATGTTGTAACAATCCAGTGTTCTGTGGGGGAACTTTTGGACCTGGGATTCATTCATGTGGATGTTACTTAGACATGTAGCACCCACCTACACCGGACAAAGCCCCCCCCCCGCAATATTTGGAAGGTGGTCATAATGTTATGTCTGATCGGTGTGTGTAATGGTTCAGGGTTTGGGGCCGGGTTCATCCAGTCGCTGTGAGAACAGGAAAACAAGTCTAACTCGTGGAAGATGCTGCCGGCTGCAGAGAACATAATGTGCTTCATTTGTCTGAGTTGGCAGAGCGTCGCCAAAACCATTCCTGAAGTTGTCAACTCATACATGCATGTGTCATCATGTGTTTCCTGTGGGGGTTTAAAATGCAGTTTAAAATATAATATACGTGTTATTACTCTGCATTAAAACACATAAATATATCTGGTTATAGTCAGCTCATAATGAGGGTAAAGAGGCACCTGAGGCCCTCGCACTGTACCGACTACAGAGTCCAGAGAGTAAGCGGCATACATGCTGGCGGCGTATTTCTCGTCTCACAGGATTGTGTGTTTGTCAGGTCTGACTCATACGTCTGTGTACTGTATCTGTGAAGGTGTTTGTATGGATGCTGAATGTCGGGCAGATTGCCTGCCTCGGCTCGCGAGGACGAACTGCGGCGTTGTGGGTAAATGCAGACAGACAGACAGACTAACAGGGGGAGCGAGTGACTGACTGAAGAAGAAGAGGAAGAAGAAGAGGAGGTGCTGTTTGCTGTAATTTAGGAGAACAAGGGAGGGGAGGGGAGGGGCAGCATTTACATTCATCACAGGAGCTCGCCTCGCCTCAACTCACATGACGCGAGGAAAAGAAACAGAGGGAGAGCAGCTGAGATAAAAAATAAAGAGGGAGCGATGCAACCAGACAGAATGGGGTTGAGCAATAACATCTTTTTCGTGTTCCTTTACTCAACCCCAGGAATGCGTTTATGGAGACAAATCTATAAATACAAGACGCTGGGGTTTTTCAAAAGTGTGCAAATACGCCGTTCTCCGGAGTCAAACGGTGCAAATAATGCACAATAACGATTACTTGGACTGCACAGCTGTGTTTTTCCTCTTCTCTTGACTCTCCACCTGTACATGGTGCACAGTGAGGGGTGTCGACGGCGGAAAGCCGGCCCGTTTTCCCACCTGGCATCCGTCTCGGGTTGAAAAACTTGTGCGCTAACAAGGGTCAGCTCAGGTGGAAGGAAACTCACAGCTCAACAGAGTGTTTTTTTTTGTTTGTTTTTTTGGTACTTTTTTGTAGCTCTTTCCTGTTCATTTAAGGAAAGTAAAGTTCCGAGCGTCCCTACTTGGCACAGACGGTGTCAAGGTTGAATAATTGTTGTGCCGTGGGTCAGCAGGGACCCACATCTGAACGTACAGGGCTGCTGTGTGAGCGCTGATGAGGGCCGGCTCGGCTCGGCGCTGATGAGTAATTGAGTGAGCGCACACCCACGTGGTCTCGGTCTTTTCTTTCTTCTTCCGCATCCCTGCACTTTTCCCTCTCTTCTCTACACATCATCTGCGTCCGTCTTTCACTTTCTGCGTCCCTCTGCTCTGCTTTTTGTCTTTTAGTTACGCAACACAAGAGGCCACAGGTGAGGTAGAACTTGGACAAAGTGGACGCAGAGACGTAAAATCGAAAAGGATTCATTGAAATGGTTGGAAAACCAAGCGGATTGTAGTTAAAACCAAAATGATTTGCAGAGTTTTGTCTAATTTATGCCTAAATAGTGTATTTGTGTGTAATATATTAACTCTTCGACTGGCATTGTAATCACACGGTCTAATTATCAGTTACACATTTGAGGAAATTGAAATTTCATTGTTTGCAATTCTGGTTTTGCACAACCACGTTCAGGCATTGAAATATTTTTTCTATTGCATTATAACCCCAGTGTCCACATATGAGGACATTTTTTTTCTCTCAAAATCCACCTCCTGTTCGAGAACGATGCTTAGTTACTTGGAAATAGAAATTAAAAATGCATAGCAGACAAAAGCTCAGGTCTCAGGAGGTTACACTTTCCTTTGACCCGCTTTTTTAAAATTATTTATTTTTTTAATTTCACTTAGGATGTCTGTGAAGGTTCCAGTCGTCCAGGTCATAGTATATAAAAATGAAAACAAAGAGAACTGGACTTGTAGAGTCTTAGTTTGTAGAGTCTTGTAGATGTCTCATCCGAGTCTTTGTTTCTAAGAGACTGGTGAGGAGCTGGGGTTTTATTAATTAATTGGATGAGTGGGAAAATGTCTCCTAGAACAAAAAAGTCTGACTGCCCTTGTTTCAGCCTGTTTTTTTGGATTTCAGAGACAGAGTAGGGAGCAGGGAAGTTATTTCTGGGAGGGTTTAACGTCGGTCCGTGAGGTATTAGGGATGTTTTTGTGCGTGATTTGTGTTTGTGTAACAACACACAGCAAAGGAAGTGAATTATTTCAAACATATGCCTGTTAAAAGATTCATTCTATTTTCTAGATGTGCCCTTGTGGCCCATTTCATTCCTATTTTGTGTAGCAGTAGGTAGGACGTCTGTGAAGGTGGACTTTTTTGCTTTCTGCGTACATGGTGTCAAGAACTCATCACTTCATGCTCAACAGTTTTTTTTTTTTGCAGACACTCATTGTTTAATTCATTTGAAATATTTCCCAGACAGGTTATTCCAGTCGCACAATTACACTGCACTGCCATCTCAGACTTTTTCGTCTCCTTTGCTCAATTCTGAATTGCTTTGAAGACAAACCGGCTGAGACTTGCAGGCAGGTTTCCCCGCGGTGCCGCATTCAAAAAGCAGATTGATTTGTGCAGAAAATCTTTAAGCAACTACCAGTAATTAAATTTTTTTCCCGGGTTATGCCAAATTAATCCAAATATACAACAGTTTCAGAGGCACGTTAAGATAAAGTGGGAGCCTTCCGATGAGAGTTATTACTCGTGGCGTTAATGAGCGCTACATGTCCGGACGTTTCGCTGCAGAAAAAGAAAAAGGAGCTTGATTTGCATTGGAAGAGCAGCTCCTTCCTTTTTTTTGATTTGTGGCCCTAAAAGTTGTACAAACTATAAAATCTCCTGCCAGGCCTTTCAGCGACATTTGTTTACGGTGATTATTGTAACGAAGCGAAATGAAAGCGGCGTTGATTTAAGGACGATAAAATACTGCTATCGTACCACCTTTGATTGACGCTCCGATCTGGACTCAGCTGAAGTGAAAGAGTATTCTCACAGGAACACACTGGGTGTTAGGAAAGGCCTGAATGTCACTGTTTGTTAACAGGACTGTGTGACGGGAACAAGAGCGGCAAAAGTTCATATGTGGACAGATAGTCGGTGGAGAAACGTGGTGTTAAAGGTTAAAGAGGAGGGTGTAGGAAGCGAGGGATAGCGTGCCTTCTATCCTTTCACGGCAACAGCTGTGAGGCGGTAATTAACTCCAGTCCTAAATACTTTTTCTGTCTCCCTATACGCTGCAAGCTTTGTAGAAAAGCTCTGAGTCATCTCAGCCTATGAATAGATAGAGGTCCATTCCCTCTCCACCTCTGAATCAGGGCGGAGGCAGCAGAAGATAAGGCTAATAAGGGTCCCAGCGAAGGGCTGGTGTGAGATCCATGGGAGGACGGAGGTCGGAGATGAGGGAAAGAGGGAGCTGCTCATAGATCAAGTGGGAAAGTGTGCGGTTTCACTGTTTGTGGAGGAGAAGAGAGGTAAAGGAGTAAGGGGGTGATAGGCTCATAGGGAGCCAGGAGACCTGACAGGAGGTGTGGGGTGGTGGAGAAGGTGGTCGGTCCCAAGCAAAAAGACCCATAAATAATCTGGACCCAAATAATCTTAAATTTAATGTGGGATTACTGAATGGACTGGATTGGTTTCCCTCGTACCTGGATGGGAGAGAGTCTCCTTTAAAATTGACTCATCACCCCTCCTTTGTGGTGTACCACAGGGTTCTATGCTGGCTCCCCTCCCTTTTTGCCATTTATTTGCTTCCCCTAAGCCTCCTCATCAGTAACTTTAAAGGCGTCTCTTAACACTGCTATGCGGATGATATTCAGCTGTACTTCTCCTTCTATCCGAACAACCCGGAGAAACTTAATGTCCTTCACCACTGTTTGGCTGCTATTAATAGTTTGACAGACAGCAATTTCCTTCAACTAAACCCTGGCAAAACGAAGCTGGCTCTCTCGAAGACAATGTATGTCATCACCTGAGAAACCTCGGCATACTCTTTAATCAGCCCATGCATCTGGAGAAACATGACAAATAGCTTCCCCTGTACCTGCTTCTTCCACCTCAGAAATATAGCAAAACTCTGGTTCACTACTTAGGACAAAGGCTACCAAATATCAAAAAACCAAGAAGAAGGCAAAACCCAGAAAACAAAGAACCATGGAGCTGCATCAAAATATGAGGAAATACAAGGAAACATCCAGTCGGACATGGGCATCAACAGATGAATTGACAAAAACACACTGAGTCTAACGAGGCCATGTACTAAAGATAAGAAAATCAAACAGGATTACAGAAAATGTTCAATATCCTGACAGAGACCATGTCTGAACCAGAGAGAAGGAAAGGGAAAGGAGGAGTATGGAGTCATGGATGACTTTTTTATATATATGTATATATTTAACTCCTGGAACTCACTGGCAACTGAGAATGAGGAGAAACCAATCAGCAACTTCCATTGTGACAAATGTAAGCGCCAACTTATAGTGCAGTTCCTCAAATGTCCAATAAAGGCTCCAAAAGTGAGTCAACCCCCCTTGAAATGAACATCTAACAAGTTGCCTGACATTAACTTCCAGCCTTGGCTCGACTTAACTCTTTAAGACCTAAACATCTGCACACAAATAAAAAACAAAAAAAAAGCTGTCTGTATTTGAATCGCCATTGGACAAAATTCAAAGTGTTACTGAAGACTGGGAAGTTGCACTTTACGGTAAGGATGACGCACCACTGCTGCTGGCTGCAGGTTGGATGGGGTCGCGACGCAAGACCGGGTAGACTCAAGAAGTGAGAGTTGTTTGGAAGAATTTGTTGATAAAAATGTCTCGAAGGTCTTCCAGAGAAAAGCAGAATTTCCCAGTGTTCAGCCTTTGTCAATAACGCAAACCATTGTGAGTTACGGGAATTCAAAAACCGCAAGTTCGCCGACGATACGTTTGGTTGCCCTTCTGCTGTTCGGTATTTTATTTTGTTGAGGGAAGCTAGTCTGGTGTCTCTCTCTTGGCAACTCATTATGATTCTCCAAAGATGTGCGACGGCGACAGCTAGGGCCACAACACTGAGCTTCAAACCTAGAGGTGATGTCGCTGAGGGTTCATCCATCTCTACGTTCAGTCAGTGAGGTGATGGGGAGGCAAGCATGAAGGACGGGGAGGAAAGGAGGGAGGATTAACACCTGCACATCTGTCTGCCTCCTGTGAGCTGCCACGGGATGAACCACATTCACAAACAGAGAGGGGGGTGTAGAAAAAAGATTAGGAAAGGAAGAGAGGGCTTTGAAATGAGAGGAAAAAAAATGAGAATAACTTCCAGTTTCATAATCTAGTGAGCAGAAAATATTTATGTTATGTAGTAATGTCGATTTAACAGTTCTTGACTTCATAAATAATTTAAGAAGGAAATAAATGCACCATAAATATTATTAAATGTGGATTAATGTATAAAATGAGACATTTCTGGTTTAATTTGCCTCTGTATGTATTTGGCTTTATGTTAATTATTACTTCCTTTTGTATTTTATTAATTAAAAAACCATGTCTAATTTATTTGTTTGTGTAACTATGATTGTACCAATAAGAAAACAGACTCTGAGGCAGAAATTGAGGCCTTTCAGCGAGAAGAGAAGTTATGGAGCTGGGTTAAAGACGGCCACATTCTAAATGGTGAGAGTAAATTGAGACCAACAGGGCTGGAAAATAGGACACATATATTTAGGACTCTTGATATATTTCACTACCTACTACTTCCCATCTCTGCCGCCACCCCCCCATCCAGAAAAGGGGAACGCACACACAGAGGGCTGTCATATTTTCTAAACCAGGACAATGAGAAGGTAACAAGGCCACCAGCGGGACATTTCCATCATGAGAAACTGAGGCAGAGTCATGGCGTGTAGCATCTAAGAATGAGGATAGGGTGTCGAAATCTGCAGTTCCTCTAATGACCACTAGAGGTCGGCTTCAAGATCGAGTCCATCCCCATAGGGCTCCACCTTAAAACGTCCAACTTTAGAGCCGAAAGCAAACATCTCCACAATCTCCAGTTTAAATCAGACGGAACGAATAGAAATCTGTAAATTCTGCTCAATATCTTTCATCTATGAATAGAGGGTATGCATTGATGTCACTTTCGCCTGGGGCCACGCCCACTGAGGGGCAAAAACAGGGTGAAATGAAGCAGTAAATACAGCAAGTCTGGGAATAAATTGTGGATTATCAGATCAAATCAAGAACAGTTGGACTCGACAATGATCCATATGAACTACCAAATAACAAACGGTCCACGAACAGTGATATGTTGTCAGAAATCAGTCATCTTTGTACTTCTATGGAAAAGTGGATTAGTTAGTTTTAGTTCATTTCAGTTATGATAAATTTAGCTAAATCAAAGATGCTAACGCTAAGAGCTTTAAAGAGAAGTAACGTTAGCCATACAATGCTGCTAATCTCCATGCTAATCTGTCACTTTTTTCCACTCAATGGTCGTAACCATGGTGACTTCCTCTTGCTGTAAACATACCCTCTATATGGAGGAACCAAACGACAAATTTTGGGGGGCTTTTCAAAACCCAGTTCCTAAAGTGACCATTTGAGGCTCCAAAAGTGAGTAAATGCCCACTGATCTTCATCTTAAAAATGTCTTCGGAGCAGAAATAAACATCTCCACAATCGCCCAAGTCATAATTTTGCAGCTGAAAGCAGACAGAACTAATAGAAATCTGCTAATTCCGTTCAATCTCTGGCATCTAAGAATAGGGAGGAACTTTCAAAATCTGTGTGGTTTACTGGACACAACAAGCTCCACGAATCAACCGAACGATTAGAGGAGTGAAAGAGACTGGAACAGATGGGAGGAAGAGTAATAAAAAAAACAACAAAGAGAGAGAGACATCAGGCACAGGAACGCTGGCTTTTTAATTCTCTTAATGTTTACAAATGCTGCTAATTGCGTCTGTGTTTCAGCGAGGACGAGGTTCTGCCAAGCCGAACAACACATTACATTAATAGAGTACAGGACCTCGGTGATTACTACAACAATAGGTGCTATTGTATGATATTAATTGGGGATATAAGTGGGGACGCGTTTAACCCTCACGAGGAAGCGGAATATGTTTCTTTAAAATTGAAAACTTCCCCCCAAACTGTTCATAAACGAAAAGGACACACTTTCTTTGGAAAAGAAAAAAAAAATGAAGCATTAATTGCTCCACTGAATTCACTCCTTGTGCTGTGATTAAATGGTTCGACTGGCTCACGGCCTCCGCGACAATTAGCCCTACGCTATAATAGAGCCCCGCTTCCTCTGAAGAATTTGCAACACACCTACAAAAAGGGACACAAAAAAATCGCCCTCGCGCTCTCTTCCAACAAAGGCCTCGGACACCCACGGGCAAACGGCCGCATTTGAAACGATAAATTATTTGGGCAAAAAGTTAATTCGTTGGATCCTGCTGTTTTTGTTCCCTCCCTCGAGACGGCTGCCAGTTACACAAAAGATGTCAGGGAACGGACTCGTGTTTAGAAGCTGCAGCCGCACTTCACTGTGGGTTTAGTTAAGAATTTCTCACATTTAATGTTTTACGGATTAATTGCCACGTGCATTTATAAAAACACATGTGCGTGGGCCCAATATATTGTTGCTGGAACGAATAGAAATCTGCAAATTCTGCTCCAAAAGAGAGTCAATGCCCATTTGAACTTCATCTTAAAATGTCCATCTTTGGAGCAGATCTGAACATCTCCACAATCTTCAAGTCATACTTTGGCAGCTGATAAGAGAACAAATAGAAATCTGGAAATTCTGCACAATCTCTGGCATCCACTGAACAGGGAGGTTTAAAAGTGAGTCAATCCTCATTGAACTCCTTCAGAAGTAAAGGTTTGTTCCATTTACCTCGGAGGGCGGAAGTCGGAGCTGAGAATGACGTCACACACAAGTTAACTACGTTCCAGTTACAGAAGTCGGAAAACAAGATGGCTGTGTCCATAAACGCCCTTGTCTTGTCCGAATATAATTTAACTTGTGCTCAATAATTACATACATAATTTTGTTTGAGTGCAGACTAAAATTAAAGTTTTTCTAAAAATTCAATTAACTAATATTATTGCTGTAATGTTAAACTAAATTTAGGCTTTTTAAGTAACACAAATTGTAAATGGAACAGATAATTAGAACCAACTTTACTAGAATTATTTGAATCTACAAGACCACACGAGTCAGAAATTTATAAAAAATATTCAAAAGGTTTAATTGTAGAAAAAAAATACTACTTCACAGTTTGCCGTGATGGTGTTTGGCACTGTTTTACCAGGCTACTGTTTTTAGCCATTAAAGCGTGACATGGAAAACTTAAATTGCACTGTAACAGCATTTCATGTACGTGGAAAAATACTGTCCATACAACTGATTTAATGCAACAACAACTAATCAAAATGCTACTTAATGGAACAATACAGGAGCTTATAATTACTGTTTACACTCAAGGTGGCCATCTTGGAAACTTGATTCAGGGTATGGTGAGGATACTACGACTTTCTGAGTAGAAAATCCGACATCGGGCAGCGTTTCAGTTGAAAATTGACTTCCGAGTACAAATGAAACGCACCATAAACATCTCCAGGTAATTTTTCTGCAGCTGAAAATATCCAGAGTTTTGCGCAGTGCCACCTAAGTGAATTCCCGTGTTTCTATTGATGCGCTGCAACCACATTGTGGATCTGGAATTTCTCCCAGTTAATTTTCCCAGATTATTTGCCCTGTACATTTATTAAAAACACACGTGTGTGGGCCGACTCTACGTGTCGCCGTACATATGTTTGCATGCGGTGCAAAGTCATAGTTTCCCTCGGGTCGTTTGCCACTCTTCCATTTATTTTTTTCATTAATTGCTGATGATCCTACATTTAAATCCCGCGCACAAGCGGATGCTATCTACACCCCCCCCCCAATCTCCTCCCGTGGATTAGCTCGCTGTTCGTATTGTGCCGTGGCCCTGGGGGTGAGCGGCGACAACCGCAGCTATTTGTACCACTACAAAGCCATACCTTCTAGACACGCTGAGGAAAACAGCTCGCCGCGTCTCCATAATATGAGCATTAGCCAAAGCTTTAGATCATGCTGATTGCTGCGGTCCAATAGACGCTGTGGCGGGAACGACGAGCCGGGTGGCGCTGGAAAACACTACTGACAAAAGATTGGCAGCTACAGTCATGTTGGCTCGAAACGAACAAATCCACATAAAAGCACACAGACGTCCCCGGGGACGCTTAAACTCTCATCTCCTCCTCCTCCTCCTTTATCTTATCCTGTCTTTCACAGATGTGGGTACAGCTGTGCACCATCCATCTTCCTCTCGTCCTTCTTCATCACACTTTCATTTCTAGAGCAAAGGTGGACGGCTCTCTTTTTCTTTTTATGCACCGTGTCCGTGTACCTGCTGCAAACAACGCTATCCCTATCCTCGGCCTTCCCCTCACTCGCGCTCATCTTCTACTACTTACCGCCCCAACCCTCCCTCCCCGATCTTCATTGATATAGATGTCTGTGTCCTTTGCCTCCATTCATCTCTCTCGCCCTTCCCCTCCTCCTCCGCCTCCTTCTTCATTCCTCCTTAATAGTGTAGCCACCTGGCTTCTTCCTCCTTCCATCAATTTAACTCTCCCACTTTTCGAGCCGAGTTCACTCCTTTTTTTTTTTTTTGTCGTTCCCGCCATGCAGACGTGCAGACGAGTGCTGCAGTCCCACTTTTTTTTTTTTTTTTGATTGCCGAGCCACTGCTGCAGCAGTTCTGCTCCGTCCCCGAGAGGGAATGTTCTAAAAATCCAGTTTTGTTCTCGTTACAGATTTCAGAAGACTCAGAGCTGTAAGACTAATCGAGAGACAGATGTATCGCACACTCGAATTCAATCTTGGCTGATGATGCTGGACTGAATGATCGGCTGCGTCTCTTGCTGGCACTAAACACCAGGGATGCAGAGATTTATCGGAGGATATTTGTCTTGTTGACTGCTTTTAATTTAATTGCTTTGAAATTTTCTTTTAATTAGATGTAACAGGCATTTGTCTGGTTTTGTAAGCACGGAAAAATTCTCACAGAGTAAGCGGTTGTGTAGCGGCTGAAGCGGAAGTGCAAAAAAAACTGCAGTTCATCGAGTGGCCACTTGAGGCTCCAAAGGGGAGCAAATCCCCATAGACCCCCATGTTAAAAAGCCCAACTTTACAGCTTTATTAAACATGTTTACAGCCTGGTACACAAAACATTTTTTTCTCAGTAGTTTATTTCACTATTCATGACAACTGTACGGGTGTGATTTTTTTTCTAACTCATTCATTTACTTTTGATTAAGGTTTAAAATTCTGCATAATTAAGGCTTTGAGTAACAGGTGGTAGCCTGAGCTAAGAGGTAGCATAGAGTTGGGTGGGCAGGTCTCAACGTCCAGGCTGCTTTAGCTCCGCCCCAACACAACCTCCATCTCCATATTTGGAGTATCCAAGTGTGGGGGCGGAGTAAAGCTCATCCAACATGGCGCCCACAGGCTCCGCCCACTTTAGGTTTCATTTTCAATGTTCAGAATCCGATTGGCGATGTCACAATGGGTTTGTCCATAGTTTATACAGTCAATGAACCTTTAAACAGTTATTTGATATGAAGCTGCTGATGCCATCAAAGAGTGTCTTTGCTATGCAGCAGGGGCGCCTGGTCTTGGCCATGAATGCCAAGTTTCCCAGCAGAACTTTTAAACTGGTAAATATCTGCATCGGTGTGGACCCATAATTTGTGCAAACGTACCAAACTGAAATGCACATGTGGGCAGAAATAGCATCACACTCACCAGGATACGACTTGACTCATCATGCAGCACAACACCCGTCCACTCCAGAGGGTGCGTTATATAGAATTATCCCGACTAAAAACCAAAACACTGTATTCTCCGCTCCCCGTTATCATCCTTCCCTCGGGCGCGTAATGAAAAAGGAGGGGTTGTCTTGTCGACTGTAATAGCGGCGTACGGCCTTCGGTCCTGACGGCAGCTTTGTGTGCGTTTTGTGCGCGAGGGCCGTGAGATAAACACCTCACAGTCCCTGTTTCCCAATCTTTGTCAGTCCATTTCCTTGAGATGCTCACTCAGAAAGAAAAAAAAAAGCACAGACTGCGGACCAATTTTTCTTAAGCTGAGTAACACTTAGTCTCCATCGCTTTTTCTCCATAAGGACTAAAAGGTTTCTCTCTCTTCTCTCCTTCTCTGTTTATTTATACACATTTTTTCTCCTCTTTTCTTTCAGTCTGAACGATGTCAATCTCCATCTGCTTTCCTGCCCTCATCCGTCCATCCGAAACCCCCAAAACAACCCCCCCCCCATCTGTATCTCTTAAAGTGCAATTTCTTCCACCCAATCTCATCCTCTCCTACTTTCCCACAAGTCTCCTTTTCTCTCTCCTCCCTCTGATCCCTCTCTCTATCGTATTTTTGCCACTCCATTGTCTCAGCCCATTAGGCAGACATAAATCCGTTTGGAGACTGAGCCCGATCGCGGCCCCATCCCCTCGCTCTCGTGGGCCCCGGTGCAGCCAGCAGGAAGCTCTCAGGAGAGGCCGACTCTGGCTCGTGGCCGAGGGAAATCCATTTAAACCTTTTGCCACGAAGCGCTGTTCTTTCCCGCTGCCTGGTGCACTTAAGGGCGCGAGTGTTTAATGAATGATACCGTCCCCGCGCGCACCAAACACGCACAAACACCCGAAGGTTCGTGCATTCCTCAACTCCCAACTGTTTCCCTCTTTTTTACTGAAAACAAGTATAATTTTGCATCGGCTAAAGGAGGACATTTATTTAACAGGGTTTAACTAATAAATATCACCATGAAACTTCTCCAGATGTTTACTTACATGAACACGATATTTTTTTGCATACAAGTTTCTGTGAATTTATATTTAAATATGTAAATGATCAGTTATCTACTTAGATATGCGCTAATTTGCATACATTTCCAGAACAGAAATCTAGGTAACAGCTAAAGTGAGGTTTAACATCCTTGTTTTATTTTCTTAACGTATTAGATTTACAGGTATTTACAAAAGGGAATTTTGAATGTATCTTTTTATCACAAAATACTGTCAACTGTCCAAAAAAAAAAAAAAAAAAAAAAAAAAATGTAGTAAAATGTTCTATAAATCAGGCTCTGAATGATATATGATAAATCCCCTCTGTAAATACCTGCAGAATGTAGCCTGGAATAAATCTGGAAGGTTTGGTTTGTGTAAGTGTTACTGAAGTGGAGATTTCTGGCTCAGAGTAGCAGAAAAATGCATTTTGAGAAAAACAGCCTTTAATGTTTACATTGTAAAATCATGTCTATTTTTAATGGAAACCGCTATGAACCAAAACCAAATCTACTTAAATCCTTCAAAACATATCATATCATCATATATAATATCAAAATATCAGATTAAATTTACAATTATTTCACTCAAGCAGAAAACATGAATGATGATTCACTGCTGATCGTCTCCACTTTCGTCCCTTTTAACCAAAGACAATTTACGGCCGGATACTAGACGACTTTACTTGCTAATTGAGCTGTAATTTTTTTCTTAGAGAAGACTTCATGGCATTTTTAAATGTCCCTCGCAGGTAAACACAGACCGGCAAAATATCTGGTCACGTGACCCTTTTGAACCAATCACGGTGTCAGAAATCTTTCAGCTTTCATGATTTGTCACCAATAGAAAGGATATGACCATATTTGGACCAACAGACTTCTGCAGGATAAAAGGAGCTTCACAACGTTAGCTCATATGCCAGAATAGAGACGAGGGTACAGTAGAAAGCTAACTTTTAGCTAATTTAGGATAAACTAGAGGCGCAACACAGACAAAGTGTAGTGAAATAAACTCCTAAATGCATTTTGACCACTTTTTTTTTTAAACTAGTTTGATAGAAGACATGTTAATGAAGCAAAATAGCAAAAAAAAAATCTCAAAATTGATCAGCGGGTGGAAAAAACGCCTTAAGGGTTTTACATCAGGACTGCACCGCGAGCAAATGTGCGCTCGGTTTAAAACGGGAGCGGACGGTTCGCTTCCACTTCTCCCCCTTTGCAGCTGTAATGAGAAGGAACAGAGAGAGGAGCTTCAATGGTGGCCGCCGGCTTCGCTGTGTCACCGCGACTCATGTCTCTGCTGCTACAGCGACCTGTTGACACCAGAGGGTCAACAGACAAACTAGAGGATGACAGCGTGGGGACGAGGATGAGGCGGCGATAAGGGTGCATGAATCAAACAGGGACCGGCGCGTCCTCTGTCGATTTGTCACGGTTTCGCTTTGCCCTGCATGGAGATATATATATATACACTTATTATTCAACAGAACTGTGTTTATGCACAAAGTACCAAATGAATGAGCTGATTTTTTTTTTTTTTCTTTTTTTTTTGGGAACACAGTCCAAACCCAGATCCCAGACGGACACAGATAAAGCAGCAGCAGATTGCTTTATCCTATTAGGCAAGGCCTAGTAAATAGGCAGAGATCTAGCTAGCTCTCTGTTCTGGTGCAATCTCCAGCTGATCCTGTCACTGGCATCAGATCCGTTGGCAGTTTGTCTTTCGAGTCAGACACCCCAGCTTAGCATGCCCACCCGTCTATCTGTCTGCACACAGAGTTAATGCCAAAGCTGTATGGAAGCACAGTGCAATGTTTTCTTCTGCAGGCAGGCTCGATAATGAGGCCAGGGAAGAAAATGCAATTTGAAAGTCGATTTTTCTAATTTTCAAGGGTTATACTTACACACCTAAACCATGCATAAACACATCTGAGCTTACAATATTGTCTATCATGAGCAGATCCTGTTAAATAAACCCAGCGAGCAACATTTCTCCAGCGCACCGAAGTCTTTAAATAAAGCTTTTGTCGATTGATATGCGCGTGGTGACGACAATCAACCCACGACAAGGTTTCACGGCTGACAGCGAACTGCAGCCCGTTGAAGTGAAATCCATCAGGGACGTAAGGTCAGAGCAGAGCGACGATTGTCCTTGTGAGAAGTTAATTGTCTTAGAAGTTGCGCAAGTGTGGAATAATTTACAATGATGTGGTGAGTCAGTTTATAATTGAGGGACTTTTGAAGTCCATGGGATATGTCTTCCGCACATTTCTACAAAATACATAATTATTTATTATGTAAACAATAGCTTATTAATAAAAAATGACTGGATATCACTAAAACAACACATCACTTTCAGCTCAGTTGCCCATTACAAACACATTACACCTCTGAAGGAAGTGTGTTAAATCCAAATCACATGACCTTCTCCAAGGTTTGTTCTTTCTCCTCTTTATTAGTTATTTAATATAAGGTAGTGTGTGAGTCCAGTGTGGATTTATCACATGTGTTAAAACAATGTATTTATAAATAACTTTCTTTTTACTCAATTGTATATATAATATTTAGAAGAATCTTTCCATAAAAATGCCATGTGGCGATTGGTGACAGGTAGCCATGTTGATTCTAGGCCTGAAAACAGCCAAAATGTTAAACTATGATAAACTCAAAACGTCTCGCAATTATATATTGACCCTGGCATTTTTTTAATGAAATAATATTATGTGATGAGAGTCACCTCCACTCGGATGGATTTTCCAAGTTTGTGGGGGTTCAGGAGGTTTATTGCCCCAAGTGGATCAGGTGGTTTGGTCTATTGGTGACGGCGCTGTACTGAAATATGTCCTTTACCAGTCAAGCTACGTCACAATCAGCATCTGTTGTTATGAACAATGACTTTGCAGATCCAAGTGACTAAAATAGGGTTTCTTGGTAGCGTGTCCATGAGATAGAGTGAATAGTTCAGGGATCTGCAAGGAGCTCAGAGTAGAGCAACCTCAAAAGAGGCCAGTTCAGGTGGTTTAGGCGTCCGGTGAGGATGTCTCCCCTTACTAGGAACCGAAGGCTCTAGACTCTAGACCAGACCCTACAGAGTTATAGGCCTATTTGCTTTTTCTTGCGTCTGATTAATTCTTTGGTTTCTCCTTGTGTGTTCCCCCCTCTTTGGCTTCACCTGTGTCTCGTCAAACTCTCTGCCCATGTGTGTATATATATATATAGTTTTGTCCTTTGTCAAGTTGTCCAGGGAGTTACCCTACGTTGATTTAGCCCTGTTGAAGCAACCTCGTTGAAGTTACCTTGCTCAACGCTCCCCGAGTGTTTGTCGCACTTTTGTTTTTTGGATACCCTGCCTACCCTGCAGCGCTTTTTGTTCCAGATTTTCTAAGTACTTGTTTCCCCGTTCCTCCCTCCCTTTGTTTCACCACGCGGGCCCTACCTCCTCTACCACACAACACAACACTCACTGGCCAGGGAACGCTTTCAGATTCCTCACGAGGAACTACAAAGCACCGCCAGGAAGAGGGTAGTCTGGAATATCAATAGCCTGTTGCAACCGCAAACCAACTTTGGGTAAACGTATTTCAAGATCATCAAACCAAGTGCACATACTTCCTTCCATCGCTTCTTTACGTAACGTGTGCTGTTGGGTGAAAGCGTCTTACCTTGGCAGCCATGATCATGGAAGAGCCCCCGCGTACTCCAAGAATGGGGATATGGGTCTGGGCTGATATGAAGTCCAGGATCTGGGCTATGGCCTCCTGGTCTGTGTCGTCCCCGAACACCACGCCCTGCAGCCAGTGCTCAGTCATTAGATCACAGATGCTCTTGATGATGCTCTTAGGGTCGGTCTCGTTCATGGTCAGCACCTCCACGTTGGGCGCCATATGGAGGAAGTCCTCCTTCTCCCGCGCCCCGGCCAGGGCGACCTCGCTGGAGTTGCCCACCAGGACGACAGCGATGCTGAGGCCACGCATGTTGGGCAGGGACATGTGGTGTGGAGGGGGCTGAGGGATGGGAACGTAGTGGCCGCCGCCACCACCACCACCACCGCCGCCTCCCGGGCCTCCCCCGCCGCCCGGGCCTCCCCCGCCCTTCTCTCTCCGCGAATGGCAGGCCGGGGGCAGTTGGAGAAGGCAGAGCAGCAGGAGAAGGAGGGAGAGGCATAGAGAGGTGCTTGTGCGGTATTGGAACGACGGAGGCGGGGGCGGATGGAGGGTCCGCGCTCGATCTTGTTGCTCCCGAGCAACCAACGGGGCGGAGAAACAGGCCCCGGCACGGCCTCGAGGTGGGGATAGGCTGCGGCATCCGCAGGCAAGCATGGTGTAGGAGTGGGAGAGTGATACCTGGAAGAGACAAGAGGAAACAGAACGATGTGAAGATACAGAAAAGGGGAAAAAGGCAGAAAGATTTGCAAGGGAGATGGAGAGAGAGAAGGGAATAGAGGTTAGCATAACCACCATGCAACATTCATTGAATAAAAGTACATTGCAGAGAGGCTACGTGCGCCATATGAATCAGCGCGCATCAATGTCACGGAAACGGGGCACTGAAGGGAAGAGGAAGAAGAAGTAGAGGAGAAGGGAAATCTTGTGGAAAACGAGCCTTTAAACACACAAAGAGGGATGAGAGGAGAGGTCACACTTGACACATAAATTGTGCATAAACCTGCGCAGATACACAGCATAATGTCGTACGGTATAATCTCAGCCGCATCAATAATTCATGCGGCGTGTTCCCGAGCAGCGTTATGGTATATACTGTATTATGGAGGACATAAACTCTCCCTCCAGACGAGATGCCGCTTCCTTGACGGGGGAGGCGGGGGGGGAGGAAACACAACAGAGAAGCTCTCAGCTCTGACTGACCTGACAAACTGTCTGGAGCGGGATGAGTGGCACGGCAACCTGAGACACAGACAAAACTGACGAAACTGATTCGGCTGATTGACAGCGGAGGCGCTTGGAGCAACTTGCGAGACTTTGATATGGTACCCACTTCCCCCCACCTCCCTCCACCTCCTCCTCCCTCCCTCGACCCCTATTGGCCTAGTTTAGCGCAGTCGTTTTCCAGTCCTTCCACCGCCCTTCCACGTTCTAGTTGACCGTACCACCGTCTGACCCTCCACCCCCCTTCTCCTCCCTGCTTATTTATAGAGCTTTTCATGAAAAAGGGGGAGGAACGACCCAGGTGAGCCAGCGGAAAGGGGGTGGGGGGGTGTAGGTGCGCTACTACCCAGGATGGTGGCATATGTGGGGTGGCGGCAGCGGTGGTGTCTATCTAAGACATGACTGTCGCTACTAACAAGGCAGATGGAAGGTACAAAGAGGAACAACAACAACAACAAAAAAAATGCTAAAACAATATCCACCCCGGTGAGGCTGACAGCTAATAAGACAGGAAATGACAGAGGAGGAGGAGGAGGAGGAGGAGAAGGAGATTGAAGGAGGGATAAAGGGACGGCACGCCCGAGATGACAGAACAACTTCTTTAGTGTGTGGAGGAGGGGAGGAGGAGGAGGGGGGGGACTAATTGCTGGAGGTTCGTCAGCTCTAATTACAGGTCCCTGCGTTAATCGTCGACTGCACACCACTCGCCGGGAAGGATGGAGAAGTGGGAGGGAGGGAAGGAAGGAAGGAAGGGAGGGAGGAAAAAAAAACGGGAGACAAAGAGCGAGAAAGAGATAAAAGAAAGGAGAGAGGAGAGGAGGAAGGAAGATTAGAAAGAGGGATGGCGGAGGAAGCGAGGAGAGAGTTAGATGCCCTCTTTGAGTCTGGCCTTCTCTGGCAGCACTCTGTTTCCATGGCAACAATTAAAATAGGCCTACATGCGCGCACGTACAGTTGATGGACACGGAGATACACACACACACACACACACACACACACACACACACACACAAACACACACACACATATATATAAGTGTACACACACACACGCACAGAGTTTTGTAATAAGCATTGATCATGTGGATGCAGCAGCTCGGTCCAGAGCGGCGCTGCATCCTCACAGAGGGAAGCGTTTCACACACCAGTTCCTCCCACGCACAGCTTCAAGACCCCTGACTCGTTTTACATGTGAACACACACTCATTTCTTTATTTTATTTTTTTTCATGAAACTCATCGCACACACACACACACACACTCACATCTCCAGGGGCGTGGGTTATATTAGCCGAAGCACAGCGACAACTCCAGTGATCGTTCAGAAAGATGAGGCCATTACCAAGTCCCGTGTTGAGTTGAGTTCCAGCCGCGTCTCGTAAAAAGACGCGCAAACGCCGCGCGATAAACCGCAGAGAGAGGTTGTGACACTAAATTGACCCCGTTTCACCGTCGGCCAGCTCTCCATTAGCCACACCAGCGCACACAGAAGCTGCATCAGTTACACACGGGTGGACGGCAGATAGGATCCACCCTGCAGGTCCAAAACCATACTTTACTGATTTTTTAAATACGTTTTATTTGAAAGTTTGCTGAACGCATAAATATATTTAATATGCATTTAATAAAACTGCAAACGGATATTTTGAATGTGCCTCAAAGTCCATGGACCAGGCCACAAGTCATTTACTATATATTCATTTGAGGCTATTTGTGCAGGAATTTACATGCACATCTCCTCTTATCGTATCAATATATTTTCTTTAGTGTACTATTCGTATTTTGTTTGCCAGCGAACAACATTTTTTTTTCCAGTCTCTCTGTTGGGATTTAAGAAACCATTAAAGCATTTAAAGAAAGCAACTGGAGTTTTATTGAGAAGAATAGATGAATAGTCGTGCCAGTGTGTGGTCGTTAAAGAATCAAGTCAAGCTTGTTTTTCCCTCTATATAAGCGGCGAACTGTCTTCTCAATAAAACTCCAGAGTCCAGTTGCCTTTCTTAACCTCATTATATTAAAAAACGGCTATTTACGACAAAGTAAACTGAATGCTGTTCATGAACATTTTGGATGGTCTTAGTCTCTTTTCAAAGCCAAGACTCTGGAGTTTCACAAAACAACAAAAGTCAGAATCAGTCTAAGTGGTTTTGTTCTTGAGGAATCAAAGTTGGCACAGTTTAAAAAAAATAAGAAGTTGTTGAATTCTGTAATGACTTTTATCAATGAAAGCAGAGAAAATGCAGTGATTGGTTCAAAAACATACTGCTGTCCCATATACGACTCAGTGGAGTATTTAAGGACGACAGAACCTTCACCTTTCAAATCAAATTACTCGGGCAAATCATTTGTGAATGAAATGGCTTTGTTTGATCATACGACTATCACCTCATGGATATTCTCTTTCTCTGTATCGGTTTTGCCCCATAATGAAATCTGTATGTCATTTTAACAGACTCGCATCGTGATAACGGCAGGTTTTATCTCACTAACCTCACAGCCAACAATTGCACTCTATCATCAAAGTGTGGTCTGTGTGTGGACTCTAATGCACTCGTCTTTAAACACCAGAAAACATATCTAGACCATTTGTGTAGAAATCACAATAAACAGTGTCACGGTCTGCGCTAACAAGTCGCGGACCCCTCGCATGCTCAACAATATGATCTGACAAATACAGTTAACAATGTTTTTATTTATTCCTCATGTCTTGTTGCATTTAATAAAACAAGAAAGAATAAAATCTGAGCGGAAATAGCTTTAATATGTGTTCACCTTTTTGCAGAAAACCAGTATATTTCATTTCTATATGATTGCTGTCGACCGTCATGTTGTGCTGCAAATCATTCGCCACAAAGCCGTGATAAAAATAGGAATAAAATCTGTGCTTCACCACATACAGCACACAGTTTATAATCTGGAGAAGGTGTCTGCCTTATTTTATCGCAGCACAACTTTGATTTAAGGGACCAGACGACTGAATCTTGACTATTTTCCTGCAGTGTGTAACTCCACGTGATCAAATATTCATACTAATAGAGAATAATTAAGGAGAGAGCATTTCTTTTTCTATTCCAGTCCCTTCTGCCCATCTGTGACTGCCTCGGTCTCTGTCAGGAGGGGATCGGCCGATTAGGTAAGAACACGGCGTTTCAGGTAGTTACCCGCCCTAGCCAAACAAAAACAGCTACTAAGTGGACCCAAATGGACATTAAACGAGGTGATAGTAATTAATGAACTCCGAGGCTAACGCGGATCATGCGGTTGCGGAGGACAGCTGACGGAGCAGGAGATATGGGCCGTGACGGCTGTGTTACAGCCCTTTAATTGGATCCTCCCATATCCAGCTATAATTCACACAATTTTAAACCGGCGGGGAGTCAAAACACACGCGAGTATCAGAGGAAATGATGTGGTCCTCGCACGGAACGAACGTGCGACACAATCTGGAAAATTGCCTTCCCGGTCAATCATAACACCTGGATTTACAAGCGCACAAACCGGCAGCGCATTGTTGGGGTTCTGCGTTCAACACGTGCGACCGAACAGCACAACATATTCCGTTCTCACGTTAATAAATCTGGTTGATGCCGTTGATGAATTTACTTTGAAAGGTTGCGAACAGCGTCAGCGGCAGCTTGCTCTCCCCTTAATGCGTTTTTTTCAGAAGTGACATTTGTGCTTTTTGTTCCAGCGGAAGACTGCGAGAAAAATGGAACGCCGGCGCTCATCATTAGCTTTGATTCGAAATTAATTCAACGGGCAGACGGCGCGAGACAACGGCGAAGGCGGGAACATTTTTCAGGCGGCGGCGGCAGCAGTTGGAGAAGCTCCCGCCGCGCCTCGGGGAGGTGACCGGGCCGCGCTGCCGGTCGTCACGGCGCATACAGATGAGACTGGAGCTCGGCTGGACGCCGGGATTCAACCGCCGACACGTGGAGGAAGACGGAAGAAAAAACGCCGGTCCGATGTGTGAAGTCATTATGAAGTGCTGCGATAAATATTCATGTGGACTGTCTGCGCAGCCTGCTGTGGAGGTGGAAGGTGATGTGTGAGTGTGGGATTACGTGTTTCGGGCCGGTGTTGGCACATGATGTTCTGGTGCCGGCCCCCTCATCGAAGCGAGACCAGTCGGGCTTCGCGGTAGCTTGTTCGCTGAGGCTCCAGGATCAATCTACTAGGGATGTTTATCGTCATGGTTTTATCCAATACCGGTGCCAAAGCGGTACTTTTGAAACGATTGCTTCAGTAGTTTTGGATGACCGTAACTCAATTCAAAGTGAAGTTGAACACTGGGAAGTTGTGCTTTTGTCACAGTTTGAATTTTGCCCATTGGTGAGTTACGGTAATTCGAATATTGTATCATCTGAGGGCGAATGTTTAAGTCTTAAAGGGTTAAAAGGTGCCCGGACCAGTCCTTAAAGAATGGAACTGTGACTACGAAATAAATGAACCAATACAGAATAAAATTCACAACACACGGTCATAATTATTATAATTAAAACAGTGGCGTGGGGTCTGTCAGGCTTTCAAAGACGCTACATTTCTCAGCATTTAAAGAAAATGCCATGCGTCATCAGATGTTTAATCTAATTCCAGGTGTTACCTCCCTTGTTGCCCGGTCTGCATCTTCTGAAGTGAAGTCCAGTAAAACCTTTGACCACTTGGCGTTTTGAAGATTCACTTCCATCAATAGAGCTAACTAAAAGTTCAGTGGCACCAAAATGAAGCACCCAAATCTGTGTTCATTTTGGGTCTGGTTACTAACATTAGTATCAGCACTGGAGCCATTATGGTACCGAGTATTGGTACCAATCTCTAGAAGGAACCAGGAGCCAAAGTTGTGGTAGTTAGATGTTTAGGAAACTCTGAGTTTGTGTCATTTGTCATGGTGCCTGAAGTTACGATACATTATCAATAAAACAAAACTGGTTTCAACTTTTTTTCCCACTCCACTGATGCATCAACCAATCATTCATTCTAGGGTTATGTGTTTCCAGCTGGCGCTTTAGTTGATGACATTAACAAGTGTCACAAGCATCACGAGTGTCTGGAGACTCACTCGGGTCGTAGCTTTTGGCGCATTTGGCATCGTGTGAACGCACCGTTTAAGTTGATCCTATTTGTCGTCACGTGAAAAACCAATGTGACCTCTGTGTAGCATCGGCCAACTAAAAATTCAGTGGCACCAAACTTTTGCTTTTCGGTCTGGTTACAACTGTTAGCATCAGCACCGGTGCCATTATGGTAGCGAGTATCTTCTTTTCCTTACGCCTGTTCATTTCAGGGGTTGCTGCACAGAATCATCTGCTTCCATCTCGCCCTTATCTTCTGTATCCTCTTCTCTTAGAAGAACCACCTTCAAATCCTCCTTCACTACATCCTCAAACCTCAACCCAGCTTCTTAAACTTTATCTCCCAATCATCTCAGACAATCGCCCAGAGAAAACCTCAACGACCAATCTACGGACACCACGGTCTCCCCAACCGTCCCTCCTTCTCCTTCTGTCACTTCAACTTTGGTCGTTCCTCCCTTCCTTTCTTCCTCTGCTTTCATCTCCGAACAATGCTTCCACCCACCTCTCCTTCCCTCGCCCTCTTCTCATTACGTGGCAAGTGTCAGGTTTTTGTTGATGCCGTTATATTTGCATGAAAGCTGGAGGGCCGCGGCGACCGGCAGTTTCTCACATTTATTGCCTGGTTTGATATTTAAGAGGGCAGCAGAAGATGGCTGAGGAGAAAGGAGAAAAAAAAAAAAAAACAATCTCCCCGTATCTCTCAAACGTCCGTGTCGCATGTGTATCATCTTCGCCGATAAGTCATTCGTGCAGCGGAGGCTTCGTTCCCGTCATCACGAGCGGCTCACATGTCAGAGGCTGCGGTGGCGGTGGCAGTGGCGGCGGAATAAGTGCTTTGAAAAATTGCCTCTTACATCGAAACCCACGCACACTTGAGGCTACTTACGAGTGTAATGCTTCTGCCAGTGCTAGCTTGTGATTCCATTAGAAGACGTGAGCATATGAGGGGGAGACTTTACGCAACGGCTATATCCGAGTCGTTCGACTGATGGCGGCCGTGGTGGAGCCCCTCAAACCCTCCAAGTCTCCATTATAAGACTCCTCTTTCTGTTTCTTTTTTTTTAAATGTAAAAGCCGACTAAAATATTCCTCCCAGAATTAAGAAAGATGACATTTAGCTTAATTTCTGGTTGAAGAGAATGTCAACTCCAAGCCACGGATAATTAGACGTACAGATGTTAGTTATATATATCGAATAATTACGGCATGGGGAAAAGCGCCGGGGGGCTCAATCACCTCCTTTGGATAAGGTCTATGATTACGCCTCTGCACACTTTTTCGACTTTATTTATAAGTGGAGTGCGCAGTCGCCTCCTCCACCTGCTCGTCAGCATCTCGCGCGCTCTTGTTCCTCACCGAGGCATCACCAACAGCCCCTCCCCCGTCTAATGTTATTGTGTGGAGAAGATGGGATGGGATTAAAAAATGAGTCCCTCTCAAACACTCATCAATGCCATCCACAGGTTTATGCTTTTCCAATTCACGCTGGCAGGAGGAGGATAGAAGCTGCGTGCATCATCTAGTGGTTTAAAATTAGGTTTCCTTCTTTTTTTTTTTTTTTTTTAGGAACATGTCAGAATCAATTTGAGTGTTTTGTCTCTACAATATGCATTTGCTATCCGGGACTATGTTTAAATGTAGATGTAGTATAGTATGTACATAGTGTGTGTGTGTGTTTACATGACACACTGTAGTCATAGCCAGGGCCCCATGGAACATTAAAGAAAGTTAAATAAACTCGAAATAAATTAAGATAATCCTCTAAAATTAATGAAAACAGTAGATTTTTCTTAAAAAACTGCACATCTTGAAATGAGTAAATAAATGAATAGGAGCCCAGTGTGGAGCCTTCATGGAGCAAAGTCATTTATCAAGTCAAGACAACATGGCAAGAATTTAAAGTCTGTCCTGGGACATTGTGAACCTCAGATATTTTTCCTTTTAATCGGTTTTAGCTTAGTGAAAGCTCTCTCCCCACCAGCAACAGTCACTGGCAACGTACAAAATATGCATAAAGCAATGCAGACTTCTCCAAAAATGGTCACGGCGAAATGGTTGTGACGTTGAATCTCCTGGAGCGTAACAGAAAAGGAAGATGATGAAGATGTTCCTCCAGCTTTACTGACAATGCTGAATTGATTCAGTAGAAGAAGAAGATCAGGTGGTGTCCACGTTTTCAACGGTGGTGTCCAAATGTTTTATCAAACGCATTCTGTTAGAAACTCAAACACGCTCAGAACAAAACGGATTTACTCCAACTGAAGAGAAACGATCACTTCAAGTCGGTCTACCATAGGTCTACCATGAACCAAAACCACGTCCCCGTAGCAACAAAGCTTCTTCTGTTTTAGTGGCGTCAAAGCTGCCAAAAAGAAGAAGAAACATCTAATTCATGTGGCTTTACTCTGGAAAATGAAGTCAGTCAGACAGAAATGAGTAAATTGTGCCATGTGGATGTTTGGTGAGGGTAGTAGTTGATCATCAGTCAGTACCAACTTGATTCACCACCTCCACCACCAACAGAATCCACTGAGTACACTCAACAACACCAGCAACAGACACTAAACTCTGTGTCCAAAAGAAGAGAAAAGTTTCCTGGAGAGAAATATTCCAGAGAGGGTTAGGGAGTTGATGGCACTGGATGACCAGAACATTTCTGAAGTAGAGAACACAGGTTTTCTGGAGCCAAGGTACAAGCTCCCCTCTCCACAGTGCGTAAACACTGACTGAAATACTCACTGGACTGAATCCAAGTGACTCTAAGAGAATACAAGATAAGAAAAGACTTCAAGGATCTACAGGGGAGGACATTTTGTTTATTAAAGATCGGATCGGGACTCGGTTTCGGCTGAGCTCCAATCACAGGCCACAGTTCAGCGTGGCTGAAGATGCCAAGGGTGCATTTATGAGGCCATTACAAAATGTATCATGATTCTCTAAATTTACAGGAAAGCGTTTAGGAATGGACTTACTATGACAAGCTTACCGTGATCCATACTCACTGGCACTGAGCCCGAGCCTTAACGGACTGTAGATCAAACACTGGATGCAGTGTGAGGTGAGACTAAATCCCGCCGCTTTTCCTCCAATTACAAGACGTCGCGAAGAGGCCGTCCTTAATGAATCAACAAAATAAATTCCAGGTGGCTCGCGGCCAAACGTCCATGCGAGTCAAATGCAAATGCAAAGCCCGAGGACGGTTTTAAAGGATCGAGTCAACGATAAAGCAACTGGACGTTTACGAACTTGAACGCAGAGAGGCGCGCCACTTGAAATCTGAAGACCTCAGAGAGCTCTTGAAAACTTGACATCATGACACCACATATGTTAGTAACAGAACAGCAGACCTTACGTCTAGCCTCAAGACGCTTCAACCTGTCATTCCCTAAGAAACATCTGACCAACAACACCTCATCCAAAAAGATTTTAGAGGTTTTTATGTGTCAATTGTTCTAGGTGGGTGCTACATGTCTATGAAACATCCACACGAATTAATGCCAGGTCTAAAAGTGTCCTAGAAGAACATTGCGTCACAAGATGGTCCATGGTATTTACCATGTGTCACTAGTCATAATAATGTGGCTGATTGGTGCATGTTGAGATGCACATTTGACCTTATTTGAGTAACCACAACTTCCCAGTCCCCCAGCAGCTGTTTCTGCACAGGGAGCCCATACAAGCCGTCCAAGGATGCTCCCCCAGGGCCGAGCACAGCATGCGGGGGGGGGTGAAGCGCAGGCGGCACCGGGGCCCCCAGACTCCCTCGGCTAATTTACCGGACAGAGACAGTCACAACGCCAGGCGTTTTTCTCATCGTTTTGTGAAATGTGGCAGCTGTTGAACGGGTACAAGCGCCTGCAGCTGTTTGATGATGCGCCGGTTCCGCAGCTGAGGGAGTCAGACAGGAGGATAATGCACGATCAAGTCGCTCGCCCACACTCCTCCATCGAGCCACGGGTCACACCGGAGTGATAACAGTGTGCTCTAGTCTCAGGTGTGTGGTGGTGGTTTGCGTGCACATGTGTTTGTCCGGGTTCTGCGTCTTTGTCGGCACGCCTGACGCCGACCATCTTCCATCTACTATCAGGTGTTTATTTCTTGCATATCGAGTCTCCTACAGGCAAAAAAGACACTTAAATTCTTCAGACTGACAAATGTGTTTTGACAACACTCAGGCAGATAAGCACTCGGTCTCTGGGATCTCTCCCAGGGACACATTTCTATTTACACCTACTCCGCTGCGCAGAGGAGACGCTTAATCTTCTCCGTGATTTGTGGCGTCAGCGACAAAATCCCTTTCTCCACTGTTCCTTTCTCGACTTCTGCTTCCCTCCTGTCTGCACACGCTCGGACGCCGCGCAACAGCATTACAGCCCATGCGTTCCGCCCATGTGTCATTGAGAAAGACCTTTACGGGACTGTTTTTTTTTTGTTTTTTGTGACTACGCTGTCTGCCCAAAGGTACGGCCAGGGATAGGCAGAGCACGGCGTGCACCCCCGTGCCAATAAGAGCGTTGTAATCACTTTAAATGTGTTTTATTGTCAGCTTTCCACAGATTAGAGCCACAATAATCTGTCCTCCTCCATCCATCTCATTCCAAGCTGTTATTTTTGGCACCAGGATGGATTCTGCCTTTTTGGATTAGTAGGTGTGCAAGTGTTTTTCTTCCTCTTTTTCTTTATGCGTGGCCGTGCATACGGCGAGGCATCGACGCCGCTCCGCTCCGGATGTTGTGCCGGATCGTTTTTAAAGAGGACGCCGAGGCTGCGCGCTCAAAGTCCTCTTCAAGTGGAGATCAGCAGCAGCTCATGGGCATTTGTATGGTTTGGCTACATCAAAAAGCCAAAGCCTTGAAATATGCTTAAGCAAAGAACATGCCCTAATCCGCTCTAACACATCTGCCAATACAATGGCAAGAAGGTGCCTGGGCCGTAGAGGAAAGGTGTGCACATTTCATTCTCAACTTCGTGCAGAATGGGACAATTGGTCCATTTGAACGCCGCCGTCTCCCACTCATATTCTTTTATAGACCCGTCCAATTCACACCGCTCGGCTCGTAGATGAGCTGAACGCTGCTCAGTCTCGTCCTCGGGCTGAATATTGACTGATGACTTTCAATTCTGCTGCTAATTTTACTCATTTCAATTAATTCCAGGTATTCTTGCGCAGGACTGGCTATGATTAGTAGCTCTGCGAGAATTAGGGCGATTTTCTTGAGTTTTCACACACACTGACGGACAGACAGCGTTCATCTCCAGCCTCTTGTGTTTTTTTGTGTGTGTGTTTTTTTTTTTGCACGATCATCACAATTTTCTTGCAGACCTAAGGCTGCCTCCCTGTCTCTCTCTTTCTCTTGCAGCCTGATGTGCCGCTTGCCTCTCTGCTGCAGGATGATGATGAGACTCCCCACAGGGATAATGACATCTAAGAGCGTCTCTCCAACGGATGTCCCCCAGATTTAAATCCCACCCAACACTCAGCCTTAGAGGGGGAAAGACAGCAGCGTGTCGCGCCGACAGGGCAGCCTTGACAGTTCGAGATGCACGGAGAGGACGGTTAGTCAGGCCGGCCAGCTCACCGGCAGGAATGGAGGCAGGCAGGAGCAAACGCGGTACCACAGGTGAACAGTGAAGCAGGCATGGGTGGGTGGCTGCAGAGCAGAAACCGGTCCCTGCAAAAGCTAAGACAGCTTTTCAAATATGAGAACAGTGTGACAAGCTGCAGATATACTACACTGACGCTTTCTACTCCTGGATAAAAAGCAGCTTTTAAAAAATAACCTGAGACTAGTTTTTTCTTTTTTTTCTTAACTTGGCTACAATCCACAGCCAGGTCTGCACGAGGGGACGGATGCAGACCTTTGCAGCCGGTGGAGATTTAATGTCTTGCTCAAGGACATGTCCTCAGGTCAACCGCCACACTTCCCGCTCCTGCAAACCTGCAGCTCTCGCCTCAGAACGCACATCCCAAACCAATATCTGTCACTTATAAATGTTCATGCATGCAAATCTAACCAAACGGCGGCACATGTGTACATGGTGATCTGACTCCAGATCGGGTCAGGAGACCTCCGGAGGCCTCCGCGTCTCCACCACCGTCGCCATGGCTACCCCGGAGGACTCCATTTGCAGCGGCGCAGTCAGCAGGGTGAATCGCTCCAGTGCCTTCAATTAGCGACCCATTATCATTCATGAGATTGTTTGCGCGAAGCTGTAAGACTGAATTCCAGTTAGTGCTCCCCTCGCGGTGCTCGCCAGCTTGATATGATGTTAAGGGAAGCGGAGGTGGCAGCCGGTCCGCGGCGCCGCGTTTCCAGCTCCTCCGCTTTCGCCTCGTTGGACTCGTTTCTGCTCCGTTGGGGTGGGGGTGGAGTGGGGGGAGTGGGGGGGGGTGGGCTCAGTTGATGTCAGTTGCAGTTGCAAGACATGCGAAATGGCATAAATTAAAAATAGGGGCCCCTTGAATGAGATGTGTCGTTACTTTTTAACTGTTTTTGTGCATAAATGCATTTATAGACGTCGTTTTGATTTATTTTATTTGACAGAGGAGCCTGAGCTTCTTAGTGTCTTTGTAAGTGGATGAAAGAGCTATTTTTTTTTGTTTTTTAATCATTTAACGCAGAGGTCTTCAACGTTTTTAAGGCCAAGGACCCCCAAAGTGTTGAAGAGATTACGTTGTAACCCCCTCCCTACTACATATGTTCTATATTAAACTCATACATTATACATTATTCTTAACATTTATTTCAAACAACAGTAAAGTGGCTGTGCAACTGGCGCAAACAATAGGCTCGCGGCCAGAGAACCTGACAGTCAATGTGTAATATGCGGCCTCGTGATTGGCTCAGCAGCGAAAGGGGCGGGGCCTGCTGCGTACAGGAGGCTTAGATTGACAGGTCTCAGTATCGCTCTGTATGAAACTTTAAATACATTTAAAACTGTGGTCGGAAACTTAACAAAAATACACAGATATATATAAAAAAAATGTCTAATCAACCAAATATTTTACGACCCCCCCCCCCGCAGTACTTTGGCGGACCCCCTGTTGAAGACTTACGATTTAATGCTTTCACTTCTCATGCAGCGTGACCAGCAGATGAAATCTTAATGCCTCAAACTGCTTTCTCCATTTCCACCCACCGACAGCGTTACTTGCTGTGACACAATTAAAGGAGTGGCAGTGTGTGGTAAACACGGCCCACTGGCCTAGTAGCTTCAGTGGTGCTTCAGTCCTATGGGCTTCATCTTCTTCTTCTTCTTTTTGTGTGTGTGTGTGTAATGGTGTTGACCCCAGCGGCGGCAGACCCTCCATACAGAGTTATTATATTTATGCAACCGCTAAGCTCTTCCGACTTATTTCACAACGCCGCCAGCTCTACGTGAGCGGCCGAGGTTCCGCCGCGGTCGACTCTCACTTTCCGACAGAAAACTGAGCAGCAGCGAAAAGAGGCGCAAGAGAAGAAGAAGAAGAAGAAGAGTCCCGTATATTTTATTCAGAGTACGATTCATAATCAGGCCCCGGCTGATTCACAGTTTTAATTAAAAAGTGGCCTCATACCGCTGGTGGTAACATCTTGATTTATGAACGCCCGACCACAGGCTCCCCGTCCGCCGGGGGAAGAGTGAGTTCACCGAGGAGGCTGGGGAGAGGAGCAGAGGGGGTGCTAACGCTCAAGAGGAAGGGAAGTGTCTCATTTCTCACAGCAAGGTGGTTGGCACAGTGGGGATATAACTCAGTGTGTCGGAGTGTGTGTGTGCATGACAAGCATATGTGCAGGTCTGTGTGTGTATATGAGCCTGACCCAGATATCGACTTCACAGATATTATCGACAGATTTCGAGATCAACTTGGCGGCTTGAAGGTTATTTTTTTAAGAATCCCTTCGCAGGTTCTCACTGCATTTGAAACAGAGGCAGCTAAAAACTATTTTCAGTCCAGCTCCAGTCTGCACGTATACAAGGCACCTGCCTAAAAATGTAAGCACGCATCATGGCGACGCAGATCGCAAGAGCCTGTGATTGGTCCGCTTGGAAGTAGCATGTTTGAAAGATTGACTGATGAGGTTCGGAGCACACAAACATTTGTATGAGTCGTCTTCCACGAAATATCGGCAACTTTTAGGCGAAAGTTTCAGTAGCATTGTTAAAAGTGAAGCAAAAAATAACCCGACAAAAAACTGTGATGATCGATACTGAAATAACGATACTTCTGATACCAGGACTTTATGCTCAAAAATCAATCCTCAAATCAAAATATTGATACTTTAGATACTTCAGTCATTGGAGGTAATGTAGTAACACAGTGAAAAGTAACTAAACTACTGAGTTGTGGCAACACAACAAACCTTGAGAAACACCTCAGGTTAAACCTTTTTTTTTAGTGTTTTAATGATCAGGTTTTTCTGTTGTTGTATTAGCTATATATTAAATGAGGCCACTGCCTCAATATACTTCTTTTTATAGTTTATAATAAATAAATAAATTACTCGGTTGTCTTGTATTCTTTATGAAGCTATGCTTTTTTTTCGGTTCACCAGACACATTAGGGTGTATTTACACTAAGTATCGTTATCGGGTCGGTATCGCCGATACCAGCCTGAATTTTACTCAGTACCGAATCGGATTGGAAATCGCTGGTATCGAACATCACCAGTAAAAAACGTTTGAGTGGTGTTTTTACAGAGGGAGCCAGACTGACACACGTATAAATATCTCCCACTGCCGCAGGCTACGTACGCAGGTTACGCTGACGATGTCCCACAGAGGTATAAACCAAAGTTCTCAATGCTTCTGTCTCTGACCTCTGATATGCTATAAAAAAAAAAAAAAATCAAAGGAAAGGACACGAAAAGGGCAACATCAGTTGGAAAAAAAAAGAAAAAATATAGATAGATTATAGTATAGATATTGGCTGAGGAATTAAAAGCCTCTTGGAAAACAGCCAGCGCTGCAAATTCAACCGGGGCTGATGGAATTTGCTTTGGCCTGACAGTAATGATACGTTTATGTCAGGCCCCTCCGTTTAAATCACCGCCTTAACAGAATCCCCTTGATATGGACAGATTTTAATTAAAAGAAACGGGTAGAAGAGAGAGGGATGGAAAAATGATGGGGGAGAGGAGAGTAAAGATGTCGAGAGTGAGACAAATCGAATGTAACCGACTTCTCTTACTCCTGCTTTTATTTTCAGCCGCTCACAACAGCGTCCTAGGATTTGTTTTTGTTTTTTGATTTTTTTTTTGCATCCTTCCGCGCCCTCCCATTCTTCGTCACTCTCGCTGATTGATTTTTTTCTTTCTTTTTTTTTTTTTTTTTAAAGGTCTGGCTCAATCTCGGTCGTGACAACACGAAACCGCTGACACAAACACAAACATGCGCCGACGTGCACGCTGACCCCCGAGAGAGGCCTGCGTCAATTTGAATTATGTGCACACATACTACGAAATGATCCCTTTATGTGTGTGAGGTGCACAGGCGCTCAGCGGTAAGTAATGAACATGCATCAGCTCTCCAATTCAACCATTCAAGCGTGTCTTCACATGGACAACATATATATTTATAGATATAGATATACATTTTCATCTGCTTATCTGAAGCCAGGTCACAGTGGCAACTCGCTAATCCTAGTCCTCATGAGGATTCCTTAGGTGTTCACAGGCCTGTTCACATAAATTCTACATTATGTTGAGCAAGGGGTGGGCGATACTGGGGATTTTGATATCGACCCGATACCAAGGACATACAAAGCTAATATGGCCGATACCAGTACCAATACCGATAATGATGCCAATACTTGTACTTGAAACATCATCAAACATCATCATCAACATTGAATAACTTCCTAATTTTAAAGTAAGTTGATTATGACAAAATACAGGTCAAATATTTAGGCAAATTATTAACTAACTAATTACAATACAAAACTATTTAAGTATAGCTTTTAATTTAAATTTAGTAATTTAGTATAAAACTTCAATTTTACTAAAATAAGTAAACAAAAGCAATAGTGTAATAATGAATACAAAAATTGCTCAGAGAGGGTCTACATCCCATGTAATTGTCTTCTCTTCCGTGTACCGACAAATTTCAATAACGGCATCAGTATCAGCTATGTGATGCTGCTGTGATGCAAGGATTTGAGTATCAAACTCTGCCCATATCCACCTTTTGCTGCAGGTGGATATGGAGGAGCTCTTCACGTGCAAAGACTTGGAGAGAAGGTGCAAGAACTCTGTGAAGAGTAATTTTTTTGGACGTATAGAAGAGAAACTGTAACAATTTCAACCTCGGTAGGATAGTTCTGATGGCGATACTAGCCTTGGTATCGATACTATCGATCAATAGGTAGAATCAAAACCTCCAGTTCAGATTGCGTTTATAAAAGCTGTAGTGCAGAACATTGGCAACTAAATGACAACTGGATACGTTCAAGACATACAAGTTTACACAATGCTGATTAAACTAGTTCTAAATCTAGGGTGGAGTGTCAGTAGTGTTGCGTTTTATTTTTAGTCATTTGTAAATATTGCCCATATGCACATAAAAATATGTATCATATTGTATCACACTATTTATTCTCCATGCATACATGTACTTACTGCTTATTGTGCTTCTGTTTAGATGCTACACTGCATTTTGTTGCTCTGTACCCGTACACATGTAACTGTACAATAATTGAGCATAATACAGCAGCAAGGAGAAAAGGTTACTCATGTAACTCGGGTTCTATGAATTCTTATAGGGAGTGTCCCAAAAAAGGTTTCTGATGCCCCACATAAAAAAGAAACTGAGTTCAGACTAAATGAGAAAATGATAGCTACAGCGAGGGCAAATGTGTATACTACCGTAAAAGGAAGAGGAACGATTTGCACTATAGCTTTGACACGACTGTGTCAAAACATACCGAGCCTCATGAACAGGAAGCGTTGAGCCATATTTTCCCATTTTTAGGAATAAATGATACATAAAGACTAGAGAATATATGAAGGGAAAAAATGCACTGTCAGCCTGAGGGCTTATTCTTCATGGTATCAGATACTTGGCCAGCAGTTATAGATTATAACTATCATCTTATTGTTATTAGCATGAGTGAAGAGGGAAAAATGAATGTCAAATATAGTCACTTCAAGCATTTGCCATGATATTTTTACACCGTGCTAGGGTGGAACCTGTCAGTTATTACTGCACCACCATAACTGCAACCACTATAATATTTATGACTAAAGCTGCATCACATAATATTTAGAGCCTTGGAGGGAGTTATAGTGACGATATATGAGTCAAGGAGAAGAAACAGCTTGAATCTTGTGTTCAGTGCTCAGATTGCAGTATTAATATAGATGCTAGATGTCCTATAGACCCACAGTGATAGCCTGGGACACTTTAGAGCTGATGGCCTCAATACTCTCCACTGATTCTTATGATGGTATAAGGTTAATGGAGCTTCTCGGTGACGCAGCACCAGCCAAGAGCATGGTGCAGAAGTTACTGATGTAACCTGGGTTCTGTGAATTATTCTAGTAAGCGTCCAAAAAAAAAAAGGTGATTTCTGACACACAACATAAAGAAAGAGTTGAGAGGAAAGATTAGAGTCTAAACAATAAATATAATCAACAGTGATTCCCCTCGTTGTGGCTTTTCCTCAGTGGAGAGCTCTCAAAGAAAAGACTGTAGTCTCTCACTGCCAAAAGGGCCACTATAGTGTGGTTCAGTCACTTGGTCTGCGGGTAATGATAATTTGTGACAGATATTATGATTACAGTGGACTTATAAATGAAATAAAATTAACTATTATCCTGGTGTCAAAACAGAGTTCATCCTTTTTTACCTATAAAGTGTCACTTAATGCACTTTCCCATAGATTAAGGAAGCCAGTTGTCACTACAACCACTAAAATATCATGACCAAAGCTGCATCACATAATATTAATAATAGATAAAGCCTTAGAAGGAGTAACAATGTATGAGACGCTGTGAGAAGAAACCGTTTGAATTTTGCGTTAAGTTGTGCTAAATTTCGACTATTAATATGAATGGTAGATGCTCTATAGACCTCCAGTGCTAACCCGGGACACTTTTGAACTGATTGCCTCTATACCCTCCACTGATTCTCATAATGCCATAAGGTTAATGGAGCATCTCGGTGGTGGAGCAGATAGGAGCATATTTGAGAAGAGGAACCCGGGTTCTATGAATTCTCTAGGATGGTTCCAAGAAAAGAAGAGAAACCGCTTGAACGTTGCGTTAAATGCTTAGTTTTGACTATTAATATGGATGCTAGATGGCATATATAGACCTACAGTGCTAACCTGGGACACTTTATAAGTGATTGCCTCTATACCGTCCACTGATTCTCATAATACCATAAGGTTAATGGAGCATCTGGTGATGCAGAGGCGAGAAAGTTACTAATGTAACTCGAGTTCTATGAATTCTCAACGATACAGCCAAGAAAACAAAAGAAACAGCTTAAATTTTGTGTTAAATGCTTAGTTTGGGATATTAATATGGATGCTAGATGCACTACACACCTCCAGTGCTAACCTGGGACACTTTATAACCGATTGCCTCCATACCCTCCACTGATTCTCATAATACCATAAGTCTAATGGAGCATCTCGGTGACACAGCAGCGAGAAAGTTACTAATGTAACTTGGGTTCTATGAATTCTATAAGATAGATCAAAGAAAAGAAGAGAAACCGCATGAATATTGTGTTAAATGCTTAGTTTTTTTACTATTAATATGAATGCTAGATGCTCTATAGACCTCCAGTGCTAACCTGGGACACTTTAGAAGTGATTGCCTCTATACCATCCACTGATTCTCATAATGCCATACGGTTAATGGAGCATTTAGGTAGCGCATCAGCTAGGAGCATATTGGAGAAGAGAAAGTTACTAATGTAACTTGGGTTCTATGAATTCGATAAGATAGATCAAAGAAAAGAGGAGAAACCACTTGAATGTTGTGTTAAATGCTTAGTTTTGAGTAGTAATATGGGTGCTAGATGCTCAACAGACCTCCGGTGCTAACCTGGACACTTTAGAGCTGATTACTTTTATACCGTCCACTGATTCCCATTATGGCATAAGGTTAATGGAGCATCTCTGTGACACAGCAGCTCACCATGTACATCGTGTATTTGCAAAATCTGCACAACGTCTCTATGCATCTATAACTCTTATAAGTAGGCACATTTTAAGAGAGAAATTAGTCCTTTGTTTGGTAAAAATCAACTTCAAGATGTTGGCAAGCTTAGAAAGCCTCTTTCACGCACACACTCACATCCCTAATGAGGGTGCCAACAAGGTCTGGCAGTGTGAGACTGTTTTAATTGTCTCATCTTTCGAGGTGGCACATTCTTGGGCCGAGGCTTGATTTCACACCCGATCCACCTCTAGCGCTGCTGTTATTTACACCCAACACAAATAGACGAGCACCTAATCCCCCACTAAGGCTTTTCATGTACCCTGCCTCTTTAGCCTCTCACCCTCCCCTCACTGTCCCATCACCCAACCCAACAGCCAATCTGTGCTCATGGCAAATTAATTGGCAAGCTGTTGTCGTGCATTTACAAACCGCATTAGGAACAAGCGAGCGCTGATCTCGTTAGTCTGTTTGTGAACAAGATCATAATGTGAATGTGTTTTTTTTTTTTTTTTTAATTAGAAAACAATTGGCGACCGGCAACAAGGACCTCTGAGCGCTTTAAAGGTCGAGCTAGAAAGATGATTCAGATCGATAGGCGGAGCAGCAGAAGAAGAAAAGCAAGTTTAACGGCAATAATAATTTCGAAGCAATCGATGACATAGATATAAAGAAAAATGCAAAGCAACGTTTTCCCCTCAACCTGAATTGTGGCAGCTCCTGCAGCACCACCAACCGAAAATGAGACCAGTCATCAAAAGTATGCATGAGCATCTCAGAAGGAAACATCCTGAGCTTCTCCAACCGCAAACCTTTTATTGTTTGCATCCTATCTTTTAAAATAAAATAACTCAAAGCTCTCGACCATGAATGCCGACGCTGCATTTCAGTGCATTTGCAGGAAGTGTAAGGAGTTTATTTATGTGCATGTAGACCCATATAACTAAACAAATGAGTCTGCTGCAGTTGTATAAATAATACAAGTGTGTTTCTGATTACAATCAGCACTCGCTATTTAAATGGGATCGTACTCAACTAAATATATGGTAATTAAAAGCAGAATACAGTAAACATCTTCCCGAATTAGGTCAACATTGTATACATTTGAAGTTTCGTGACAGCGTCGTTGAAATGCACAGATCAGCCACAACATTATGACCACTGAAAACCACTGTTTAGGAACAACTAAAAAAACACAAGGTGTGTGAAGCAGAAAAAGCTGCAACACACGTAAAACGTAATGTCCCCATTTGAGGACGATGGGTCTCAGGAGGTTAAATTGTACCACTCTGTCATAATCCATGTCATAATGTCCAGATTTGACTTCCAGAATGTTTTTTTGGTGCAAACTTCTTGTCAAATCATCAGAAAAAATACTTTGACTTGTGTTTTGTTGTAATAATTATCCTCTTCGTGTTTAATTTTGTGCCATATTTTCGCCTGTTTCCATATAAACAGTATATATACAACGATCAGCCACATTGAAAATCCTGTGAAAATTCAGTGCTCTGCTGGGAAACTTTTGGACCTGGCATTTAATCATGTGCATGTTATTTAGCCATGTGGCACCCACCTAGACCACACCAGGCGCCCCCCACCCCATAGCAATGACCCAGCAAGGTGCAGCAAACAAAAACGATTTAGGAACAACTTAAAAAAAAAAACATGAAGAGCATCTTAAGGTGACCTGACCTGGCCTCCATAGAGGACCCTCCCCTCAACACACAGGAACCAAAGACCCCCCACTAACAACATCCTGTTACCAGACACCACAGGACACCCTCAGATGTTCTTTCTCTGATGAGTCACAACTGTTTTGGAGACCTACACAATATTAGGAAGGTGGTCATAATCTTATGCCTGATCGGTGTATGCTCCGATGGTAACTTAACCAAAGGATTAATGGAGGACGACACATAATTTAATGTTTCCTTTCTCATACATATAAGAAGGATACAGTGAAAGTATGTGAAATGTATCCATAATTGATATTAATAGAGGTTTACGGAAAGTTTAAGGTCACTGCTTAGCTGCCAGCCCTGAAACTTCACCGCTCTGGCTCACCTCCACTGCTCCTGTAGCATAATTTTTCAGTCGCAGCTGTTTGGAGTGAAAATGCTCTATAAACCCAGTGTGCACTACCTGCCCCGGCGCCTAATACTAGACAGGCACAGTCTGAGGCGAGCCACCGACCACAGAGGAGCATTTAGCTGCCAGAAAGTGAAATATTTCACCCCAGAAGGAGGTGGAGACCAAAACCGAGGTACAAGAGAGAGTAAAAATTATTTCCATTTCTGTTGAAGGTTGAACAAAGCAAGGCCACCAACCACATTTAACGTCAAGTATTTTCTGTGATGTTGTGCACGCTTTACATTTTACTGGGTGAACAACTCAACTGAAAGATGCTGTATTATTATTTTTTTGTAGCGTTTTTTCATGCTGCTGGACATCGACATGCAGCGGTTTGCGGAAATCGATCTGCGATTAATCCACGAGTATGAAATCTCCCCCGTGCAAAGAAATGTTGCTGGAGCGCTCGCAACTGAGCGATCTCCAGCCGGGCCGCTCGCTCTGGTCTCCGATAGTTCTGAAACTCTGGCTGGAGGGAAATCGATGCGGGATGCGAACGGGGAACAATCGAACCGAAGTGCACACGAAAAGTTAAACGGCTGCGCGAGAGCTGCAGCGTCTTCGGATGCTTTAATCAGTCGCACTTTGACAAACCTATTATGTTTGAGGGGGCTTTACAATGGCCTAAGTCACAATTGCCTCTCTATTCCTTTTTTTTTTTTTTTCGAAAACAGCCTTTTTCCCGTTGTACATGAGAAAGCTTGCTGCCCTCCACACTCTATTTCTCTGCAGCCTGGTGTCCACATATCACAGGCTTTGACAGTTCGTGGATGAGATCCCTCAGGGAGGCATTAGCTCCCTACTGGGAGTTCTCCACTAAACACCCAGTGGGCATTTCTCCTTAACACAACCCAATCAATAACTTTTAATATTATCTACTGGCAAAGAGACTCGCAGCTCAGAGGCTGCAGGAGGCTTCCCTGAGAGCTGGGGCACGCCACCGAGTTTGCTTTGGCCCGAGCCACTGGAGCGAGTGAAGCATTAGCCGTGACATTTCGACCGCAGCAGGGCCAGGAGACGTTTCCTCGCATTCGGGGACGGTCGAGGGTCAATGCCTGTGCTTGACCACTTCATCTTTCCAACATCACAAACAGGCTTTTAGAGATTTCTTTTCTTTTTTTTTTATGTGTCTGATGATACACCAGAATACAGCCCCACTGCAAAAAAAGGGGAGGACGTGGCGGCACAACGGCGCATCAGAGAGAGTAATCTCTTCTCCAGAATACGCTGATTTATTGTTGCAGCACCGCTTTCATAATGGGAAAGAAAAACGCAGTTTAGCGGAGCCGCGTTCAAGAAGAGAGAAGTTTAAATAGCATTGGTTAGTAGCAGCTCCCACGCGCGACAACACATTAATCAAATCTCTTCGGATAACATTAATCACAAACTATAAGACATAGGTGTCATTATTCCGAATTAAAGCTGAGTCTCAGGAGTTGCCCTTAAATCAGGGACGACGGCTCCAACTTGTAAAACCCACACTGAGTCTGTGCCACGGCTCAACAACAAGAGTAAATCAATGTTTTTTGTGTTTTAGCCGGAGTAATATATAGATCTCCCTGTCTTGGCGAGCCCTTCAGAGGTAAAGCACACAAACGTCAAGGGGCTTGTTTGGATTATCGTTCAGCTGAGGACCCTCACCCCACCCCCTCCTCTCGGCCGTCTTGCTAAACACTCGGGTTGCGAGCGGTTCCCGTCGATCACGTCCCGCCCTAAAGATGCTGACCCGTGGCATTCACGCACCGAAACAAATCACTCACCCGCTGCGCGACACACGCAACCTCCGGGTGAGGCCTGAAAATGGCACGTCAGCCGGAGCGGAGAGGAGGGTGCTCAACCATTTAAAGAGTATACACAGATCAGGCAAAACATTATGACTGCCTTCCTGATATTGTGTAAGATGAGATCATCCCACAGATACTGGATCAGTTTGGGATCTAGTGAATCTGGAGGTCAGGTCAACACCTTGTACTGTTCTTCATGTTTGTTTTTTTAGTTGCTCTTAAAGCGTTTTTGTGTGTGAGTCTAGTTTCTGTGCGGAGGGGGGGCCTGGTCTGGTCTAGGTGGGTGCTACATATGTAAGTAACATCCACATGAATGAAAAAAAAGTCCAAAAGTTTCCCAGCAAAACACTGAATTTTCACAGGGTGGTCAATGTCATTCACTTCTCCTGTCAGTAAATGGTCATAATGTTGTGGCTGATCGCTGTATGTGTACCGTATGTATGAAAATATAGCACACAATTAAACATGATAACTTAAATTGTAACAAAAGAGTTTTTTGTCTGATGATTTGACCAAAAGTTTGCACCAAAGAAGTCAAATCTAAACTTTCTGACATATTGTTACAATTTAACCTCCTGAGACCCAACGTCCTCATGTGGGGACATTACATTTCAGGTTTGTTGCAGCTTATTTTGCTTCATTTAGACCTGTTGTCCTCATAAGGAGACACTTTTGTCTTGTTAGCGAATGGGTCAATACAATTGTTTATTTAACTTTTCTAGTTTGCATAGACATGCACGTTTAACAAATTACAAGTACTCGTTTGAGGACGTTGGGCCTCACTGGTGACTTAAATTGTAATATACAGTGAAATAATCCCTGTGTCCACATAGTTTCTTCCAGTTCAAAGATGATGCTTATTTTTTTATACTTCTTAGGTCCTACTAATCCCAATACCTAAAGATCTTAATCGTATCTTACAGAAATTAAGATGCATTCCAGACAAATGCTCGGGGCTCAGGAGGTTAATACTCTGAAATAAAGCAGAAAAGCGTCCTTTCATATCCCAGATTCTCAGACAGCAAAAGCATAAAGTCTAAATCTACCAACATAAAACCTTAAATGGAATCATCTGCAGCAAAAGCTTAACACATTCATCCCATTCTCCTCTTTCCAAAACACACCAACAACAATAATCTGTGATCGTTGCAGCAGCACGATCGCGTTTAGCTCATACTTGTTTCTATTTTCTTACCCTCTTATTTAACTGTAACTGCTTCGCTGTGTCTTTACTTTCTTTTCACGTACTTGTACATATTTCTTTATATATTTATTGGACTCTGGACTCACCATGTGCAATAATTTCCTGCTGCGCAATGCTCCATATTCAATGTTATTACAGAGCAACAACTCGGAACAACTGTTCACTTGTGCTTGTACATACTTTTATACATGTGTTTTATATTTTTTTTACACTGACGTGTGTATTCTTATTCTAATCGGCTACTACATATTCTTATTAGCTACATAGCTCCTTGTTCTGAACACTGGTAAAGTGATTCTGATTCTGAATGTGTCCGACTCTCTGTACTGCATCTGGTCGTCACTGTAAATGAGAAACTGTTCTTAATTTTTTTTCGATTTTCGATGATGTAAACGGCGAATCAATTCCTGCCCTTACTTTCCGGCGTTCAGGTTAATCCGGCTAAACGCCGGCTCGCAGTAGCGTCAAGAGGACGCACCAAAAACACAACAGACGCTACTGGTCTCCAAATGTTGGAGGCGCTCGGCTAACGAGGGTGAACAAGCCTGTATCGATCCGAGGCCCGATTTATTCCACCACGCGGGTCTTTGTCATAATTTGGTAAAGGTCCAAATTTAATTCATGCTCAGAGAAACAACATTAATCTCGGTAATTAGTTTTACATGCACTTATACAAATATGTGTGTGTGCTTTTTTTTGAGGAGTTGATTCAATTACGAGATCATTCTGTGATTGGACTTTATTACAAATGTGCTAGCGCGCGAGTTAATGGATTAATGGGATACGGCCACAGACTGCTGGCTAATTATTTTACGTAAGGTGACGAAGCAGAACAGGAACGCACAGCTTCACTCTCAAGCCACCGAAACCCTTCCTCCCTTTCTTCTTCTTCTTCTTCTCCTTCTGCATCAAAAGTTGAATTTGCTCCAACTGAGGAAGAAACGAGAAGGACGTCTATCGTGATCGATTGTCTTCCCAAATTAAGAGCCGACAGAGAACGTTGGCCCGCTCATTCCACTGAATCTCACTGAAATGTGCCATCGTGTTTACTTGTGATCCTAACTACCGTATTTCACGCGTGAAAGATCTGATCTCTCAGCAGTCCTGCAGCGCTTTCGGGTTTCTAACCGATGACGTGGCGGCCTGAACAAGCTGTTAACCGGATTTGACCGAAAAAAAAAACATGACTGAAAAGCTGCACTTCATTAATGCCACGGAGCGCCGGTGATATAATGAGGGGCCCGAATCCCATTAAGGTGAGCAACACAAAGGTCGGCGAGGAAGCTTTTAAAAAACTCATGAGACATTATTATTATTCTAATACGTCCTCGTTTTAGCCATTATTCCAGCCAGAGCTCCTTCTTCTCTTTTTTCCTCCTCTAAGCAGTTTATGTAAGAGCAGGAAGCTTGAATAATAGGCCTAATAATCTGTAACTGTATTTTGTGCTCTCTTAGAAAACAGCGGGGTGGTGCTGTTAATGAGATTCTCCTTCGCTGTTAATTCATCTATATGCTAATGTTTCGTGACGTAAGGCGGTAGTAGGGAAATCTGCGGCGTCAGCGTTAGCCCCCGGAGGCAGCTGTGCGGCTTTTCAGCCAGCGACGGAGGACGAGGTGCTTCATTATGGAGCGGCGCCGATGCCGACGCTCTGTTCTTGCTGCGTAAGGCGGCGGCGGCGGCGGCGGTTTAGAGTAATAGCAGCCGCCGTGTAATGGCTCCATTCGTAATGGCGCTCACGCGGCCGTCCATCAACCCCCACCTCCTCCCAAACAACCACCAGCATCTTGACGCTCTGCAGCAACGAATAGTGCACGGGAAGAGAAAGTCAGAATGTGATGACGACCTTTGCTCCGCGCAACTCGAAGAATCACATCCTTTAATTGCCGTGCTGAAACCCAAAGACTACACCACTCGTCTCTGACCCATCGTCTCAAACCTCACGTACAAAGCCTCCAGAAGTTTAAGAACATCCATCACCTTCGTCTCGGAATGAAACGTCACAACAAGGGATGAGGTGTTTCGCGGCATCCGCATTGTCTTACCTTGTGTTTCGCGAGCCACAGTCTCATCCCAGCGTCTCAGAAGTAGCATGATGGTGCGGCCTGGGACTCCTCTCTCCCTCTCATAGCCTCAGACTGAGGGAGGCCCAACTACAATGAGAGAAAAGACAATATGATTATTGACTGGTTTCTAACAATGCAGTTTTTGTTTATTTTGTCCCCCCCGACATATCGGTTACACCTCGGGGGATTTCTTGGGTGATCGTGTATCTCAAGAGGTGCCAAACATCAGAATACGGCCCGAGGCCAAAAACTGGCCTGACAGAGGATCCAATACGGCCCGCAGGGTGATTTTGCAAAGTGCGAAAATTACATAAAAGACATTAATAGAAGGGTATGTCTTTTTTTTGGGCGTGATTTTGTCCAAATTCAATAATAGCCTGTTAGGTTTAAGAAAAATCACCATCACAGGCCATTTTGGGTGGCCCTCTACATAAGCAAATTCACGTCCCATTGCTAGTTAAGACTCAATGACAGAAATCTCTGTGCCGATGTATTTTAGGCACGTTACAGCGGCTGGAAATGTTGGTGCCGAAGTCAGGGATACTCTGTACCGTTCTGATCAACGAAAAAAAAAAAAAAAAAAAAGTCGGATGGCTTATTTGACCTGTGTTCACGCTGGAAAAGAACCTGGGTTTAAGCATGTTCACGGGTGAGAAGGAGGGAGTGGAACTGTGACTGTAAACAAGAAGGAGGAGGGGGTGAAGGTTTGACATACCCTGCCTTCAACTGCTTGTTGTTTATTACATACGCATAGAAAATTGGAAGCTATTCCTAATTCGTCCACTAGGGGCTGCGCTGTTTTAGTAAGAGTTCCGAAATAACCCAGAACTAAACAGTGGATGGCAACGAGGTGCGGAAATGCCACAAATTTTTGTTAAAATATTCCAGGGATGCGCATAAAATATTTTCACAAAACAAATAAAAACACATCATCGTTATTTATAGGTTATTTTGCTGCTATGTTACTTGTCCAGATCGGCTTGAGATCAAACTGCTGCGTGTCGGCTCCCCCGAACTAAAAAAAAAAAAATTAGCTTGATGCCCCTGATCTTGTCTCTCTTTACGATAGTTTCAAATAGGATAATTAGGAGAATGTGATTCTCGTGTCATAAACAAATCAGCTGAAGTGAAACATCATAAACCAGTCAAGAGAAAGGTGAGTTTTTAATAACTGCCGTTTGGATTAATATAGTTTTTTTGACTCAATTTATCCAATGAATTATCACTGATGTCACCTGATGCTCATATATACAACGTGTATTTTAAGCTGCATTAAAATTCCTCAGTGAACCATGTAGAACATTGCAATATGTTGCCATATCATAATATCGCAACAATGTATCGTATCGTGACTCACGTATCGCGATACATATCGTGATTAGGGATGGGCATCGATAACTGGTTATTTTAAAGAACCAGTTCAAACTGGTTCAGTTCAATGACATCCTTAGCCTTCACGCTTAATATACGAGTCCAGATGGTGGTGATAATGCACCTAAAAGTCGCCTAAAAATGAAAGAGGAAGAATCTTTACGTCGGTCGAAGACATCACGTAACAACAAGGAAGACGCGATGGCAGAGAGACTGAAAGTGTGGCTTCATTTCTCCAAAACGGACTGTAACAGTGCAGTTTATCCAATAAGTGTGCACCATCTTTTTTTTTTTTTGGTGATTAATTGAATCTACCTCCTCTACCAGGAGGACTCATTAGGTGAATACAAATATACGAACAAATCATAACCCTGGTGGTGCTGACTGAGAACTGAATGAGTGGAAACTCACAGCGGTTTCGGGATAATAATAATAATAATAATAATAATAATAATAAATAAATCCTTGGAATAGCAGCAGTTTTTAGAGGTAATTGTACTCCACGGTAGTAGTTTCTGTCCCTCCTAAAAGAAGACGCTTGTTTTCTTGCCGTCTCCCGGTCTATTATTGCAAAGGGGACAGGGAGGACAGAGGGTTAGAGGCAGGTCGCGGGCTATTTATTAGACTCCTAATAAAGCCAGTGCTTGCGCTCTTTGACGACGTGCAACCTCTGACCTGCTCTAGTTAGGATTAACAAATGAGACTAAATGAGGAGGACTAAACTGTTGTGTTCTGTAGAAATGCGTCTCACTACATCCCTCCCACCCGGGGGACAAAAAACAGTCCGATTTGAAGAGAAGCCATCCCAATATAATAAATAATACATTTTCCCCGCAAATGTACAGTAGTACAAAATTGTCTGTGCCTTCCTTTCCCCCGACTGCAGCAGATCAGAAGAATAATAAACAGCTCCTATTAGTCCCGATTATGCACAGCTCACATACCATGAGTCCATGTGAGCATCTAAGCTGCAGCGAGGGCCATACTTTAGGTAAATAAATGATTAAGTGAAAATATGTTGATGAATAATAAACCAGTCTCTGCGGGGTAACAGATTGTACTTTTCATATTTAATAGATTGATGGGCCTCACACAAACTAACCCATGCACGCACAAACACGGGGAGAGACGGAGCGACATGTGATCACACAGCAGACACATGAAGCAGTGATGTTCGATATCACAGATCTCCTTCACGATCTGATACACAGAAAATTCAGGCTGGTATCGGCGATACCGATCCAATATCGATACGTTGTGTAAATACATCCTAACGTGACTAGTAAACCTAAAAAAAAAAAAAAAGAGTGTATTTCTAATCATAGCTTCAGAGTAATTTATTTATTTATTTATTTATTATAAGTATATTGAGGTAGTGGCCTCATTTACTACTTTGCTGAACTAATGCGATAAAAAAGTGTGTGAAAATAAGGAGAATTAAAATAAATTATTGTGTAACTATAAAATTAAAACTCAGCAACTCAATAGTTTAGTTACTTTCCACTGTGCTCCTACATTACCTCGAATGACTTAAGTAAAAAATATCTATTTTGCAGAATAAAGACCTGGTATCGGTAGTATCGATATTTCAGAAGCAGAAGGTTAGAGACGTCTCTCCTTCCTTAGGTTCCTTAGGTTCCTTAAGGTGGCTAAGTGTCTTCCTAGCGTACGCCCCTTCCCGTGGACGGCGCCTGTGTCGATACAAGTCCTCTTAATCAGCGCCGATGAATTATTGAACAGCCTTTTTATATCAGATCATGACCCACATTCCAGCTCGCTTGAAGTGACTATGCTGCCAGTAAATAAAATTAAAAAAAAAAAAAAATTGAGATGTACTTTTTAAAGTCGCCCCACATAGACTCCCTCCCTCCCTCCCTCTAATGGCTGGACTCAGACACGCTCTGCAGGAGCTCCATCTGAGCTCAGACTCGTTTAGAACAGGACGTCGGACGAGGTCTCACTTTGGATTTGACAAAAAGAAAAAAGAAAACACTTTTTTTTAGCGTTCTAGCTCTGGCTCGTGACACGGAGAGGTGCTTAAGGGCACGGTAATCCCTAGATGGCACACGGTGGAGGTTAAAATGGAATATAACACATGCTAATAGAGCGCTATTGCCGGTTTCATTAAGGCGGTTGCGGCGCTCAGAGCCAGACGCAGGAGTTGTATTGTTGTCTCATTAAGAAGCACATGGAGGGGGAGAGAGAATCAGTAGGAAGAGGGATAGGATTATGAATCTCCTCAGCCCCTGCTGTCTCCTCTCCTGGCCTGTTTATCAATGATGGCTGCAAACACGGTGCCTATGAAATCTCTTAAGCTCTGTTTGGAGACGTTTGGCAGACTCCCCCCCTTTTTTTTTTTTTTTTTTTCTTTTCTCGTAAGCTTCTGGCGTCAAACTATTTCAGGGGTTGAAATTTAGACAGGGAGCTTGAGATATGCACCCCGGTCATTACGATAACACCTCGTTTAGTTGGTCACCGTTTAGAGGAATTTTGCATTTATAGGCCAAAAGAACGTGATCTCATAATGGTTTGTATTCTGAATTCAAAGTAAGACTTTCGGAATTTAAAATCAGAATCTAGACTTCGGCACTTTTCAGACATTTTTTTTTTATCTGGCTTTTTCCTTAAAGTTCTGAATTTAGTCTAAAATCTGTCCTTCAGTTCAGACTTTCAGACCTCTGGCTTTTGATTGGTTTTCAGAAATATCTCATGAATAGTAAGAAGTTCGTTCTCACAAATTCTGAATTTAATCTAAAATTTAAACCTTTCTGAATGTTGGTCTAATGATTACTTTCACAGAATTTAGAGTTCACAGATTTAGAATTTTAGTTCACTTCTAATGTTTCCTTTTAGAAATCTCTCAGATTCTGACTTTAAAGTCTGAACTCAGACTTTTTCCTGAAGATTGTCTAAGTTGTTCTCTGAATTTTCCTTTTCCTTTGTCTTGTTGAGTTTTTAATTTACGACTTTTGACTTTTTTCCTTCTCACATTTGAGAGTTTTGAGTTAGTTTTGACTTTTGTTTCTTTTAAACTCGTTTAAAATCTGAATGTTTAACTTTTTTTTTTCAAATATCGGACTTTAACATATTGTCCCTTATTCTGAACAATAATTAATTCTGAATTTAAATTTGGAATTTAGAATTGATTGGGACTTTTTCCCTAGAATTCTCTCAGAATTTGTAAATTTTTCATAAATCTGCATTTAAAGACTGAATCCAGACCTCGGACTTCTAGAAACAACTCATATTCTGAATTTACAGTTAGAGCTGACTTTTGCCCCGTGATTCTGACTTTTTTCTCAACTTGCTTCATTCAGTGAGATCAAAATCTGGCAATTTTTGTAAATCTTTCGTTAAATTCAAAACGTCTGACTTCTTTCCTCAGGTTCCTGAATTTTAAATCTGAATGTTTAACTTGTTTTAAAATATGTGACTTTAATGTCACACTCTGTAATTTAAATTTGGAATTCACATTTTCCCCCCTATAATTCTCTCAAAATTTGTAAATTTTTCATAATTCTGTATTTTAAGACTGAATTCAGACCTCTGACTTTTAGAAACACCTCATATCCTGAATTTACAGATAGAACTCTGACTTTTGCCCAATGATTCTGACTTTTTTTCCTCAAATTGTCAAAATCTGGCAATTTCACAAATCTTTCTTTAAATTCAGAAAGTCTGACGTTTGACTTTTCTCAGATTCCTAAAATTTGAAAGCCAAAAATCTAAATTTAATGTCAAAATGATGACTTTTCCCAGTATTCGCTGAAGTGTGACGTAAACTTCAGAATTTCAAAAACTGCAAAAGCTAAAATTTGAAACAAACGTCAATTCAGATGGTTTCCTCCAGTTGTCTCTTCCACTGTTTGATGCAGTGAAGTCAAAATCTGGCAATTTTCACAAATCTTTCTTTACATTCAGGACCTCTGACTTTTCGATTTTTCTCAGATTCCTGAATTTAAAATCTGAACCTCAAATCTAAATTTAATGTCAAAAGTCTGACTTGTCAAACGCCATAAAAGCCAAAATTTGAAACAAAAGTCAGAATTGAGATGATTTCTTCCAGTGTCACATTTGACTGAAACCGTAAATATAAGACACATTCATTTGTAACAGCCTGTGCTCATGGTCCAGACCTGGTTCAGACATTAAACTCTGTGCCTACATGACGTTCGACTACAAATCATTTCTACATTTGCATAGCAGCGAACCTCGGCCGCATCCATCTTCCTAGACACCAATCACTCACTGTGAGGGATCGGTGGAAAGTGCCATCAGTGCCATATTCTCTCTGAACCACCAGTCACATCAGCTGCATCATGTGCACTTTCACAGCTAAGTGGGACGTAACGTTCGCGCCAGCCTCCACCGTGCATCAACCTCCCTCCACAAACAGCCGCAGCTGCCGAGCGAAAGTGTGTTTCACCAGTTCATAAAAAGAAAAAAAAAAAAAACAACTGACTACTCTGTTCGATCGTTACGGTGAAACGACAGCGGCGAGCCGCGTGTCAGGGCCAGCGTTTGCACCCAGAACGTCCATTTTGCAGCGCGGCAGCTGTGGCAGCTCTTGACGGACTACCTGAGCTTAAGTGCCCATCTGCGGTTAGGCTACGGGGGTCACATGTGTGCCAAGAGCGCCGAGCAGAATGGGTAACGGCCCCCGGGTTATGAGAGCAGGTCCCAGGTGGGTTCTCGCAGGTACAGAGGCATAACCTTGACCACACATGAACACACACGACATAAATCCACACAGCCGTCAACCCAATGATAGGAAAGTTAATCAGAGAAAAGGGGTCAGCTGCCGTTGCACTTATGATGGATAGATGGGTAGATGGTGGGGGGGAGTGTCAGCTCGCTTGTGAAAGGGGAAAGAGACAGAGAGAGAGGTGGGGGTGGGTGTGAATGAGTGTTTTGCTGCAAGAGTCAAATTTGATTCACTCCACTACCAGGAGATAAAGACACGCCGTCATTCTGAGGCACTTTGTGTTCTTTGGAATAAGAGCAGATAAAAAATAATTGCGCCGAGCAAAGGGCAGAGTAGTCCATCTCGTCCATGCAGATTGCTTTATTGATCTGCGCGCACAAATTCCCCCCTCACGCTAAAACACACACTCCACCGCTTTAAATAAGAGCGGCTCGTCAGACGGGAGGGAAGGAAGGGGAGCGGACGGGCAAGGATGAACTATGGAGACTATATTATCTGACATTAAATGTATCTGCACACGCATAAAAACGCCATGAAAAGGAATAAAAGGAGCTGCAGCGTGAATACACACACACACGTATTAAGGATGAATATCCACATCACAGAACAGCAACAGTGTCCGAACTCACCTGTTTAACCCTCAGCCCCTTAAGAAATATTACTTTTAACAGTGGTGGCGGGATGGAGATGGAGAGGGTGGTGGTGGTGGTGGTGGGGGATTGTGGAGGGTTGGGTGGATGGGTGGGGGGTGTAATTGTAAGAAACACGGCTATTTTCTTCAGCTAATTGAGCGACATGTTGCTCGAGTCTGTTAATCCGCGATTGTGAAATCCCATTAAGATTAAAAAAAAAAATTGAAATATTGAAATCGGCTTCAGTCCGTTTAAAAAAAGAAAAAATGTCACACACCAAAAACAAAAAGAAAAAAGTCCAGAATCTAGATTTATTATTTTTTTTTTTAAATAATTGTCTATTAGATTTACTGAGGCTCTAAAAATCCAAGATTTAAAGGATAATTCCACAGGAAAACATCTATATCCAGAGTCGCTCAAAAGTGCCACTTCCCATTGTCTTCGTGGAATGAGGACACACACACACACACACACACACACACTTTAGGAAAATAAAAAAATAAAAAAATACAAAATAAAGAGGAGATGGACAAAGAAACGATTCGTCTCTCGGCTTTGAAATCCACCACTGAGCCTCTGAACGAACACACACACACACACAGCAGATGAAGCGGTTACTTTGCAGGCGGCTTAACACTTTTCTAGGTTTTAAAATCAAAATGCATGAAGAAGAACCTAACCCCCCCTCCCTCCTTCACCCCCCAGCTCCCTTTTCTTTCTGTGTTCTCAACAGTCACCGTTGATGCTCTGCAAAAATCACCCGGGACGCAAAGTAAAAAAAAGTCTCTGATGCATCAGGATTAATGAGCCATGAGCAGTGGGACGGGAATATTTTTTAATGGAGGAGAAAAGAAAAATGGAATAAATCAATAAGTGGATCGATTCAGACGGGGGAAGGAGGGTGGAAGGAATGCAGAGGGAGAAGGGATAGAGATAGAGATAGAGATGGAGATAGACAGAGGTGATGAAAGTATGAAGAAGAAGAAGGAAAAAAAATCCTCTGGATGAAAAAGCCAGAATTATTCCTTTTCTCTTAGTCCATTCTGTTTGAGTGCAGGAATGAGTTCAGGAAGAAAGAGGAGAGAGAGGAGGAGGAGAGAGGGAAGAGGAAAAGAGGGCAGTGAAATAAAAAAGAAGAAGAAGAAGAAGAAGAAGGAGTGTGTAAACAGAGATGACCCCCAGAGAGAAAAGGGCTGAGCCTTTAAACGCAGCACGCTCACAAATCAGGCCCTTCTTGGTCTTGACCTTCACCTGAACGCACCTTGGCGTGCTAAACTCTCCCCCCTCCCTCCCTCCTCCATCCTCCCATCTCCCCCTAGTACAGGACAGATGTAGAAGAATGCATGAGGACAAAAAAAAAAAGAAAAGGACAAAGGGGACATTTCAGATGTTTTAATGGAGACGACTTTTACATGAAACTCAAAGAGACTCCGTGACGAAGGCGACGACGATGGCGACGAGAAACCCTGGAGAAGAAGGTGCCTGCTCGATGAGTCACTGTGGGAGGGGGGGCGGTGGTGGTGGTGGTATGGATGAGGGACGGGGACGGGGACGGGGACGGGGGGGTGGGGGGGCTTTGGTTGAGGAAAAAAGAAGAAGTCAGAAAACACAGATGGAAGGAGGAGAGTGACGTAAGGAGGACATGGCATGAGGCGAAGAATCAGCTGAGGGCTGGATGGGATGGGGGGGGGGGGCACCAGAGCTAGACTGTAAGACCAGTGTGTGTGTGTGTGTGTGTGTGTGTGTGTGTGTGTGTGTGCACCCGAAAAAACATGAAAAAACACAAGGACTCTGAGACAGACACTAAACACTAAGCAGACCTACCTATGGTTAGAATTAAGAATCGGCCCAAAGTGATGCATAGGGTGGTGGGAGGAAAAAAGAGAAGGGGAGGGGGAAAAATAGGTACAAAAGTGAAAAAGGCATAAATAGAAAAACACAAGCAAGCCAATTAAAACGCCTCTAAAAGTGAGAATATTAAAAGGAGCGGTGGAGTCAAAGGAAAGAAAAAACAGTGGAGAAAGTTACGGAGTGTGGAGGGAAGGAAGGGGGGAGGCGGTGAAGGGAGGGAGGAGGGAGGGAGGGAGGGAGCGTGGGCTGCACGAGGGGGGGAGAAAGAAAAGGGCTGGAAGTGATGGCAGTGGAAGAGGAAGAATGAATGAAAGAAAGGAGAGAGGGAGGGGGAAATGATAAATAATAATAATAATAAAAAAAATGAGGATAAATAAAGCGGGGGCCAAAAAAAAAAAAAAAAAAAGAAAAACCCCCTCCTCTTTCTCTTTTTCTCTGTCTCTCTGCCTCCCTCCGTGTCTGGCTCATAAATAGAGGAAATTGTTGACCAGGTAAATGGCGAAATAGATGAGGAGACAGAGGACGGAGAGAGCGAGCAAATGAAAAGGCAAAGCACCTCCCAGCAGCGCGATGAGGAAGAAAAAGAACAAAAAACGAAAGATAAAAGCAAATACTCCAGCGGCCTCCGTCGTCTCCAGTCTGAGCGTGGAAGGGGGGATTGGCTGCTGCCAGTTGTTCCCCTTCCCCGGCTGCCTTCTGCTTTCTTCTGTCTCTCCTCCCAAAAAACACTTCCCATCCAAATGACCAAAAAAAAAAAAAAAGAAGAAGAAGAAGAAGAAGAAGAAGAAGCAGGCACGGGCGTCCTCTCCTCTCTTCTCCTCCTCTCTCCTCTCTCCACCTCCTCCTCTCTCCCTCTTTATCTCTGGCTTTCTTCTCCTCAACTCTGGTCGGGCATCACACCACGCCACTCACACAGGTTGGACATTGTTGCGGTGGCTACCAACGCTGCTCAGTGGGAGGAAGAAGAAGAAGAAGAAGAAGAAGAAGAAGAGGAAGGGAGAAAAAAAAAGGCATTTGGGGGGCTGCTGCTGCTGCTAGTCAAGCGCTGCCTACCTCTATGAGGGAAGGATACTGAGCTGGAATCGCTCCGTCTCCCCTCTCCCGCCCATCCCTGCGAAAAAAGATGGGAGGAAGGGAGGTGGACCCACTCGCTGCATTAGTATTCATTGAAAGAGTGTGTGTGTGTGTGTGAGGGAGAGAGAGAGAGAGAGAGAGAGAGGGAGGGAGGGAGGAGGGGGAGGAGAGGGGAGGCTTCCAACAAATGTCGAGGAACCAGACCGGTGCATGAAATAAACGATAAGAGGCTGGCTCCCCCTAGAGTCCGTCATCAATAGGCTCGATTAACTGGAAACGCTGACGTCTACGGAGACGACTCCACAGATTTACCTCCCAACACTCGAAAACAGATTCAAAGATCAACTTCACACAAAGCCGAAGTCCAAACACCCCGAGCTTCTCGTCTCACCATCCTGCTCCTGCTTGGATTTATTATTACTATTTTCCCGAGGCTCCGTCCACGCTCTTTATTAGCCCGCATTCACGGTGCACACTTCAAACTGTTGCTATGGCGATAAATGGAGTTAAAATCACAGCCGGCGGTGGCGGCGGCGCACGCAATTAAACAGTCATCATATCTCCACATGAATCACAGCTCAGGTTTTATTTTTCCTTTACGCGTTTCAGTGAAATTAAAATGCGCCAATTTATTTATACATTTTGTGTAAATACAGCACGAATCACTGTGTAAAAATAACAGACGACGTCACCCGCAGCTTTCCTGAAAGTAGTTTTGAAGCCCAGTGTGACGGCACAAGGCGACGCCATTTTGGCATCTGACACGTCTGACTCCACCCACCCCCCCAGCTATCAGAGAGTAGCCGATACCAGAAACAGTATTTGGAACTGGATTCAACAATGGTCAATACGAACCAGTATGGATTTGGAAAAGGGGACTAACCTTAGTTTCAGTTAGTTTCAGTTAGTTTTAGGTCATTTCAGTTATGATAAATGTAGCTAAATAAAAGATGCTAACGCTAAGAGCTTCACTGAGAAGTAACGTTAGCCATACAATACTGTAGCTTTAATAGGATGACGAGGAGTGATCACAAATTATTTATTGTTTTATTGTTATTTATTTTAACAACATCCACAAAACTATTTGACAGCCCTCCAGAACGTAACTTAAGTAACTCTTAGCATTAGCATCTTTTATTTAGTTACATTTATCATAACTGAAATGAACTTAAACTAACTGAAACTGAGGCTAATACACTTTTAGTACAAAGCAGCTGTGTTGTATAAAGTACCAAAGGGTCATACTTTAGTATTTTCCCACATTGAAATCAGGTCCATATAAATATCAGTAATTAATTCATTTGATCTGATAATCCACATTTTCCCCAGTCTAGCTGTATTTAAAGCTACATCACACTTTTTTCAGTTGACTACCTAATTATGAAACTTAAATCACAGCAAATTTTATTTATACTATCAAGTGTTTTTGTTTTGAGTAACACAGATGAACATGCTAACAAATTACAAATGATATTATAGAGAAATTACCTTCCAGTGAAGCAGAAGCTGAAATGTGACAGAGGACAATCCTCTTTCCCGTCTCGAGGACGAACTTTGAAGGACTCATCAAAACAGGCAGCGCTGCAGCAGTTTTTTAAGACGGTGCTTGACCTTGCGCTGAGTTGAAAACTCTTTTTCTTGCACATGGGAGCAGACTTCATTGCAGCTCTCACCTAAAAGCCTGTGCAGGTCTTTCAGAGAGATGAAAGCAACAATTGTTTCCTTGTCAACATGTTAAATGTGAATCATTCTCTTTGTAACTACAAGCAGAGACTCGTTACAGGTTGTGTACGTGAAAACAGTTTTAAATTCTTTTAATTTAATTTCAATCCAAGTTACCTTCAGCTGTTGCAGGAAACGCCACAAAGGGAAGAAGCAGCATGTTTGAATTTGTGTGACCTACCGCCCCCTTGTGGTGGATGCCCGCTACTTATCGACTGTGCGGTGTTCGATTGAGAACTCTAGCCAGAAACAACAATTCCAGGCAGAGGTGTAGGATAAAAAGAATAAAACTGACGGGTTAATGGTGTTCACAGTGGAAATGGTGGCGATGGTGGTAGAAGTGACATATTCAGATTCAGTTCTGACAAGATACACTGTGTAAAGTCATACAAATACTCACAAAAATACATAACAAGATGGGTCAGGTAACATTTCATTTGATTCCAGCACATGTGGGGGTAAAGGCCAGGAAATGAAAAAGCAGACATGTTGTTGTTGTTATTCTGTGTTGTGGTTTAACCTGAGGTGTTTCACAAGGTTTGTTGTGTTGCCACAACTCAATAGTTTAGTTACTTTCCTCTGTGTTGATGTTAATGACATACACTACCTCAAATGACTGAATTATGAAAAGTCTCAGTGTTTTGAGTTGAGAATCGATTTTATGGTGTAAAGATCTGGTATCAGAGGTATCAATATTTCTGATTTCTGTGTATGGAATGCATATGGAAAAATCTGCAAATGAATTTCCCTTTTAGGATAAGTAAAGTTCTCCGAATCTAAATCTAAACCAGGATTTCTCCAGAATCTTAAAAAATCTTAAAAAGGCAAAATTTGATAACCCCAATTTAAAGCTTTACAAAATCTTAAATACATGCATATGCATATTTTGCAGTGTAGGTCTTAAATTATGTTTGTGGGACATCCTGAGTTGATCATGAATGCAGGGGTAATTTTAGGGTCGGAGCTTTAAGGGTGCTTTACTGTCAAACTGCTGTGTCATCAGTTGTCATTTGGTTTAAAAAAATAAAGAAAAGAAATTGCATTTAAATGAGAAGATAAGGTAGGAACAAAAAGTGCAAAACAAACTTAAAGATATTAAGGTCAATAAAGAAAGGCAACCATGCCCAGAGACAACATCGCTTCTTTATCTCTCCTTTTGGACTTAACAGACCCTGAAAGTTGGAAGTAATTCTGGATCTCAAATTTTCCTTATTTTTCGTACTTCGTGAAGAGTCAACCTATAATGGTCTTAAAAATGTTTTAAAAGTCTTAAATTTCACTTGCTTGAATCAAACCTGCAGAACACGTGAATCTGATTATCGACTGTGCGGTGTTCGATTGAGAACCCCTGGCTCCATCATCACAACAACACGGCTCAGAGATGGCTACGTTATCATCACCTCTGCGAGTCTGTCGAGGGATATTAAAAGAGTTGCGTTACATGCAAGGGCCGAGTTACAAGGAGTCTATGGCCTACAGCTATGTCATGGATCAGTTTCGCAAGAATAAGGCGAGTTTCCTCTTAAATCTTAGCGCCGAGGCTGGCTAGGTTGCTAACGGCTACCTACAACCTCGACTAATGTGACCGTTTTTGCTCGTTATCCTAGAACTAAGAGACACTATTTGACCTTTATCCATATTCAGACACTTTGATAGAATGAAAATGCAGCATGGCATCTTTTGGTCGTTGTTGCCAATTTAACAGAATTGAGTACAAGTTCGAGCAAGGTGACTGGGGAACGGAAGGGCATGCTAACGTTAGCTAGCAGCTAATATTAGCATAACTCAACGGTACATTAAGATAATTATTTATATACGTGCGCACGCTGGGATGGGACGGGTTTTAAAACCCGTTAATGTGAAAGAAAACTGATCAATTTATCCATACGGTTCATTAGAACCGTGCACTCGTTTAAAATAAATGTTAAAATATATGTTATATTAATATATTTTTTAAAAATCTCCATAATTTGTAAGTTTTCCCTGAATCTGTATTCATCCGCGGTGCTAACTAGGGTCTAGTTGCAGCTCTTTTGAAGCATCTGTCTTTTACAAAGTTCAATTAAAAAACAAATATTTAATACATATTGTTCATAAAGGAAGAAAAATGTACATAACCTGTGGTCTGGTCTACTACTACCACCACTTCATATGTCTCCAACATGAACAGCATGTCCCAAGTGCTAGTGATTAGCCTTAGACTTATTATGTGGCTATATCTCTGTTTAGCCATATAGGCTTTAAAGCTTCTATCATTAATGGTTGGCAGAACATGGCATAGAAGTGTGATTGAATACGTGTGTAATCACTGGAGCAAAACAGCTGCAGGGAACTTGTCACTTTGTGTTTGTCCCAGGTTTGAAGATGCCCCGAGGCGTTGATACTGTACATTTGAGGATCTATAGGCACAAGAATAAATGTTTACTGTCCATGTGGTCGTAATGGTTAGTGAAGGGTGAAACATGCATGAGATTAAAGCGTGTTTGTTTATGTTCTGGCACGAAACTGGAGTTAGTGGCCGTGTTTACATGGATGCTAGTATTTCACTGAGAATCAGAATGAAAATGCCACATGTAAGAACCTCATTCGAGGCAGACTGGTCTCATTAGATCTGCTGGTTTCTCTCCGGTTATTGGAGTGAATCTATTCTCTCTGAGCATGTTTGGGCAGAAACATGGAGGTGGAAAAGCAACCAGTTGTTGAAACAGATTTTGAAGACAAACCAAGCTGGAATCCATGTGAACAGAGACGTGGAGACATGTTGATCATCTTAGAAATAGGAGAAAAAAAACATTGTTGTCATTATATGCAATCACAAAGTAGTACTATTACCAAGTTTATACAGCTACAAAAATCGTGCTGACAAGGACTATAACCACTTTATCAGTAAAGTTTTATAGTAATTGATCATTTGGGGCATGTAAACGTACAAATCTTATCAGATTATTTTATTTACTGCCACGTAAATAGTTGGATTTGAATCTTGGACAAGAATTATTTCCATCAGGCTGAAGATAAATTGTCTGTGTAAACATAGCTGTTGCTTTGTGCTCACGTCTGGTTGTCCACTAGCTTCTTCTCAAGTAAATAGCTTTCTTTCGTTTTATTTTACAGTATGGTAAATGTTTTCTTGTTTTTCTCCACCTCTCACAGGTGACGGGAGAAAGGTACTGCCGCGCCCAGCAGGAGGCGCATCACGCCTCGCACACTTACCTGTGTCTGCTGGCGTCCACCAGGAGCCACCTGGTCCTGCACGACCTGTACCACAAGAAAGGAGAGCGCAGCCCGGAACAAGTGGCCGGACTCGTGGGGCTGAGGTTGCCCACTCAGCCAGGAGGCAAAGGCTGGGAGAAATGAGGACAAGCGACGACCCAAAAAAAACTCTTCAGATATTACTCACATGTGTGGGTGACTCATCCGGCTTCTTAAAAAGGTCCTCGTGTAAAATAAACCCCCAAAGATTTTTGACGGAACATTTTTTTGCCGCAGTGTTGATGTTGATGTTCGGATGGAGGAAATGTGACTCCTGTGAACCACTGTGATGGATGATCTGTTGTTAATGTGGTTTATCCCACAACGTGTTGTTTGTTTCCTGACTGCTTAAAGGCAACAATTCAAAAGGACTGTAAGTACATCTACCATTAAAATATATATCATTGTTACGTCTTGTTTTGGTTTTCTGTTTTTAAGAATTGAGTTTGAGTTTATAAAAGACAGAAAACAGTAAATACTCCGTCTGCAAGAAGAGGTCAGAAAAGTTCCTTTAAGTTGATGTGCATCACTCTTATAACAGGATGGTCAGTCATTTGTGCAGCTGTTTTGTGACATTATTTATGTCTTTTTTATTGGTTTTATTATTCCTTGTTTGCGTAATTGATCATGTCCACCACATTTAAACCTATGTAGGACACAACTTTGCTGTCAGACGATTGGTTCCAAAAGCGAAGGATTCAGGGCAGCATATGGCAGCTTGTCATGCATCATTTTAAAACAAGGCATAATTATCTACTATTAAAAAAAACCCTGAAAGTTAAAAAGTAGCCACAAAGAAGCCCTAGAGAGTGGTAAACAATAATTTGAGCGTGCATGGGCAGCTTTAATGTGCCCTCTGCTCCTGATACACCACCTCAGCTTTCCTGTCCAGCGTCCACTTTTGTTTTCCTCACTAAACCCTCCCTCCCCTCCTCCCTTCTTTTACTCTCCAGCGGTGACTAACATCGCCTTTAGAGTGAATTTAAATAGACTAACCCTAAAGCAAAGCAACTCACAGTGACACTGGCGGGGAGTAAGACGTGCACCAGTGTGCTGCCTCCAAACGAACGCACTCGCCCAGGAAACCAAACACCGATGAATACTGACAAACCAGTGGCTTGTGTCAAAGTGTATACTGCACAAAAATTCAACATGTAAATGTGCTTGCCGGCACCCCACCGCGCTGTGCCTTCTGGTTGAGACAGACATGACAAACAGGATGAGAGAGAAATCCCAACAAAAGCAGACTGGCACCGAAGGTTACTTTTTTTTTTTCCGGTGGTCAGATCTGGAGGAGGTGACTCCCTGCAGACTGAGACGCTTGTTATGCAAGTAGTTTTGCATGTATATGTCACTCAGACCTGGACAGAATCTGGGGCTAATGCGCATCTGGATGACTCCTCGTGTGTGGTGAGTTTAGGTGAACTCGGATGAGAGAAAGGCGGTGATATAAGTGAGCGCCAAGCCGGTTAGAAGAGAGGAGGAAAAGAAGAGGGCGGGGACACTCAATCCGTCAGAGTGGAGGCTGGTTTGGTCATTCCTTGGTTTGGCAAAGGGGGGCGAGGAGTCCGCATCTTCAACATCTGCTCCCGAAAAGAAGAAGAAGAAGAAAAAGATAACAGCCGAGGAGCTCTGGACTAAAAAGTGCGCGCACTTCTTTGGATCATCTGGATTTCACTACGTCTTCTTGGTCGAGATTTTTTTTATTATTATTATTATTCTCCAGGAGTTGAGATTTGAAGTGAAATAGGGGGGCTGCCAGGAGGTGAGTAAGAGCAAGTTGTTTGCTTAAATATAAAAGACAAGTAAAGGGAGGAAAGAGGAGGACAAGCGAGGAGAGAGGAGAGGTGACCCCGGGCGAAGCGACATGTTTGGCATGATCAAGAATTCGCTCTTCGGAAACACCGAGGAGACCGAATATAAACTGCTCAGCACCGAGACGAAGGTAAGACACGGAGACTTGACAGAAACACATTCATGCCGCTGGCACCTTCCCTCAGTTTCCCTCAATTTGCGCGTCTTTCTTTATCTCTTTCTTTCTGCGGCTTTCCTCTCTTGCGCATCTGCGATTACGCACAGATGGATCTTGCAGCTCTCCAACTGCGCACTGTTTTCTCGTTGCATTAATATTTGATGCTGAAATCTAATTAGGGAACTTTTTTTAATTATTATTTCATGTGACCTATGAGGATGCCTGGTGATCCACGGTCAATGTAGGGAAATCAGCCCGAGGTCGTTATTCAATCAACAAGGCGTTAATAAAGACGGTGATGCATAACCTTAAAGAGTAGCACCTCCACATTAGACTAAAGGGCACAGGTCGCCCTGGTTATTGTGCGTAACCGTGGATGCGTGCGCGCGTGTGTCTATGTGTATGTGAAACTGCAGTGGACAAGATAATTGACCCTGCCGTGGAAGAGGAAGCTGATCAGATGTGTTTGCGGTTGGCCAGTGAGCTCGGATATGGATTGTGTGCGCACTCCGATACACGGAGCATCACTGGTGACACAGAAAACTGAGCCGCGGAGGAGGAAGGGCACGACCTTTCCATGTCAAACCCACTCACACATGCACACACACACAAACTCTATCTTAGAAAGGACTTTCCATTGACACAACGCATCTACTAACCCCTTACCCAGCAAGATGGGCCCCACAAGGCTCTACAATCTGCGAAAGTTTGGCTTCAAAATGATTTCTTCAAAATGACGTACAAACTTACCCCACCCCTTACTCTTACTAGTATCTAATTGCAACATCTACCATAAAATCAGTTCTTAACGGGGTTTAATCCTCAAAAAGTGATACAGTATTGGTTTGGATTTAGCCATGGCTAGAGCTGGGCGTATGATCAAAAATGTATATCACGGTATTTTTCAAAATTCTGACGGTATCATTGTAATTTTTTCGTTAATAATACGAATTATTATCATTAATCATAATGAATACAGTAGATTGTCTAAGGAAGGACTATTTTACTGTGATGATGAGTAAATATTGAAGAATAATCCCACACTAGTAGTAAAACAGGTGAACGTGTTAGCACTGCCTGTTGATGTGGGAAATCAGATAGCTCGGGGATGGAAAATAAATAAATAAATGTTATCAAGATGAAATGAAAAAAACTGGAACACCTACGGATTCTATGGACCGGTCTGAAACAGTGTCTCACAGCGCAGCGTTCTGAACACTGTGTAATCTAATACACCAGTATATCGGTATATTAAAAACTCACATCATAATCGAAAAAAATACCGGTATTCAGTACGAACTGGTATACGGACGATCCAGACAAAGTTCTTGCACACGTTTTGTGATCTGTCATAATTTTTCAGAAAAAAAAAAAAAATGGAAATCAGAAAGTAATCGAATTACAAGTGGAGATGCATCAGGTGAACTACTTGTCTATATAATCATTATAAGGTAGTCTAGCCTGTGGGTACTGTGTCCAAGCCGGTCCAGGGACCAGTCTGTAATCGGGACTATGCCAACTCTCTCTAACCGGCGCCAGTTCAGTTCAATTGCTGTGTTCACGTCTTTACCCTAAAAAATAAGTCTTTACAGGTTCTTAATGCTCAGTAGGTCTAGTGGTCTTGGAACAGTGTCCCCACAGCTTTGGTATGGTCCACTGACGCAATACCTTCCCTAACACTTAGCTGTAATCTCTACCCGAAATCCAAGTCTTAACAGTTTTAATCCTCAAAAAGTTGAAAGAATGGCCCCACACCATTAGCATTTTGGGCCTTTCGTTGACACAATGCATGCCCTAACCACAATCTAATTGTGTCCTATGCCCTAAAACATGGACTGAACAGGTCACTGAAAGGTCTTCTATTGACACAATGCATTCCCTAGCCCTGTACTCTAACTCTTATCTAATTGTATCCTTTAAGTCTTAACAGGAATGTTGTGGGACCCTAAAATTTTTGTATTCCACAAGAGTTCGGTCCCTACAATTTGATAAAAAACAAGACCACACACCAACCAACCACCCACACCTTGGTATGTTTCTGTGTACATAGTGTGTTCGAGTGTATTTAACTTATGTTTAATGCAGGAGCACTTTGGAAAAACAAAAAACAGTCTCATGCCTGACAGAGATTTCCAGGTCCTTCTCTGATGCCCTGTTGATCCAACTGTAAATGTGCACACAGCCGCATATAGTTGTGGTTGGCACGTGCTCTTCTGAAAGCGGATTGTGTGTTTGTCCATTGAAAAAGCAGAGACAAAAGCAGACGGAGACAAAGAGGACTTCCTGCCCGAGGGACCCCAACGAGCAGGGAATCAAATGACACAATTACCCCACAGATACGTCTGGAGCGTGTTTTCTGATACAACACCGCTACGCAACTATCGACCGAAGCCGACAAACGTGACTGATCGTTCATACTAATGATCCAAATGTAGTATCTGAGATCACAACGTTGGCTCTCTGTGAAGTAAACGGTCTTAAAGAGTCAAAGGTGGAGGCTGATTAAATCTCGACGGTTGTTTAAATAGCAGGTACTGAAATCAGAGCTGGCCACATGATCTGTGGAGCCTGACTCTGACACCCAACACTCTTAATTAAAACTGACACAGAATCCAGAGGAGTTGCCTGGCAGGATGACAGCGATATGTACAGTAGGAGAAACTTGGTTTGAAAGTCTGCTACTCAACACAGAATATAGATTCAAAAGATAATGATAATGCTCCTCTGCTCAGGCACAAAGTAATTATACTGTATGAGCATAAGACGGCAATTAAACACGCACCATCGGACACGAGATAGACTAATTAATTGCACTATCACAAAGTCAGGCCCTTCCACCCATACACCACATTAACGGTGCTCCCACTGACAAGACATAAAGAGCAAAAGGCCATGTAATTACTAGGCAGGAGCTCGGGTACCTGTCACAAGTTAAAGCTTCATGATAACATGTCTTTATCTCCGGATGTGGGCGAGTTATATAATAAATGGTAACAATTCGAGGACAATTTGATGCCCTGAGATTTTGAAAGTGGACCGAGAACTCAATCCATACAAAAGTCTCCATGGTTACAGCCACTGAGCGGCAAAAAGGGACAGTTGATCATGGAGATTAGCAGCATTAGTTTGAATCATAGACTTTAATAATGTCTAATTTGTTAAATTCTTTTTAAAAAAGGCGAAGAGCTGTTGTGTGATTGACTGAACCAACAGATCTGAAAAGCAGTCGTAAATATATTTTTACAGATATCTATAAGAAAAGAGAAGTAAATGGATTGCTGCATAACAAGGAACAACGGGAATCCAGACGCAGAAACCTGGAGTTGTAGTTCACATTTAGTGTCAGGTAATATTAATTTATGCTATGCTAAGTCTTTTGACAAGTTACTTCTTAAGTTACGTTCTGGAGGTCTATCAGGTAAGTTTGTGGACGTTGTTGTTTTGCCATAGTTACAGCCAACAGTAACTATTTCAATTCTAACAATAAATAACAAGAAAACAATAAACAGAATATTTGTGGACGTTGGACACTATGGTATTATATGGCTAACGTTGCTTCTCAGTAAAGCTCTTAGTGTTAGCATGTTTTACTTAGCTACCTTTATCATAACTGAAATGACCTAGAACTAACTTAACCAAACCTGAGGCTAATCCACTTTTCTTACTTTTCTTTCTTTACTCAAGAAACACTGTAAAACTAGCAAACAAAATATACTGATTGATTTTATAGACAGAAAACACCTTTATACAAAGATGCGTTAGCTTCTGGCTAATATTCATTGAAAAATGCATGTACATGCTAACGCTAACATTTGCTGCGATCGGTGGTAATCCAAATACATTTAATAATATACATAACACACGGTATTATCAGAACAATACACTTAAACATATTCACAGGCATATGTTTCCAAACCGAACGTGAATGGTAACCATTACATTTTCCAAGATGGCGACTTCAGTTTACAATGGCAACACACGATCAGGGGAAAAACTGCACCTGAACTTACACTGTATTGTATAGACAGCACAACTTGCATATTAAAAAAACATGATAACATAGCATTATCTTCGTATGTATTGAGTTTTAAATGTGGGTTATATAATAAATGATAACAACTGGAGGACAATTTGGCACCCAGACATTTGGAAATGGACCATGAATTCAGTCCTCAAGAAAGAAGAAAATTATGCGCACGATATTTTTAGAATTTAACATTCCTTCGGGGCAGAGAGAACAAAATTAAGAAGCCCACACAGGAAGGAGAATATTCTGTTTGGCGTCGTGCTGAAAATAGCGTAGATACATAATATAGTGTCATCTGCAAAACAATGCACCTAAGGTTTTACAGCGAAAAAAAAAAAGCTGGTGTTATGCAGATAAATTCCAAACAACAAAACAAACCTGTTGCACAAATATACAGAGACCCGTGTGTTGTAAAATAGTACACAGTATAATCGTGTTTCTGTCTAAAAACCTGCATCACAGTCTCTGCGGCGATCCTTCAAAACCAATTAAAGTTACAGCTCCCCAGCACAGCTGAATGACCGTGCTCCACATTAACCCTACTTAATCATATTCAACTCAAAACTGTTGCATCACGTTAACATTGTGTGTCCGTGGGTGGGGGAGAGCTCTGTGTGTGTGTTTTTCCCTATGTGCTGTTATGTAAGACCATGCATCTCTAGCCCATTATTCTCTGTAAGCCGACTGAACTCCGCAGAGCAGAAGAAGAAATGAAATCTAATCAGCGTAAATATATTTCATCTGCAGCTTCCCAGTTTGCATATGACCAGATGTGTGCAGTCGCACACACACACACACACACAAACACACGCACTGAAGTGTAAACCTCGCCAGTTCAAGGCCTTCGTCCTTTGGGAGCAGATTGTCAACATCAGTGTGTCAGAGGTGAATCACGTCTGAACTTAACCTCTCATTTCCAGAAAAAGAAGCAACAGCGTGTAGCGGTGGTCAGCTGATCCCTTATAATTTCTCTCTGTTCTCTAGGACAGCGTCAGCTTCGAGGTGCGACGGTACGACGCTGCCAAATATGCTGTCGTGTCCTCTGAGGGGCGAGCCTTCGACCAAGTGACGGGGGAGCTGATGAGGAAGTTGCTCATGTACATCGGTGGGAGTAATGAACAAGGTATTGGATAATATGCTCACGATTCATAATTAAATTTAACCAAGCAGAAAGTGGGAAGTGACAAAAACTGCAGTTCCTCTAGTGGCCACTTGAGGCTCCAAAAACAACTCGATAAGCATAAAGAACCACGTTTAGCTTAGTTCACCGTCCATGACAGCTTAATGTGTGGTTATTTTTTAATATAACTCAACTGTTTAACTGATATCAAATCTTAAACTTATGCATGTTAAAAGGTACAAGTGATGCCCTCACAGGTTGCTAGCTTCCCAACATGTTTAAATTAGTCAACAATCAGGCACTGCCAAGATGGTCACGACCAGAGATGCCACATTGAGCTTCAAAACTGCTCTTCGGGAAACCCGCGTGTGACATCACAGAGGGGTTGTACATTGTTATATATACTGAGTGTTCAAAAACAGGCTCTGTTCTGTTCTGCTTTCTATTAAAAAAGTGAGATTCTCATAGGTGAGTCCCAAGAGTGACAGGATAGGATGTGATATCAGAGGTTAACAACTATTTGGTGTATCAGATAATTTCCAGTAATAGTCTTTTTCTGTTCTTTGTGTAAATTCTATCAGCATCCAGGAGTTTGTGACTATGATCTTTATATTGTAGTTCCTAAACTATGTTGTTTGTTTCCACTTTAACTTATCACATTATAACCACTGACCATCTATTACCAGTCCAGAAGAAGCCTAAGGAGTGGTTTTGAAGCTCAATGTGGTGTTTCTGACCGCCACCATCTTGTTAATGCCTGACTCCACCTAACACCTAGCTTATTCTAATTATTCTTCTCGTTTTTGTGGGCAACAGTTTTATTTAAACACAAACTACGATCTTTTCTTAAACTTACTTTTGTTGGCTCAGCCCAATCAAATTGAAAACCATAAAGCTGAGAATTTGATGTCTAAAAATAAATAATATGATTTTGGACTTCAAACACACTTGGACTCAGGTCCCCTGAATATAAGTCCTGTATTGGAGCTACACTACGAGGTAAGGATTTGGGTATAAATAGCAGCCTTTGACCATTGTCACCCAAATAAACGTCAGGTCTAACAAGTTTAAGAAAAGCCTCAAAACTGAACAAATAAATATTACGGGATTAGTGTAAGCCTCTAATTTTCAACCTCATTTTGAATGAACAAAATATTGTTCAGTGCCTGAGTGCTGAATCATCCTTTAACTTACTGTTAGAAGTGTGATTTGCATATCCTGCTTTTTTTTTTTTATTGCTAGTGGATAAAAACTATTTACATAAGGGTGTTATGTACTGAACAAAATAAAAAAAACATGAGTCCTGACCTTTAGATGTGGGTACTTTCGCTTTAGGGAGTTTTCTCCTCTATGGTTCTGCTTTTTAAAACACACTTTCTGACCAACGCTTTATCTTCCGAAGGCGAGGCCATGGGTACAGCAGCTCCCCTCATCATCACAGTGTACCCTCGGAACGACGGCGTTTTGTCTCGCCGCTTGGTGGTCGCCATCAAGGTTCCCTCCAACTACCAGCAAAGCCCCCCTAATCCCACCGACAGCACCGTCAAGATTGAAGAGCGGCCTGGCATGACAGTCTATGCCCTGTGCGTATCATCTTAAATTGCTTTTTTTAAAATATTCCAGCTGGCAAAAAAATCGATTTTTCCCATCTTTTTATTTATTTATTTATTTATTTTTAATTCACAGGCAGTTTGGAGGCTTCGCAGGGGAGACCGAGTACCGAGCAGAGGCCTTGCGTTTGACGCGTACTCTGGGTGAGACGGCCCCCTTTCAGCGTAAGCAGTACTTCTGCTGCAGCTACGACCCGCCACTCAAGCCTTACGGACGCAGAAACGAGGTGTGGTTTCTACAGGAGGAGCCGTAGGACCACGTCATGTGGTCAGATCTCATGCTAACGTCTCATTTCAACCTTAATTAACTCAAGATAGGTGCTCAAGCAATGGGACGAAATTAAGAGTTCAACAACAGTGGGGTAGCATGTTGTCCTTTCAAGACCAAACTTCTGAGACACAAAAAAACTGCGGAATAGTGTTACTGCCACGCCAGAAAAATAAGAACAGATCATTATAACATACTTTTATTGTCACAATATTGGGGTTTTTACACTATATTAAGAAGTTTCCACCTTAACTTATGACATTATAACCACTGACCAGTCCAGATGAAGCCTAACGAGTGGTTTTGAAGCCTAGTGTGATGTTTCTGACCGCCGCCATCTTGTTAGCGCCTGACCTAGCTTATTTAACCATGAATGAAAGGAGTTAAGGCCGGCGGGTGATGAAAAGTCGGTTATTCATAGCTTTGAGCCTTGATATAATTTAGACAGGTGAGATATATAAAAAATATATATAAAAAATCTCCAGTACAGTTAGCATGAATGGAGACATTAGCTATAGGGTCACAGGGGGTCTTATTTGTGGTGTAAAGTTGTACATTTTAACATGGAGGTCAGGAAACCAGACAACTTTTCCCAATCGTACATTTTTTGTTGCGGAAAGGGAATTTGTTTCTCTGTAGCGGCTGAAAAACGTCACTTAATCAGAACTTAATCAAAATGGTGGCGCTACATCAATCTACAATAGATGACAGTAGCAAATTAGGCCACGCCCCCATTTGGGCGAAAATAAACCACTGGCGGTAAATACGAATCTCCCCCGTAGTCAGTGTTTATTTTAATTTGCTAGCATTCGTCAGCAGTAAAATGGACAAAATGGCTAATGTTAGTCAGGCAGTCACATACAGTAAATAACGTTGTTGCTGAGCGACTAACGGCGATGTTACGTAGAAAAAACGTATGTCATGGTCTACTGACCAAGAAATGGATTAACAACTCCACTCAGTGGCTGGAGGTGTCTTACCCGGATATTTACTCTGACCTCATTGAATCTCTGGGTAATGTGTGACATGTGTCATCAATCCATAATCATTCCATAATATAAAATTAATGAATCATGACATAATTACAGAATGCAACACTCACAAAAGTTAACTCTTTTAAAAAAAAACACCTAACAGTAACTGTGAGGACTGACTTTAGCTAATGTTAGGTTTGACACGTAACTGTTTAAAGTACACGTTGACTATCAGATTCCCACGACTTTCCACCTTTGTCCACCCGTTTTATAGCCTGAAGCCATAATTGTCTTTGGTTTTTATCTCTCTCTTGAGGAGAGCAGAGTAGATTTCAAAGTTTTATCTTTCAGATTGTTCTTTGAACGCAGCAACTCTTCGGCATTTTGGCGACTTCTCCTTAGTGTTCACCCTTAAGGGGGTGTGGCCTTTTCAGGGTCTTCTATGGGGATCGACTCTTTTGGCGCCAGCCTCTAGTGGCCGTTCATGGAACTGCAAACCACACTGGCCTCACGCTTCGCAGATACTCAGCCATAACAAGAAGCTTTTGTACTTAACACTACTTAACACTCTGGTATAAGATCTGTTATAATATGAAGCATGTTGTGTTGTAAATCACATTAAATGTGAAAATTATCTTATCATAACAAAAGAATTTCCCTTCATAAGTTAGCAATAGCAATACTGATGTGTTGATATTTTTCTGGCGTGGCTGTGACACTAGATACAAGATGTGGTTTATTAACCCAATGAGCCACTTCCACTATCTTAACAGACATGAAACTCGGACATGAATAATGTCACATTAAATCTGCATTTAAATGTAAATGAATCTTTTCATTCATTTTAGATTTACATGTTTGTCCTTGGAGGTACGTAAAGTCCCGTAGAGCTCCTTAATGAACACACTGTAGGGCTTTGCACATCTTTAGCCTAGTTTACAATCTAGTGACGACTACAGGGAAATGTATAGACTTAACATTAGATCGATGTTACTAGTAAAAAGCACACTTCCCTCTCCTGAATAAGGGACCGGAAAGAATCAGGAATTGAGCCATAAAGTAGAATTAGTCTTAATGAATCGGTGGGTGGGACGTAGCCCGCTAGTTACTGGTGTCGTTATGATCTTTGTCGTGATGTGTTGTGTTTTAATGCATGCCAACGCCATTATTTATTTACAGAGGCTTCTGAATCCGTGTAACGCCTGTACAGTGTGGTTTTATGTAATACGAGTGCATACAGTATATTGACAGTGTTTCATAATATAATAAAAATATTATTCAGTTAAGAGTGTGGATAGTTCTTCTTGTCTCATTTCTGCATTTGTGACAATCAAAATAAATATATCTTTACTTTTAAGGCTTGAATCCGAGTAATTAAATAAAAATCAAGATTAAACATTAAAAAGAGGATGAAACCATTTTCAACTTTTAATAAATGACACATTTATTAGATTTTAATCAACAAATATCAGTGAAAGAAATAAGAACTGCAAAAGAGCTATTAATATACAGACACTTAATCAAAACGCGCAAACTTAACCACGTCCCCGTCCCCCTTTAAAATCCACCACAGCGGTGGGAAAACTCTGACAACTCATCCGTTAGCTTATCGAGACGGGGACGCTGTCAAACAACCTTCTTTAAATGTGGAATAAATGGTTTGCATTGGAAAGTTTCGACAGCGAGAAAAAGGGAAAAATAAAACGCGGATGGGCCTCCAATAAATCAACCCCGTAACCCCACACGAGAGTAATTACTGAAGGAGTAGAGTTCTGGTTTCAGCTGGGCTTTGCATACATGAATACAATAGAAGCTAGCAGGGGTCATTCAGCTGGTCAACCTTATTAGGTCAGGTTGAAATATTGCACATACATACACTTTTTTTTTTGTTTAATCTTCCTGATCTCTCTCTTTTTAAAACCTAACACAGATCCTTTCTCCTTCTTCTACACCCAAGCATCAATAGTTATTAAATTATTATTATAAGTGTGAAATGAAGATTAAAAAGTAATACTTCACATTAGTCATTGGTGAAGGCCTTGATATTATTTGAAAATCACTGTAAATATGAAAAAAAAACGACTAATAAACTATATAGGAAACACGCACTGTACTTACAATGATACTGCAAAAATACTTAACTATTTATAATAGGAGGAGTTGGTGTTAATAACTATTAGGAACTGCAATCGATAAATCGCTACAAAATCTTTTGGTAATAAACCCGTCTCAAAAAATACATTCTCTGTATTCCCTCCATCTTCTTTCAGCTCCCATCGAGGAATTCAAATGAAGCCCATCACTGACAATGTTAATAATGAATAATGAGTTTTAGAAAAAGTCAAATGCTTTAAGTGACTTTGCGTAATAGGGATAAACAGTTTTTTTAAATGGTGTGATTGTTCTGTTCCGGTACCCGAAATATCATCACGTCTTTGAGCCTTCCTCTCACTTGCATTTGCTTTTCTGTGTTCTACATTAAGTGTAGGCAAACCACCGACATTACTCCTCACTCTAGAATATATTAAGGACAGAAAGGAAGGAACCGGAGGAGTGTCACGGAAGAAGTGGATGAGTCTCAGTTGGTTTTCTTGTCGGGAGAGTTTGGAAAAGGTGCGTATGGTGGAGGCCGCTCCTGCACGGGAGTGAAAGACAAGAAAGAAAAAGTCAACACAGCTAACGGACAACATCTTCTTCAGCTTAATTAAGGAACTTAGTGCTATACGGTATTTTATTTTTTTTTACATTATGATGAATTTTTGATATACCGGCACACCGGTGTATTTGATTGTACATTGTCCAGAACGTTGCGGTGCCGTGTTTTTTAGGGAGACCAGACCTCCCCGATTTTTGGGGACAGTCCCCAATTTAGACGACCTGTCCTCTGGCTAAAGCTGTCCCTGAAAATGTCCCCAATTTTAGCTTTTTATGAATGATAAAAAAAAATCAATGCGCGCAGACTACAATCATTACGGTAGCTGGTTATGCTGCTACTGACATCACAGACATAGTAGTTTAAATATATTTAAATATGGAGGCTAAATTAAGTGATTTATTAAGATATATGTATTTATATGACCCAAAACAAAGTGGTTTGGTGCCTATGGAGCATCAAACCTGCCAGAAATATAACAGGAGAAGAAGAAGAAGAGTTTTTTTTTTTCTTCCCCAACTTTATTGACAAAACTAAACTGAGTGAACAGAAGGAGACGACCAAGATGGAGCCAGGTTTTCAACATCGTCTCCAGTCAGTTGATCTTTGCAACTTCCTTCTTAAAACACTTGTTTGATCAACTGGTTGTTTTGCAACCTCCTCCTGGAAACTCGTCACCTGATGTTTACCCAACACGCTCAGAAACACTGGATTTATTCCAACCGCAGAGAAACCAGCGGATCAAGTGTTTACACGGCTGTTAGGAGCCGATGTTCTCCTACTGAACACAGAGGTTATTTTAAGAGGTTACTTTCTGCACAGATTCACCACTAAATAATAAACGTCTTGTTACATTTTCAAGAAAAAATAAAATAAAAACTTTCATCACAAGGGTTAAGATGTAATCAGACCTAACAGAGACAGATGGGGCTTGATATTTTCTGTCAATAATTAGCATAAGGTTGAGTTTGAATCGACTTCAGTGTTGTGTAACTGAAAGTGCAGCTGCATTATTGACCTATCTAACTCTTAATGAACACGTACGTGGTTTAGTTTTATAGTCTATAAGTGCAGAATGTTTGTATCTGAAACACAACTGATGAGGCCACAACTCCCTCCCAGCTTCTGAAAACCAACCAACAATCAAAACTGAACTGAATCTAAACACTGGCACTGTTCTCGTTTCTTGTTTTGTTTTTCAGGAACGGAAAATGTGCCGGTTTCTGTGGTTACAGACTTTCTACACTTCACAATCAGGTTCTTTTACAGCGTCTGTGCCGTTACACCAGGGCTGTTCAATTACAAACTGCATTGGGCCAAATACTAAAATTGAGAAATGTAGTTGAGTCAGACATGTTCCTCGCAAGAATGAAGGTACTTCAGGAAGGTTTTGATATTTTACCAAAAAAAAATCTATGAAAACACTTAAATCCTTTCTAGGTACAGATCATAACAACTTTGATGAGCGACAGAAAAACCGTAAAGCTGCAGCAACGACAAAGGCAGATAAACGTTAATAGAAATATGCAATTAAATATAATTAAGCTCATGGGTTTGATGGTAAAATAAGTATTTGTCAGTTCAAAACCGGTTAAGTTGACGGTTTTCATTGTTATTGAGTTTAAAACGACTACACGCTGCTTTGTGTTGCAAACTGCTGCTCAGCTCCAGGGGTTTCATTCCTGGGCTCAAACACATCTGAACCTGCTCAAGTAAAGAAAACTAATCCATCTGAGGAATTATTTGATTAACAACTTAACCTTTTAATTCAGTTTCACTTCATACAAAAACAACTGTAGATCATATTCAAACTCTAAAATGCAAGATTTACATCCTAACATTTATTTATTTTTTATTTTTTTGACTATTCTTTACTATTCTTCTTAATATTCTGATGCCTTCATTAAACTCGGAAATTCTTTATTCCAACTCGGAAATTTCAAACTTCCAATATTATAGTTATAACTCGGAGGAGAAAAAACAAGTTTGGTATATTGTCACCGTTTGCTCAACATTAAAATATGTGCAGCAACTATTTACTTTTTATTTTGGAAGCAGTAATTTGCGAGTTTGACAACTCAGAGGTCATTTTTTCCCCAAGTTATCTTGAATGCAGCATCAGCTGCAGCTACTTCTGATTGGTCACTGATGTTAGTTCGTAGAGAGAAGCTGCTTTACTCTCATTCCATTGGTAGATGAACACAATCGACTGCTGGAACCTGATAATATCCCACATCAACAAGTTTTTTTTCTTTCTCTCTAAATGTTGACCAAACACCACACGCCGGAGATCCGGCACGGTGAATACTTTAAGCCCTGATGATGCGTCACTGCCTCCCTCATTTACACCACCTCAATCTGCCTGAAAATTCCTCCAGTCTCTTCTGATTGAGGCTTTTTTTTTTTACTCTGACTGGGTTTTAACTCCTGTTATCACTGGAACACCAGAGTCTGCGTTAACGCTGCCGCTCAGGGAAAGAAGAAGAAGAAGGAGCATCTTACCATGGGCATGTAGACATTGTGTGGATTGCTGGGATTATAATATGCGCTGCCTGCTGCTTCGGCCGCCTTGGCGTTACCTGAGCACACAGAGACAAGGAAATAAAGACAAACAGCAGCGGAGAACATTTTAGGAACAGGTGCTAAAGCTCCTAAGTCATATGAAGCACAAGTGGCATCAAACTCAGGCTCCTCAAACTTAAAGCATTTTCAGGGTGAGACTCATTAAAATCCACAGGTTGACAGGAAAATAAAACGGGTATGTCACAGGGAGGGAGGATCGTCTATCCTTTGTCAATCTGATGTGTAGCAAAGGAGGCATCCGCACCCTCTTTTTTTTTTTTTTTTTTTTTTGGGTGGTGTGATTCATTTCGAGGCAGACAGATCTGATGTGACGGGTGCGGTGACACAGAGAGGAAAAATAGAGAGCGACAGACAAACAGACCTGGAGGTGCTGATGGTGGTGCTGCCGCTGCAGTCCAGTTCTGGGGGGGGGCGGCCCAGCTCTGAGGCGGCCCAGGGTACGGGGGAGGTGGGGCCATGTAGTCGAAACCAGCTGGGTACATTCCTGGAACACAGATGGCCGACAGACAGAAAAAAAAAAAAAAAAAAAATCAAGGTCAGAAGAGGTTAGAGCCTGTTTGGACATTTAATTATATCACAGATTTAAAAAAAGGGAGTAAAATCAAAATGATGACCAGGACGACAAAGGTGCATAAAACACACATGTTGCAATACACTTATCAAATGAGAATATGAAAGAAACAGTTTCTCCTAAATGACTGAATCCTGTACCTGCAGCTGCTGTGGGGTAGGGGTAGCCCATGTTGGCAGCAGCAGGAGGAGGAGGAGGCCCCTGGTAGTATCCGTTCGGCTGGGCAGCGGGTGGGTAAGGATACGCGGGGGGAGGACCATGTGCAGGGGGCCCGTAGCCGTTCATCACACCAGGTGAGGGGTAGCCGTAAGAGGGGGCTCCGTTCTGAGCCGGAGCAGCCCGGGATGCTACAAAACAAAAGGGACTTTAATCTTTAATCCTTCTTTTTTTATCCTTTTTAACACATTTTGACACATTTTTCCTTTTTTAAGTAAGTATTTAACTGTGTACAAACCATTTGTGGCCAGTTTGAAGAGTTGCTGTCCCACCTCTATCGCTCCTCCACTGGTGAATGTCATCTTAAAATGAGCCTGACCCTCCCAGCCGCCTGATTTAAAAAAAAACAAACAAAAAAAAACTCAGTTAATATTATAAAACCAATATTACAAACTGTGTCACGGATTAAACCACAGCCACCTACCACCAGGTTCAGCTGACACCGTCCCTTTAATGTAGTTGGCTCCAAACACCGGTTGCTCAATGCTGCAGCCCTTCATCAGGTAATAGGGGAACATGGCGGAACCCAGGCAATCCTTGGTGTTACTGGACACAAACAGCAACTGAGCGGAAACGGGAGATACATAAATACACAGTTCACATTCAAAACAGACACTGCAAAGAAAGCATGTTAAGCCCTCTTCGCACTGGACTAGTTTTATCTGGGGGCTTCTGGTCTTCTCTGATCTTAATTCCATGCAAATCAACTACATCTGTGATTTGTAAAGTAAAAATTACACCACATATTACTACCTTGTAACATGGAGATCCTCTGACAATACTAATCTAAGGGTAATTGACATCTCTTGAGTTTTTTCTTTTTTTTTTTTTGACTTTTACAGCTTTTTTCTGCATCTTCTCTCTTAAGAATTATGAAGAATGTGCTATAATTAAAAGTTTGGACAGACGTTAGGGAGCAAAGTTGAGGTATCGCTGAAGTATTCATTCATTTAGATGGATGAAATCATTAAATCATCCATTAAAGCTTTCATCAGTGAAGGTGGGTTTGATTTAAATATCACCAGGTTGTTGGTAATTTCTTCCCTGGGAAGTGACTGTGGAGTGAGATGGAAAGTAGCAGAGCCATAACTGTGGAATGTGAATCTGAGTAAAAACACAGTTTGTTTATCCCACGTGAAACGTAGACGTAGAATCACGGGACATCCCAGGTAAAATTAATCCGGTGAGAACAGGGCTGTAAATGTATTTTAATGTACCCTGTATGGTGTGAGGTAAATGGTGCCCTTCTTAGTCCCCCTCAGAAGATCCGTCTTGCAGGAGACGTCGCTGAATGAGAGCTCCACATTCTTGCACTCCCTCACAACACTGAAAACAAACGCAGATACTTTATTTATCCGGTGGTAGATCTGGTATCAAGTAGCATCAGAGACACAGAGGAATCAGTCAAAGAAAAGGGTAAAAAAAAAAATGTATATCTCTATAACATATGCTAGCTGCTACGATACAGGCTGATACTCATTATTGCTTATACTGTGTGGCATTTTGTAATACACACTGAGCAGGATATAATATCACAAAATATGTCACATTAGTGACATAGTGACATAGTTTTAACAACAACACTGAATCCAAATCACTTCCTGTTTTGATAATCGGGCTAACGTTACAGGTTAGCGATCTTGTAAACACGTTTAGAGGAGGCTATAAATGGAGTGGGCATTGCTATATTTTGTTTTATATACACAAAAACAGCAAGTGGTTAAAAGTTAAAACACTGTGAAATAGCGAAAATGAGTAAATAACAAAATATCGCTAGCTTAATACCATAACGCTACATACCTAAGTGATTTTTTTGTAGTTACTGTTACAAAACCAATAAAAACACCAACGTGTTTACTAAAAAAAAAAATAGTTTTTTCTTGTTTTCCGATAACGTTAAAAATATGACACAGGGAATTAAGCTATTACGAAATGTGTCAGGTAGCTAGCTGCGCTTTGACTACGCACTGGAAACTAGAAAGTAAACAAACAGATTAGCGTCGCTACGACGTAAAAAGAGACACACTTACGTTTCACCGTTGTTTATCAAAACTCCGCCGTTTTGGGAATGATTCCGATTCAGAGCCATGTTTTAAAGAGACGTCTTCTGCTCTCCTGTTGCTGTTGCTGCTGCTGCTGCTGCCTGTGGCTAATGCTAATGCTACAGACTGACGGAAATCCCGGAAACGTCAGGCGCATTACGCCACAACCACGTGACAGCTCGTGATCTACCACGTGACCGTGGACCACAACACAGGCGTGAAAGCCGATGACAACAGCTGCCTCCTGCCCCTTAAAAGCATCATTTAATACATAATTTGAAATCAACGGGAAGCTAATTTGGTTAAGTTAATTCAGAGAGTTAACAATCTCTCGTGTGTGGTGAATATTTATGTGTATTTGGTGAATATTACAACAAACTGCTCATAAAATTAGCTCCAAATTAAAGTAGGTCGTGAATTTTTCGTATTGAACACAGATGTAACAAGACAGGAGGTTTTTCTCAAAGCCTGACGGGCTGAACAGACGCTGCCATGGCATAAATGAATAAAGGTTTAAATTTGCTTATGTAATAGCTGAATGTGTGCAAGCATCGCCACGGGGAGATTGGGGGTGGCAAGACTTTTGAGTTACGCAATGATTTCATTTAATACCCTCCCCCGAGGATACACAGAGCCCCACATGCACCCTGTGTCCTTTATTTATTATTTAAACGATGACCTTTTTATTAATTAGCAGCCCGCCCTGTCCCCCTTTAAACACAGGTGCACATTTCTTATTTTACTACACGACTGAGGACGCGACAGGCTTCAAACTAATTAACACTAATTAGCAGGGGTCACGTGATCCGTTCCACGCGTCTTTTGGGGGGAAAAAGTGGATGTTTGTGGAGTGAAAATTAGCCAAACTGTAAGAAGATGAATTATTATTATTATTGTGCAAAACTTTGTGTAGTTGCTTTACTTTTTACAACCGTGGCTCGGAGATGTTTGTGCGTCCAGAGGAGGAAGACACCTGAGCGGAGGCCACGGCTCGCGGTGCCCACGGTCACCTGCTCCAGCCGCGGGATCAAAGCCGTGTTCGGTCCGCAGGTGAACGCAATGTGCATGTAACAGGTGAGATGGTTTTACCTCTTAGGATGATAGGAAGGTTGTATCCAAACACTCTTAATTAATAATAGCGTGTGTTTCCCAGATTTGTCAGGAGCTCGAGTCCCTGTGTCTCAGTCTGAGGGGACATGTGGGGTGAGGAAAAGCGGAAAGGAGGACCGGAGCTTCGCGTTTTACAGCAGATATGACAGCTGCTATTCTCACATTCAGGTGAGGCGAGACTCAGATGAGACTTTAAAACGAGTTTGAGGTTGACTAAAAAGGAGGAATAGGAATTTTATAGGGAGCCACTGCAGTTCATTTTAAGATTTTACTTGCCCAACATGTCCTCTCAGTGTAGTAGAAAAAAAAGGACACATTTTATTTTATTACACATTTAACCTCCTGAGATCCTGTGTCCTCGCATGGCGACATTAAGTTTTAGGTTTGTTGCAGCTTATTCTGCTTCATTTTGACCTGTTGTCCTCATAAGTGGACGCTTTAGTCTGTCATCTAGTGATAATGGAGAGTAATACGATTTCAGCCTCATCAGATTTTGTTCTTAAACTTGTTTATGCTTATTGACATATTTTGTATTGACAGAATGGTAACAGGCTACGATAATTAGCAAGTACTCATTTGAGGACGTTGGGACTTCATGTTTGCACTCCTGGTTTTGCACAGCCATGTTCAGATATTAAAATAAATAGTTTTATAATTCGTTACGCATTGGTGATTTTATGTTATTGTACAGTGAAATAATCCATGTGTCCACATATGAGGACATTTTTTATTTTTTTCTACAAAAAAAAATAGGCCGATTAAAAAAGAAAATGGGTTAAATTTCATGCAAGTAAAAGTTTATTCTGACTGATCCTCAGGGAAGCAAAGTGGTGATCCCTCTGCAAGTCCAGCTGACCGGAGAGGATCGGTGGACCAAGTTAAATATCAGCTGTCCCCTGATAAAGAGACGCAGCGTCAAGACCGACTCGGAGCCGACACGTGAGTAGAGCTCAACAAGGTCACTGACGCTGTGAAAGTGGCCTTTGTGGTCTTCGCACGTTGATTTAACTTCTTCTACTCCAGCATCCCCTGGAAACTGTGACACGGAAAGAGATCTGCGAGTAGATTGTGGAGACAAAAGCATTTACAGAGAGGCCTGCATCAAACTCGGGTGCTGCTTTGATTCTGAGGATTCATCCTGCTTCTACAAGCTCAACGGTAAGAGCGGCACCCAGAGAAGGTGTTAATTTGTCGCTGATCTAAAACTTGTTGTCGTTGTGTGCAGCCTGCTCTCTGGACGGACACTTTGTGTTCACGGTTCACGCTACGGACACGCAGCCGCCCATTGATCCTGGAAACCTCATAATCAAGGATCAGCCTCATTGTTTGCCGGCCGTCACGACCGCAGACACGGCCGTCTTCAAGATAGGAGCCGCAGACTGTGGTGCAAAGATGAAGGTGCTTATCGCAACTTTGACGTTTCTTTTTTTGATGCTTGGGTTATATAATATTGCACGAGTCCACATTAAACTCCTGATATCCAGATCACACAACCTGTGGACGACTGCTCCGGCCAAAAACGTACAGAATAGATGTCAAAGAAGAGAAATAAACTGCCCAATCAAGTTAATGCTGAAAGGCCCTGTACATATCACTCTACCCCACAAGAAACTTTGACAGACTTTAATGATCCACGAAGGAACGTAGTGTAGCTGCACATAAAAGTAAACACTCTTAACAACCACAAGAAGGATAAAATAAGATTAGATTAAAATAAAGTACAATATGTACAAACGTAGTTATCAAAACGGTATCCAAGGTGATGCGGTGGTTTGGCCAGTTGCATAGCAACAGTGGCATGGATCGTGTCGCATGGTGTTTCCTTGTCCTTTGAGGGAGGGATGTAAACTCGAACGGAGCGTATCCGCCCGTAAAGCCCCAAAACCAGGCACAGATGTACTGTGGTCCATGTGAACCCAGCTCTTCTCATGACACACTCCCTCTGGATCCCATCAAACGCACACAGTCCGTCCATCCTGCTGCCAAAGACCTCACGTTCCCCATCAGCAGGAGTCTCAGGCCTAGCAGACAGCGCTAGCAGCTGATCTCTGGGACACAGCAATGGACACAACGGACGCTCCACAGCCAAAATCATAAAGTCCAGGGTAAAAAGACAAAAAGACAAAAACGACCAAAAACCATGTTGATTGGTTCAAGGCACAGAAAAATAAAAACAAGTTGGACAGAAAACAACCAACAACACACAAGAATAACCTAAGAAGGTAAACATCACAGAGCTACTGGCGACATGCAGCCACTCTTTTCCCATCTTCCCATGTAAAGTCAATTTCCTTAATAATTCTTAGCCAATTATCTGTAGGTGGATCAGATTTCAACCAATTTCGTGTGATTACGTTCTTTACAGCCAAAGTAATAATTTTCAAAAGATGCTCATCATTTACCGTGAATCTGCTGGTGAGTCTCTCAGATAAGGTGACGTATATAATTTATTGGATCCTGTTTTTCTCTGTGTGGATTTCAGGCAGATGGAGACATGTTGATCTATGAGGTGGACGTGGAGGAGTGGAGCCCCAAGAGTAGAAGCAAACACTTTCCATTTAGGTTTGTTCTCGTCTCTCACGTCTCATCGTTCCAGCCTTTCTGTAAGGAAACGCCTCTTTAGGACGTAACCAAAGTAAATTCAATGCTGCTCCTGAACATTTTGGAGCTCATGCATGATCTGTGTCACTTCTGAAAGCCAAGAATCACTCTAACTGGTTTTGTTGAGGAATCAAAGCTGGAACACAGTTAAAAAATAAGAAGTTGTTGGGTTCACCTGAGTTTTTTGTTTTTGAAAATGTGTTGCTTCAATCCTGTAATGACTTTTATCAATGAAATCAGAAGAAATTTACATATTTCATGCAGCATTTACTCAAACACAGCTCGTGTCTTTATCCCTGATTGGTTTAAAAACCTGCTGCTGTTCCATATATGATCCAGAGGAATGTTAAAGTTTGTTGGCGGCTCATAACTATTTTACCGTTTTAGTCTCCAGGTCGAGTGTGAATACGAGGCATCGGATCTAAAACAAGCCGCTGAGTTGAGGTCGTGGTTTGCTGTCACCGATCCACCGCCCGTGGTTGCACAGGGAACCATTAAAGTTCAGATGAGAATAGCCACAGGTACAGTAAAGGTGGAGCACTTTGTCTTACGAGTGCTAGAATGACGGATCAGTGACTTTCTTCATTTAGATTCATCCTTCAAATCGTTCGTTCCCGAGGACCAGCTTCCTGTGACGCTGCTGCTCGGTCAGGCCGTGAACGTGGAGGTCTCCCTGGTGCAGCCGTCCCCGGACCCTTCGCTGTCCCTGCGCGTACGGGACTGCTTCGCCTTCCCCGCGTCTCGTCGGTCGGTGTGGACGCTCCTCTACGACGGGTAAGAGTCGGCGGTGATCATCTTAAAACGACGCTTTTAACGCAGCAGGAAACGTCCTCCCTGCACAGATGTCCCAACCCTCTGGATGACATGAGGAGCTCTGTCCCCGTGGACGACCGTGGGAAGACCAGCACCCACTCACAGACCAGGAGGTTTGACGTCAAGACCTTCGCCTTCTTGAACCCTGAGACAGGTCATCCAAGTGTGGAGGAGGTAAGTGTTGACGTGAGCTCGTGTGCCAGTAAATTAGGTAGAATAAGGCATTCTAATATAATAAGAGTCTCAGCTTTGTGACATGAGCATTTATTTAAAATAACAGCTGCTGATTCAAGTTCTCATGTGGAGGCTCTTTCTTGTACGACTAAACCATTTGAACTGAAATTAATATTTTTTATTTATTTATTTCAGTTTATTTACCCGTCATAAGGAAGAAAAAATTATGAAAACAGCCAGAAACATATGCTCACAATATTTCCCAGTGCCCCTTTGTTCATAATGTGGTTTTATATTGATTTTTAATCATTTTTAAATCTATTAAGTGAATTACATAATTTAATTTTGGAAAATGTTTCCAAATACATTAAATTTAAACATTAAATTTAAACCTTTTACTGTTTTTTTTTTTTTTTTTACATCTTTGTTTTGCATTAGTTCTTGTCTTTGTTTTTTTTTTATTGAACATGCACATCTCTCTTAGCTGACCTGACCTGAAACATCTCCTGGACTCTCTCTGGAAGCATATTATTATTAACATTATTAGTAGTAGTTTGCATAATTCTGGCACCATTTCCACTCAGATTGAACATTTTATGCAGAGCTCTTATATTAAAATGCATTCACCATCACTTCCTGTGCCTAATTTTTCTGTTAGTGAGCATCTTTTACTAACCCAGACGTGTGTATTACCCTTGTCTCCCCGTCTCAGATGTACTTCTACTGTTGGGTGGAAATCTGCACCGACGACATCGACTGTTCTCAGCGCTGCAGCCTCGTGTGTGAGTGGGTCCTGCCACAGTTCCTCGCCGTCCATGTTCCTCCACGTGTCTTAAATCCGTCCGCTCTCCTCCCGCAGCATCCGAGGGCGAGAGGCAGAGGAGAGAGGCCATATCCGAGTCCCACCCGGCTCAGCTGGTCTTTGTAGGGCCGCTGAAGACGTCCCAGAATAACACGGAACCAGAGGACGGTCCGTGTCAGAGACAGAACACGAGTGAGTCCAGATAAACGCTAAAAAAAATATGATCATGTGCACAAACTGGGAGCAAATCGGCTTCTGCTTGACCAAAAATTAACTGAACGTGCAGTTCAACTGTTTTTTTTGTGACACTTCTTGATGTGAAAACATTTTAGGTAAGATGTTAACTTTGTCTGAGACCTACTATTGTATTTGTGAAACTTTTATTTGTGAAAATGCTAAAAGGGAGATTTCACTGTTTCTGTTTGATACATCTAGACCTCATTAGACCAGGTCCAGATCAAAAACCAGTGTTACCTAGACTTCTGAAATCCGGACTGGATCAATCTACAGAGACGAAACACTGATTATAACAGTCTCTGATTTAAGAAACCTTTGTTCTGCTTTTGAAAATGCACTAAAGGCACATTTCACAGTTTTATTTTGCACGTAGACAAAAGACAAAAACCAGTGTTACCTAGACTTCTCAAATCTGGACTGGATTCATCCAGAGACCCTGGAGATTCAGTGTAACAGTGTCTGACTAGTGAAACCTTTATTCTATTTGTGTAAATGGCACATTTATTTTATTTATTACATACACATGAAATGTGCCTTTATTGCAGTTTCACAAATCAGAGACTGTGTTATAATGAATCTCCAGGGTCTCTAGATTGATCTAGTCCAGATTTGAGAAGTCTAGGTACAGTGGTTTTTGATCTGGACCTGGTCTAATGAGGTCTAGACATATCAAACAGAAACTGTGAAATCTCCCCTTCAGCATTTTCATAAATTCAGTAGTGGGTGTCAGAGAAAGTTAACGTCTTACCTAAAATGTTTTCACATCAAGGAGATGTTGTACTACACGTTCAGTTAATTTCCTCTTCACTGCTGAACTGAGTCTGGTGAATCGGTTTCGTCCTCAGTGTTCCAGGTGACGGTGTACGTCCTCGCTGGTGTCTCCACCGCCCTGCTCCTGCTCCTGATCTTCATCATATGGTCGAGGTGTCGGAGGACGGACGTGCAGCAAACGTGTGACGCTGCAAGTTAAACGTGTACGATATCCTACGAATGTAATCTACATTAAATGTTTGTTATTTTTCTGTTTCCCCATTAGGTGTTAACATTTCATTATTTCACAAGGAATGTGATTCAGTGAAATGTATGATTTGGGTACCAAATGTGACTTTCTTCCTCCACATCAGTAATTTAAAACGTATCCAGCGTCTTATTGGTGATTAAATAATCAGAAAAACTCCATTAGGATAATAGTTTATTTATATAAACCTTCAGCGTTATGACATAAAAAAAAAGAAGTTAAATGAGCAAAGGAAAAATAAATGTAGACTCAGTATGGTCTGAACTTTCTCTGCGCCCTCAGTAGAGCTATTCTCTGTTTATCCTCTTCAAACTTTTTCCTTAGTTCAGCAATATCTGGAAAAAAAAAATAGAAAATATAGCTTAGAGCCTGAAATCTTATTTATTTATTTTTATTCTCTCTATAGGTTTAGGTTTTATTTGGTAACTCACGTTCTTTCTGCGTGTTCCTGTGCTGCCAGGTGTAGAAGTTCATCAGCTCCTTCCTCTTCTTCTTCCTCATCTCTTTCTGTAGTGCCCTCTGATTGGCTGCCTCGCTGTGGGGGCGGGCCTTAGCCCCTTTATGTCCTCTGGTGACTTTCACCCAGCCCTCCTCGTCCTCCTGCTGCTGGTTGGCCTCCGCTTTCTGACGCTCTTCTTCCTGTTTCCAAGAAAACAAATAAATAAATAAAAGGAATGACCTCATATTTAACTCTTGTCTCTTTTTAAATGTCTCCAAAGCAAGTCAGAGTAAACAAACTAAATTCATTTGAATGGAACTAATTATTGACACAGTTATGTTGAGTGTCACACACCACTCAGCCGATACAGAGATCTCTCAACTTTAGATTTGAGGATGTAAAAACTGAGAAACACTTCCGTTCTTACCTGCTGCTTACGCTTGTCATAGTCTTCCATGAAAGAGTCGACTATTTGCTGCAGTTTTTCCGGCTGAATGAAAGACTCCGTGTACTGCTGGATCCATTCTGGGGACGACGACATGAACGTGTCAAACGGGTGATTTAAAGGTTCGGATGACACTGAAACATTTTAGAAGGGCGTACGAAGGAGCCGAAAACATCCATGACGTAAAATAAAGACTCACTCTCTACTCCTGTTTTCACTGGATGCTGCTTCGTGCTGATGACCAGAGGAACGTCATGTGGGTGCGATTTAACCGCCGGTAAACTGGAGGGTTTTTTAAACACGATGTAGCCGACTTTGAATCCCTGGAGGAGACGAACAGAGACGCAACAGGTGAGAAAATATATCGCAGGTGAAGAAGGAAATGCAGGTGTGTGTGTGTGCCGACCTGTTTTTCAGCTGGTCTGAAGAACTTGGAGAGTCTGGGTCCAGACTCATGGGAGGAACCTGGATGATCTCTGAGCTCCACCGACTGAACATCACCGAACTGTGAGAACAGCTGTTTGACATCAACCTGCACAGAGATGAATAACAACGGTTACTATAAGTATTTATTGTGTACACTAGTGAAAACAGATGAATTCTAGTGACAATGAATCCTCCTTCAGGACTGTTGTTCAGTTTATGTTGAAACTGCATCAAAGACAATAATTCAACTGGATGATACTTTCCTACACAAGAGAAACCTTTAACTTCCTCAGACCCTGCGTCCTCATATGGGGACATGAAGTTTTAGGTTTTATTGCAGCTTATTCACCTTCATTTAAACCGATTGACCTCATTATTGCGTGATGTAGTCTGCCATCTAGTGGTAGCAAAGGTTAAAACTTCTTTATTTATGTTAACTAACGTTTCTAGTTTGATATAACGCACACATTTAACAAATTCTATCGATAGCAATGTCGCTAATTAGCAAGGACTCATATGAAGACGTTGGGACTTCATTGTTCTGTTTTTGCTCAGTCATGTTCAGGTATTAAAATGAACTGTTTTATGTTTAGTCACACATTGGTGACAATATAAATAATGAAATAATACCAGTGTCGACATATTGTTTTTTTTTTCTCCAAAAGTACTACTTCCTGTTTAAAAGATGATGCTTAGTTTTTATAGGTCCTACTGATCCCAAATACCTTGGAGAAATTAAAAATGCATTGCAAATAAAAGCTCTGGTCTCAGGAGGTTAGTGAAATAAGTGTAAAATGATTGGTCGAACACATGAACACAAAATGTAAAATAAAACGTGCAGTGTAAAAAGCAGCTCTTAACATAAACATTAAAATTCTCATAATCAAAAGAAAGCACGGACCGTGAAGTAAAGTTATGATTGAGGTTACATTCACTGGCCAGTATATTAGGAACACTAGTGAAAACACATATATTCAAACGTAACAGTCCCGCAATAAATTATATATTTATAATGTCCAGTTTATATTGAAACAGTCAGAGAGGTGGTGATTTGACTGGATCAGACTCATTTTAGTTTGGGGACCACGTTCAGCCCAATTTGATCTAAAGCGAGACTGACCAGTAATATAACAGCATAATGAAACAGGAGTAACGACAACTTCAAATATTAGTTTAGTGCAAAGAACAACAAGTAAATGAGGAGAATGTTCTCATTTAATGAACTTTCTGGGGCACATTACTACCATCTCAGTGTTGGGTCTCTCAGTAAAACAAATTAGGGCTAACAGCTATTTTCCACTGAAAAATTGCAGTCTTCTATGTCATTTTCGCACGTTGCAGTGTCAGGGCCAGATCACACTCTCTGGCGGGCCGCTTTTGAGCTGCGGACCGTATGTTTGACACCCGTGAAATGGATGATCAGTTTGGAGGATGTAGTCTGTGGTGCTGTTAAAACTGGTTAAACAATTCAGAGTGCCTGTTATTTCGCCCATCGGTGTCAAAAAAAATATGGAACATAGGAACATGTGTCAACACATGTGTCAACACAACACAACAGTACAACAAACCGCAGCGCAGTCAATGAAAACAAACTTGAATCAACATTTGCCTCTGTTATTTCAAACCGCTGCTAAACACCATAAACTTCACGGTGAAAGCATTTAGAGTAGCACTGCTGTTAATAGTTTGTTTTCACTAGTGTACCTAATGAACTGGCAAGTGTGAGACTGTAGCATGTACCTCTGAGCAGTATGGAGGGATGTTGAGCACAAACAGAGTCCGGTCCAGAGGTCTGCCGGAGGTCTTCTCTGCTCGTACTTTGTGCTCTTTCACGTACAGCGAGTGTCGTGCAACACTGTCGGGACTGAACTGTATAGACAACACTGCGAACAAAGGCAGAGAAATAGACAACACATCAGAATATATAATTAGCGGCAGGCGAAGAGGAGCATATAATTATATATATATATGTATAGATATATATAAAAACACCTGAACTAAATGAAAAGATATCGGAGATATCATATCAGAAATAAAAAATAAAATAGTATTTTTAATTGTATCAACAAATACCCGCAAATCCTCCAGGAATAATACAGGGCTGGCTTGTGGCGTGTTTCTTCTTGGACGGCGCCATCTTTGTGTGGCCCTAACAAACCGGAAGTAGTTAGTATACTGCATTTTGATTGGTTCATTCCAAATCAACCCGGAAGTATATAATAATATAAAGTATATATAATTTTCTCTCGTACGAAGAGTGTGTGTTGTTATGATATAAATCTTTGTCCATAATCAGACGCATATTATGTAAAATATATATATATATATGTTAATGAGTAGAACATGACTAAAAAAAATATTATATTTGTATTGTATCTTTCACCTGTACAACTCTTTTCTGTGATATATAACTTCATATTATTATTGCAACTATTTATTCTTCCTATTTATAGAATATTTACTCGTCTCGATTTCTTGTAAATTTGTGTATATGCAAATTTTGTACACTTTTGTTAACACATTTATTCTTTATTGTTAAGTTTTTACTAGTATTTTATTTATTTTTATTTTATTATATTCTTTTTTTGCATGAAGTTTTATTAAATCAGATTCAGTTTTTCCAAGAATTCAATAAAATGTCTCATGTTCAAGCTGAGAAAACTGTGTAAAGCTTCAAGATAATTACCAAATATGATCTGTTTTAAATGATTGGTTTTGTTCGTTTGTTGTTCCATTATTACTAAATAAATAGACTGAATGTTTATGGATAGTAGACAGTTAAAATGTTCGCCAAAGGAAGGCACACCATGTTTAACTGCAAGAACTTGTATATAAAAATAAATATATGAAATGTGATGCTCCAGAAACAGATGTGTGTGTGTGAAGGTCTAAACACATCATCACCCGGTGGTAAAAGACGAGTCTCAGACAACAGCTACAAAGCTAAATGTTTAATGGCAACATCTCACAGACAGACCTCACTACTCGCATCCTACCGACCGACATGCCATGAACGCAACAGAAAGTAATGTACAGTCCAACGGAAGTTGTACGTGAACTAGTAAGAACAGTAAGAGCGTACACTGCTCTAAAACTAGACAACCAAATAAAACGGGTCACAAACGGAGCACACGACCTCCCACGAGAAACGGTAAAAACCAAAGAAAACTAACATAATGTGACTGTGTGAGAACTGGCTCTCTGGGTTTATGATATTGTCCATGATTTACAAGTGTTGTCGTCACGTTTTTTTTGGCTTCCACCTCCCTGGAGTGAACTCAGTTTGTCCTACGGCCTCAGCTGTGTAGTGTCGTCTCCTTTCTTTTGTTACCTCTGTTTATCCGTTTGATTACTATGGTCTTGTCCACACCAACAAAAAAAAGAAAAAAAAAAAGGTACTGGCACCACCAAATCTACAAACCAGTATCTTATCACTTAACTGTTAATTGGAGATTTTAGATTTGCTTTGCTCTTGTTTGGATAGTAGAAACAATAATAATAATAAAAAAAAACAAATGGACTGTCTTTGAATTAAAAAAAAATCCGTAACATCCATGTCTGATTTGTGCCCCCCCCCCCTCACACACACACTCGCACACACACTGAATTATGTATGATCCTTCTCTCCACTGGTCCACTTCAGAAACAAACAGATAACATTTGATACCACTAAACCAAACCGATGAGTTTCACGTCCACAGTATTCATGTATACCAAATGTGTAAAAATCTGTTTCATGACAGAAGGAGGGTCGTCTGCTGTCAAGGTGGAAATCTTTTGGGTTAACACTGAGGATGCAGCACTACGAGCGGACCGGAGCTAAATCTTGATGCGGAAGGCGGTGGCCTGTGAGCTGGGCGGCTCGGTGGTGGAGCTGGACTGCGCCGTGGACTTGAACAGGGCCTTGAGGATGGTCTGGGGGTCCACTTCGGGAGTGGGCTGGGAGGAAGCTCGCTGACCGGCGGGACGGGACAGGGACGGGGGCAGGCCGTCTTTCTTCGTCCCCCCGCCTGTGCCTGGTGTGTCGCTGAGTCTCCTGTGACCGGAAAAATTAAACGAGTCAGTTTGTGGAAAAATCTGAACAAAGAATCCGAATAAAAGTTTACATTTAAAAAAATGATTTAACAAAGTGTGTTAAGGAAATATAACAAGACATGTCTGATTGTTTGTTACACTCATTGTTTAGTCATGAAAGGTCTACAGACATTTCATTTTTTGTTTTTTATCTCGGGAACTAAAATGGAAACATGAGTCATTGTTGCCCTATTTCAGTTCATTTTAGTTTATTATAATTATTATTTTGCTGCTTAATTTGTTTATAAATTGATTCTTGGGATAAAGGAACAGATTATATAGAATTATTGTTCTTTCTGCCTCGTTTCATTCAGATTTGGAAACGTTTGTGTTTAGATTGAATTGTTTCGTTTTAATGAATGAATGAAATAAAAAAAAAAAACTAAACTAAAAAGGGTCACCACAAATTCTAAGAGTGAGAGGTGATGTGCAAAAAACATCTAGAAGATAACACAGGTCACAGTTACATCAACAGACAGTTGATTAGATCAAACCTAATCACCAGTACCTTCCTGTCTAAAGGCAAATGAAGGGAACATCTTAACAAACACTTCAGTGAAGACTGAACTTTCCTCCCCTTTTCCCCACTGTTTCAGACCGTAACCATTTTCAACGCAGCGCTTATAAACACGCATGGTGCCACTGTGTCACTGTGAGGTGTGAGAGACGGAAAGGTCTGAAAATAAAGCGGAAGAAGAGAGGAAGAAAAAAAAAAGGTGTTGTGTCTGTTGTTTGTGTTTTTTAAGGTGACCTGTCCCCCATTTTAGCTTTTTATGAGTGAGGGAAAAAAATGTTGCGCACACACTACAATTATTACGGTAGCCGGTCGTGCTACTATTGATGTTACAAACATAGCAGTTTAAATATGAATATGTTAAAATAAACAAACATCCCTCACATCAGCAGGCAGCACTAACACAGGTTATGCAAACCGGTTTCCTACTAGTGTGTGATTATTCTACAGTATTTACTCGTCACCACAGTAAAATAATCCATCCTTAGTCAATCTACTGCATTAACTCCTCAGTAGTAACAGGTAGTAAATGCTGTGAACATGTGATCATGCATGAACATATAATACTGTAACATATCGTACCGCCCAGTCCTAGACTCTTTATATTAAAACGTCCAGTCCTTAGAGACTTTTAAATCCTCCCTCTTCTCCCTGACATTTCACAAATGAGCACATTGTAATTCTAAGTGTTAGAGTTTTGATCGTTTTGCAGTAATTGTAATTGTTTTTAGTGTTTTTCTTTATTGTTGACTGATTGTTTTTAATTATATGTTTTTCTCTTTTTATTGTCCTTTTATGTCTCTTTGTCTGCATCCTGTTCCCTCCTCTGTACCTTGATCGTCTCCTGTCGTCTTGAAGGTGATTTATAAATAAAGTTTGAGTTGAGTTGAGATTAAGAGGTGGTGTCATGGTGCTTGGGGCTCATGTCAGTAGCCGGGGTGTGGATGGACATATGATAAAAATGTGGCTACGATAAGATAATCTGGCACCGACTTAGACTCGCTTTCACCACGACACCATCACAAGGAGTTTAAATTAAACCTGTGAGACTATTTGTGTGTAGTTATGGGACTGTGCCGCTCCTCCGTGATATCTGCATTAACCCCCTCCCAAAAAAAAAGTCCCTGCTCCAAATGCAGCGCAGGAATTTTGGGGTGAGGTTCACAGAGCTTAACATTTCAGAACGCTGAAGTGTTGCATCATATATATTTTACATATATTACAGCCACAAATTTTCTTCAGCTTCATGTGCGGTTTAAATAAGTCGTCTTAATTAAAGTCTGGCTTTTCGGGTGTTTTTAATCCACTTCTCTGTTCATGCTCTTCCCCCTTTTTCCAGAGCGCTGACACAGTGACGCCTCTTTTTCAAAGCAGCAGAACACAATCTTCATGAGCACGGTTTAAGTTTCCCCTGTGCTCAATTCTGACGCAGTGTTGGTGTTTTATGAGACATTATCGATGTATTAGCCTCTTTAGTAGGCAAAGGCTGTTTAATAGTTGCACACGAAATGATCTGTGAAAACAGCCATCACTGCCAGACAAAAAAAAACTTGTTTGAAGGAACCTTTTAAGAGAAGCATGTCTGCAAAGTGAACAGATGAATCCGGATGGAAGAAATCACTTACAATAGAATGGGCTGATCAGAGGTGATGACACTTCCCTGGATGTGAAGGTTACACTTCATGGGTTGGCCTAAAAGTAGAAGAAGAAGTGAGGACAGATGCATAAAAACAACAAGCTATCAACTCGGTTTATGTCCCTGAGATGTGGAGATCAAATATCTGGGATAATTCTGTTGAACATAAAACAGTAACACAGCGATGATTAGAACTAGAAGATGAAGACCTTCCACAGCGTGTGTCCTTGCCGCCAGCACTCACCGTCCAAACAGCGGTTGTTGTACTTCCTGTACGCGCTCACAGCGTCCTCCTTACGGACAAACACCACTTCAGCTACGCCCACCTTCACCAGTCGTGCTCGCTTCAAGGCACCGCACACGCAGAACAGTTCCTGGAGCACAAACACACGACTGAGTCACTGCGGAACAACGGCGCAACGCTCAATCTGAAAAGCTTATAGGCAAAAACGATGTGCTCCGCTCACCACTATATCCTCCTCTGTGACCCGGGGATGCAGGTTGTTCACCGTTATTTTTGTCCCCTCCAAAGGGCTGAAAGTGGGCTGGAGAAGAAATAACACCGTGTTAAAACGCAATCCAAATGACTGACGTTTAGTTTAAGGTCAACAACGCGCACGGAGCTGCGGCTGCGAGGCGCGGTGTTTACCTGGGGAGGGGTGGGAGCCGTGGCGCTGGCTGGAGCTGCGCCCTGCTGCAGAGTCCTGGAGACCGGCTGTAAGGCGGCGGCTGAGGCGCGGGCGGCGGCGACGCCGGCGCTGGGCCGGGTGGGAGCCACGGGGACGGGAGGACGCGGGGCTGTGTACGCATCGTTTTTAACCACCTTGGTGATTGGGACAGACATGGAAAAAGCAGAGCCCACCGCTCCAGACTGTTCGGAACAAAGAGATGGAAATGAAGCGTTTAATTTAATGTGGGAACAGATACATATATTCATTTGCTCTCAGGCGAGCTGACATGAAGCCAATCTTACCCGTGACTGTAGCATGCTGTTTGCAGTAGTTATCTTTAGTTGTTTACTGGGAGTACCGTCGTGCTCACTTAAAGCAGGCTGTGGAAAACAGAAGAATCTACTCAGCACCATGTTTTACAGCGTTAACCGACACACGACGGAAACACATGACTGAACGTTTAAAGAAAATCAGCCGTACCTGTGGAGCTGCACGTATTCCACTTGACATCCCAACAGGACGTTGCTGCAAAAAGCAGGGTAGTATATTAGAGTAAATATAAAACATGTGCAGGCTCTACAGCTGATCTAAGACTCGTCTAAAACCCACCTGGATGGTCTTGGTTATTTTCAGAGGAGGTGTAGCACCAGCTTGCGCCGGTGTCCCTCCGATGCTCCTCTTGAGGCTCAGCCTATCGCGAGCATCCATCACTCTCACGTTATTGCTCGGCTGTGGCGTTACGCCGCCCCTCACATTCAGTCCTTGTACATTAGGGCCAAACTGCCTCGTGTTTACTCCGGCGGGGTTGTTGCTGGTGTGTATCTGTATCTGCGGCACGAGTTTCTGGATCTGTTGGTGCGTCGCTCCCGTGTTTTGTACGGTCTGTGCTGGGACGGTGAACTGACCCGGGCCCTGGCCCTGTTTGCGTGAGTTTATCATCTGACGGGCATCCTGCACCCCTCCCGCTCCTCCTCCTCCTCCTCCTCTGCCACGGATTTTGAAGCGAGCATCTTTCTGACCCAGTTTTTCTCTGGCATCTTTCACTTGAAACCCTGGAGAGAGATGAGAAGGGTTACTATATTTTACTCCCCTAAACACAACGCTCACAGACCCATTAGATTATTAAGGCGCAATGATTTCCTGTACCTGTTCCTCCTCCGAGCCGCTGTCTTACATCATTGGCACCAATTTTCTGCCGTGCATCGAAACTTCTGCCAACTCCTCCTGCTCCCCGTCCAAACATGGGTCTATCAAAACAATAAAAAAACGAATTTACACAAGTCACATTAATTATAAATGTGTTACATCACACATAAGAAATACAGAGACTGTACTCTATTCTACAATTGAAAAAAAATCCACAGTAAGTGTTCGACATTTTACTAGAAACATTTCCTCCACAGAACACAGTAACGGCATTCAAAGTTAATGTAATTAATGTAATTCTTTTATAAAGTGATGGTATGGCAGTTTTTAATTTATGTTAACCCGTTTCCTTTTCCAGCAACTAGACGGTTCCGAAATTAAACAAAAAGCTTTGGTGCCTTAACATTAGCTTGGCTAGCTAAGCCTAGCGAGTGAAGCTATAAACAATACGGTCTCAGCGGACTGCATTTTTCAGATTTAACGTTATGCCAACGTAGAATACGGTTGTACACGAGTTTACTAATTAACTTATATTTTAATAATGTTTCACTAAATTAATGAATGCGCCTAAGGCCTACAGTTAATGGTAGCTGTTCATCTTGGTGTGTTTTGGAAGCAATCGCTGCTAGCCGTACTGGGCTAATGCTAGCTTTCGCTAGGCAGCGAACAACCAACAAATCTCTGTTCTAATTGTTAAATGTTGCTACAAGTCGCTAAGTCTATATCAGTGCAACATCTGTAATCAAACATTCGCATGCGGAGTAAGTGTTTAAATACCTTTTAGCTTGAGCCTTGAGGTTAATACCGCGCCGTCGTATAACTTCATCCAAAGAGACGTCAGCCATTTTCTCTCTCACTGTTCAACAGCGCATGCGCGACTGTGAAGCTTTCAGTGTGTGCTACGGAGACCGTTTGGGACCAAAAAGGAAATGGCCGTCAGAAACTGGTTTTATTTTGTTTTACTAGTGTATACAGTCACTGTTCACTAGGGAACTATAGAACAACTTTATTGATAGCTTGGCCGCTAGATATGTGATAAATAATACGGTCAAAGAAGTACCCATGTGTAAGTTTTTTTTTTTTACAACGATTGAAAGAAAGATATAGCTATAAATATGTGTGTACATAACGACATTTTGTGCGTAGTAGAACAAAAACGCACAAGCTAAAATTAAAAAGTATATATATATACTTATGTTATATGTTTTGTGTAAGGACATACTAATATGTCGATTAATACAAGAAGTTTCGCTTTATTCTCAAATTCTCTGCGATCGATTACTCTTGACGAACTGCACCCCTGTCCCCTCTGGAATATTTGCCCACCCATGAGCCTTTGCGGCAAATACTTGCCACATACCAGTGATTTTACAAATATAGTTCGCAAATATACCACATTATAACAGTATTAAGCAGTGTGGTACACTATAACTAAATGTACTGACAACTATTTAGCACTTTAAAACACTAATATTGTCTAATATTAGGGACACATTCGCCGCACCATGACAGAGAAGTCTCGGACACGGCGTCTATGCCGGTCCTCGACAGTCTACTCGTTATGCCTTAAACTGATGAGTAAGGAAAATAACGACGCGGGGTGACGCCCGTGTCCTCGTCAAACTACGAGATGAATTTTTGAAAGGGCACAGGTCTGCTCGCTGAGGTGACTCGCCTACTTTGTGAGATGCCTCGTGGGACAAGGACCTTCCCCGCTCCCCTTATTTGTAAAAATTAAAACATAAAATAAAACAGAACTACTCTCTGAGACCCATTCACTACATTAGGTTTCATTCAACTTTACAGTCAGGACACAACTAAATGCAGTTTAGCATCTAAACAGAAGTGCATGTAGCATAAATAGTGTGATATATAATATTTACAGATGGAAACTTATGTACAGATGAGACCATATATGCAAATGATTGAGCAAGATCTACACAATGAGTGATACTATAAACAGGAGCTATAATATAATTCACACTAGAGGCAATATATGATAAATTAGCTAATACAAAATATGAGTGAGCTACATACAAATAATCTCATTATGTAAAACAATTAATAGATGTTATAATATATAAATATAGATACCATGTATATTACAAAACTATATGAAATTTCTTTATACATTTTATATAAATAGATATTAATATATACAAATAAAGTGTGTTGCAGAGTTATATAACAACCTCATTATGTAAAATAGTGTTATAAATATATAAATACAGATAACATATATATTATATAACTCTATGAAACTTCTTCATGTACAATATTATATATAAATAGATAATGATATTATATAGACACAAATTCATTTACAAACGTGTGTTACAAAGCTATATAATAACCTCATTACGTAGAATAGTTTATGTAGAAAACAGTTACAAGTATTATAAAAGGCTACAGGGTTGAATGCAGGGGAAAACTACAAATCCCAGCATGCACCGGGGGACAGGCGCAGATCCACCGCAGCCGCACGTCGGTATCTCGCAGATCAAACACACACATTTTTGTTTTAAGAGGAGAAATGGCTGCTGCTCTGTCCCGTGCCCTCAAACTGCCCGGTAAGATGCGCTGCAAGTATTTACTTATTTATTTATTTTTCATTCCTTTTATCATAAACAGAAGAAAAGCATCTTAGCCGCTAAACAAACTGAAACCATAGCTGGAGGTTGAGTGGAGGTTCCTCTGTGGCGACTCAGGTCTCATTCATTACACCGTTTCGGTTTTTTGTCGTACGTGTTTATTCCCACTTTTAACGCACATTCCATCCAAAAATACTGTCAAATAGGATGGATATTAATTTATCTGTGTTTAGCCCGGTGTTAGCCGGCTAGCTGCTAGCTGAAAACACATTCATTATGTGTTTGGGAGGAGGGAGGTGAAAAAGCAAAACGTAAATGTAAAAAAATATATATATGATTAGGAGGTCAGAGATATTGCAATGTGCATATATATTATTAACATATTAAAGAAAATAAAAAATAAACATATATATAAAGAGCGTATATAAATGTGATATGACGCATTAGTAATTGTAGTACTATTTTTTTTAATTCTATTAATTAATTTTATTTATAAAGTCACGAATTGTCAACAGAAGACAATAATCGCAACACGTCTATGTTATTTTTTGAATTTAAACCTATTTATTATTTTTTGTCTTTCATTTTTTTAAAAAACTGTATTTATATTTTTAGACTCGAATTGTTTGTGAGGGAAGTATTGAAATAAAATGAAAGCCATTATTGCATAATAATAATAATAATATTAATAATAATAACAATACAAAGTTAGGGTTACATCTATAATATATTTATGATATAATAAATAAATATATATATGAATTAATAATATAAAAGCAATCATGACAGTACACATAAAGTTTTTTAATTTTTTTATTTTGCACGATTTTGAAAAATTCACATAAATGACAAAAAAATAAATAATGAAACATTTACAAACGTGTAAAGCAAGGTGGGCTTATTTGAAGCCTCCACCTTTCACATATATATATTTATATATTACATGTTATTATAAAATACAAAACATCAGAAAATATGACTCCATAAATAATGAATAGGGACTAACAACGACAATAATGTGGACATGTCCCATCAGAGTCACGTTCTGTGTGTCTGCAGGGAAGAAGGGCTCAGAGCTCGGAGAGTACGACCCCCTCACCCAGGCGGACAGCGAGGACGAGAGCGAGGAGGACGACCTCGTGCTCAACTACCCCAGGAACGGCCTCGGCCGGGACGGCTGCATGGGCTCGGGCTCCTCCAAGCACCGGGGCGGGGGCCGCTCCGGGAGACTGGTGGGGGCCGAAGACGAGGCGCAGGAGGACGAGGAGGAGGACGAGGAGGAGGACGAGGACGAGTGGAGGGAGCGACTCCCCAGCAAGTCCAGGCAGGGCAGGGACGAGGCGAAAGGCATGCAGTACTGGAGCCACAGGGAGTCGAGCAGGGAGAGGTCGGGGGAGGACAGGGGGGGGCCAGGGGCGCTGGGGGGCGCTGGACTCGGGGTTCATGGCGTGGACGCGGAAGAAAAGAGGATACGCGTGAAGAACGCCGTACGGAGTGCGTTCTTCCTGGTGCCTCTGGTCTGTGCCATGTTGCTGGTGCTGCTGTGTGCGTTTCTGATCCCGTGCCAAAAGGCAGAACTGGAGAAGAAGCTGCAATGGGAGAAAGCGTTGGGAGACGCAGGAGGTAAAATGGGAAGGGAAGGCTCCACTTTATTATATGTACACACATAATCTCTCGCACTTCTTCCCAGAGACTCACTAAGGAGTCTCGGTGGCTACACAATGAGGCCGCGCCCCTTTAATTATCCACCTGTGATTATATGTGTGGCTCAGCAGAGAACACGGCTCAAACCATTATTCACAAAATAAACAGCCTTACATCCACTTAAGGCAGACTGAAAACAGACATTTTTTTGTGTTGCCATGGTTACCGCACAGAGACAGTTAGCAACACTGACACTTTTAAACGTAGGCTAAAAACACATCGCTTTAATCTGGCTTTTATTTCATAGTTTTATTTTATTCTATTTTACAGTTTATATTCTCACATTTTTATTTACTTATTTATTCCCTTGTTTTTTATTATTACTTATTTAATTTATTGCTATCTTAAGTTTGAGTGTTTATATATTTTATTCTATATTTTTTCTATATAATTTTCTTATTTATTTTATTAATGTTCTTATATCCTACTTTGTTTTTTAGATTTTATCAATTTTATTTATTTATTCTTATCTATTTATATTGGTCTTTTATTATTTAAACTTAATCTATTATCTTAACTTATCCTTGTTACAGTTTTTGTCGCTGTTTGTTGCTTTTTTTAAAATTTTTTGTCAAAAATAAGTTAATTAGTAAACTCGTGTACAACCTTATTCTACGTTGCCGTAACGTTAAATCTGATAAATGCAGTCCGCTGAGACCGTATTGTTTATAGCTTCACTCGCTAGGCTTAGCTTGCCAAGCTAATGTTATGGCACCAAAGCTTTTTGTTTAATTTCGGAACCGTCTAGTTGCTGTAAAGCACTTTGAATGGCACTCAGTTGTTGAAAGGTGCTGTATAAATAAAGTTTGACTGACAGGTCACCAACCACCACACCACTGTGTAGCGCCGGGTTTTGTTCAATTTGTTTATATTTGTTTGTGTTCAGGTGTCACTCCGCCTGCACTGGCTCTGTGGGATGTTGACGGTGATTCTCTGGCGGATGTGCTTCTGAGTGTCATCGCGTGGACCAATGGAACTCGCATCATGCAAGGAAGCAAAAGTATGTGAGGGATTCTTGGAAAAAAGGCTCGGCATCTTTCTACCCTGTAGAAAATAAATAAATAAATAAATAAATAAAATAGGGGCATTTAAATCTAGTCTAATCTGACGCAATCGTGCCGTCTTCGCTCAGTTTACAGTGCGGTGGCCGTGTCTGCCCTCAGCGGCCAAGTGCTGTGGAGGAAGATCATGCGGGAGATGGTGATGTCCATCCAGTGCGGTCTGCAGCACAGCGAACCGCCGTCACCCGTGTGTCTCCTCATCGGAAAGTCCGTCCTCATGGCCGTCAACGGCACCACAGGTAGGTCACGATAATTAAAAACCTGGCTTCATTTGCTTGCAAAGTTTTCCTCATCTGACTTTTTATAACAGGTATAACTTTAGCGTTGTCCTACTAAAGTGCAGTTCCAGATGGTCGTCAGATCTTTTTTGGTGTCTTTTTAACGTCTGGTTGAGCTGCACCTCTAATATCTTCCAGATAAGCGGGTAGGCTAAGGCAGAATGTTTAAAATGTCCCATTTTACATATATATACTGCAGCTAAGGTTGGTTACATATTGTAACCCAAGCTTCTATGAGTATAAACGTATCAGGTATTGTAATATTGGAGCTAAGGTAGTTTACAATGTGTAACCCCAGGTTCTAATGTACTATAGTTCATTGTGGTTATATTGGCTATATACGGTTGGTTACATGTTGTAACCACGGGTTCTATGACTAGAAATGTACTATATTGCTGAGAATTAGTATCAGGTATGGTAGTATTGGAGCTAAGGTAGTTTAGCATGTGTAACCCCAGGTTGTTTTAGTATAAATGTACCACAGTGTTGTGAATTAGTATCAGGTGTGGTTGGATTGGATGTAAGGTTGGTTACGTATTGTAACCCCACGTTCTTTGAGTATGAATGCATTATAGTGTCATAAAGTAGTATTGTAGCATTGGAGCTAAGGTAATTTACCATGTGTAACCATAGATTCTATGACTATACGTGTACTAGTGCGATAAACTAGTATCAAATGTGGTTGTATGGGAGCTACGGTTACATAATGTAACCCAAGCTTCTATGAGTATAAACGTATCAGGTATGGTAGTATTGGAGATAAGGCTAAGGTTTACCATGTTTCATGTGTGATGTGTAATATATAAATGTACTACAGTGCTGTGAATTACTATCAGATATGTAGTATTGGAGCTACGGTAGTTTAACATGCGTAACCACAGGTTCTTTTTGTATCAATGTCCTACAGTGTTGTAAATTAGTATCAGGTGTGGTTTTATTGGATTTACGGTTGGTTACATATTATAACCCCAGGTTCTGTGCATATAGGCAAAGTATAACATTGTCAGGGGAAATGTTCGTACTGGGGCTGTTTTACAAGTCTGAGTAAACAAGCACAGTGTTGTACCAGTAGATAACCTTAAGTCATATCGCAAAGAAAAAAATTCTCCCAACATACTGTTCCAGACAAGCGAGTCAAAGTCCACTGGACTTTGACTTGTAAATAAAAGTGAACCAAGGCGGTCGACCATACATACGTGAAGCATTCAAAACGGGGTCAGATGGGTTTTCTTTCTCTCCCCAGGGAAGAAGCTGTGGTCGGTGGTGCTTAGGAACATTGAATCCCAGGCGGTGTTGCTCCCAGACCTCCAGGGCGACTCAATCCCAGATCTACTAGTAGCTACCCTGCCTGTGAACAAGGTGTGTCCCCCACCTCCCTCTTTTCACCCGGTACACATATATTAAGTTACACTGAGTTTTTTTTTTTTTTAAATACAACACAACATGGCTTTGCATGCTATTTAACTTTATCACATATTCTTGAAGTAGATGCAAGTTACTGAAAATCTTCAACGTTTGCATAATCATCATGTAAATATTCTGTGTAAATCCTGCTTCAGGCCCCAAACTTATCAATCACCCACAGACATTTTAAGTTGTTTCGAAGTTTCGCTCGGTGTGATAACAGTGAAATTAAAGCTGTGAAATAATATCTCCAGTTAACTCCCAAGCGATTATGAGCTGAAGGTTTACGGATCATGTTTCCACTTATTCACATTCAGGACCTGGATCTGTCCCTGACTTTGATCTCCGGTGAGACGGGAGCGATACTCGGACGTCCCGTGAATTTCAACCTCACCGGACAGGGAAAGCTGATTGGTCCTTTGCTGCATGAGACACAACAAGGCTCATACTACATCCTGTTTGGACTAGGTGAACTCCAAACAAATGTCATTACATTTCAGGGTAAAACTACTTTTAAAAGCCCAGCTCTCTAATGTTGTCGGTGTCATTGCGTCTGCTCTGCTCAGGGAATGTCGAGGCCATCTCTCTGCGAGACATCTACTTTCGTGCCACTGGAGAACTGCCCATAAATCAAGCTCTTAGGAGGAAGGATCCAGGCTGGGAAGGACTCAGGAAAAATAATTCCTCGTCCCTGATACACATTTATAGGTACGCCTCAACGACTGGCACATGGCTCTGATTACCCTGTACAGGCTCCTCTTTGTCTGCTAAATACCAAACCTTTAATCAGGCGGACCGTGTCCTTCTTGAATTTAAAAAAGAAGGAAAACTCGTTGGTCGTAGTCTTGAGTAGATACGAAAGCACAAACAACAAACAGTTTGTAATCATGCTAATGGTACTGTAGGATCATTTATTATGTTAAAAAGTAAACCTCTGACCTTTGTCAAAACCCTAACCAGAGGATCGGAGCAAGTGGATTTCCTGCTCCCTCTAGTGGACGGTTTCTGCAGCAGCTTCAACAGCCTGGACGCCACGTCCAACCTGAACTCCACCAGAAGTGACTGGTTGCTGGTGTACGGATCCAGTAAACAGTCGGTGCTCAGACAGAAGGACTTACGGAAACAATGGACCCTCAACTCATCCGCCATCCACAGGTGAAGCCCGTCTGGTGTTTATCTCCTGGTTGAATGAGTTTCTTGCGCCATAGCTGACCTGCACATCCCCAGAAATTTAAATTTGTGGGGGAAATATATAAAAAATGTCTAATCAACCAAAGATTTTGCGACGCCCCTGCAGCACCTCCGCGGACCCCCTAGGGGTTGCGTACCCCCTTTTGAAAACCTATGATTTATGCGACTCTCCATAAAGTCTATAGGTCATTATAGGATTCAACCAACACATTTTTTCAGAACAAAAATAAAATCATGCAAACCCGACAACTTCTTGTTTTTTAACTGTGTGCCAACTTTGATTCCTCAAGATCAAAACCTCTTAAAGTGATTCTGACTTTCATGATAGAAACTTCAGAGTCTTGGCTTTGAAAAGAGACCAAGACCATGTGTGAGCTCCAAAATGTTCATGAACAGCATTCAATTTATTTTGTCCTAAACAGGCATTTATTTTGCAAAAAGGCTGGAATGATAAGAGGTTAAGGTGTTTTCTCTAAAATGGTCCTTTTCCCATCACAGTCAACCAACGCCAGGTCACTTCAACAACGACGGGATCCTTGACCTTTTCAGCCAGTACTCAGCGAACGGCACCATGACGGTAAAACAAACACCCGTGTCCTACTCTTTCCGTTTTGTCGTACCTTTCGCCCTAAAACCTGTCGCCCTCTTCTTTGCCTGCCAGGCGCAGATCGCGAACGGGTCGAACGGGCGCCTCCTCTGGTCGGCGGAGTTCGTGTGTCCTCGCCTCGTCTTGGAAACCGCCGCGATCTCCACCTCGACGGGCCACTCGGCGTTCCTGTTCTGGGCCAGCGAGCCGCTCGGAGCGCAGAGGAACGTCACCAAGGCGACCGTGAGTCGGTTCTGCTGCAGGAATCTGCTGGTTTGACTTTTGAATTGGAGCCGTCGGCTAAATATTTTGCGCACGTTTGCAGGTGGCGCCGGCTGTTTCCGCGGCGCAGCCTCTGATCAGAAAACTTTTCCTGCTGCATCCTGCGTATCCCACAGTCCTGCTGGAGCTCGGCAGCACCACAGACACCACGGTCACAGCAGCAGGTAACGTCACAGAAGTTAGGATTGCCTGCAAAGTGCCGTACGATATGAATTTTTAATATACCGGCGCTTCTAAACATGCATGGTGCAACTGCGTCACTGTGAGGCGTGGTGAAGATGGAAATATCCGAAAAATGAAGCGGCAGAACGAGAAGAGTTCGGTTCCGTGTCGGTTGTTTCGTGGGTTTTTTAGGGTGACCAAATGTCCCCAATTTTAGCTTTTTAAGAATAAGGAAAAAAAAGTTGCGCGCAGACTACAAACATTACGGTAGCCGGTCATGCTGCTGTTTACATTACAGACATAGTAGTTTACATATGAATAAATATGTCAAAATAAAATAATTTCATCTTGAAAACATTTAATTCTTTATTCAGTGTTTATATATAATATTTATAGTCCATCCTTAGTCAATCTACTGCATTAATTCTTCTCTCAACCAGTAGAAAACGTTGCGAACCCGTAATTATGCATGACAAAATAAAATGCAGTGATGTGAGTTTTTGGTCATAATGCCCAGACCTACCGTTACCGTACTGTCTTCTCCTGCTTATCCGAGTCTGGGTCGCAGGGGCAGCCAGACCACCCTCCTCTCCCCGGCCACTTCCACCAGCTCCTCCAGAGGAATCCCCAGTCCATCAGGAGACATAATCCCTCCATCGTGTCCTGGGCCACCTCTAGCAGGAGGCGTCCGGGATCCTTACCGCACCCTGCAAAGGAAATTCGTTTCAGTCGCTGCGATCTTGTTCTTTCGGTCATTACCTAAAGTTCATGAACATAATTCAAATATTCCACTTCCTCTCCCGACAGTGAGTTACGAGGAGCATCAAAAAGACGCCACCTACATCACCGTGTCCTCCCGGCCCACGCCCGACTCTGAGCCCGGCGCTCGCATCGTCAAGAGCATGAGCCTGAGGGCGGCCATCGATAAAGGGCAAATCGTCCGGCTGGCGGAGGGCGGGAAGGCCGGGGGCGGCGTTAAACCCGGCGTGTTTGAGGTCAACAAGTTCTTCAGGCGTCTGTCGTTCAAACATCAGGTGAGACGCGGCTCAGTCGAGTCATTTCGATTTATTCTTCGTTATATTAACCTGTTTTTTTTGTTTGTTTTTGGTAGTGACCGACCACCTGCTGCTGCCCTGGACTCGAGTGAAGATGGAGGAGACACAAGTCCTGCACTCACAACTCATTTAAATCTGTTTACATCTTAGTTTCATCAAGTAGAATTTCATTTCTGGTACACGACGGGGAGAGACATGTATGGCCTCGGTTTTATTTATGTACAAAGGAAACGCTTTAATTTAATTTATTATTAAGTATATTAATTTCTGATTTTTGATGGCAGCAGATCAACATTATATTGTGGTTTAATACCGCCAGTGAAGCACAATAACCTCGAAGAAGAAAGAGCTTTTACAGTATTCTGCCAGGTCAGTATTTCATGATTTTGTGGTGTCGTCCGCTACTCACATGCATTTTATTCATCCTCCTAATAGTTAAGACGTGTAAATATTTAACGCTGTACAGTATTTATTTATTTTGTTCATTTTTTTTATGACTAAATTATGAGTCATTGTTTATTTTCTCTGAATTTGTGGCTGCTAAAGGTTATTTATGAGGCGTTTAAATGTAAGCTGCGACTTCACATAACACAAGACAAAGTAAAACTGAAATGTTTACCTTGAGTGGTTTTTATTTTACGTTATAGATTATTCTGGTTCATTTAGACCGGTTGTCCTCATAAGTGGACATTTTAGTCTGCCATCTAGTGGTAGTGAAGGGTTAATACACCAGTCAGTGTAAAAACTTGATAGCAGGAATTTCAGCAGATTGATTCTACAGCCAATCATGTGACAAAGGTGTGTAAGGTACAAAACCTCATCAAATTTTGTTCTTAATAAACTTTTTTTTATTTTATGCTTTATTAACTTTCCTACTTTGTTATAACACACAAATTTAACAAGCTACGTCGCAAATAAGCAAGAAGTTGTTTGAGGACGTTGGGATTCATCCATTCCAATTCTGCTTTTGTGTTAAAATTTTAAAAAATATATATTTTAGTGCACATTTGTGATTTTATTGTAACATACAGTGAAATAATCCCATGTGTCCACATGAGAACATTTTTTTTTCTTCCTGTTCAAACATGATGTTTTTTTTTTTTATTATTATTATTATTAGGTTGTACTGATACTAAATACCTTGGAGAAATTGTAAATCAAATAAAAGCTTGGATCTCAGAATGTATGGGGCCAGAACACCGACTTTAATCTTTGGCATTGGAAAAAAAAATGAATTTTGCATTGTAAATAATATTTGCCATTGTAACAAAACTTGTCTGTGTTTTTACGATTGTTTGAAATTGGAAAAACAACACTGAAACTGAAACCGCGTGAGACTGAAAAACAAAAAATGTAAAAAGACAGACGTTTGTTACAATGCCAAATACTATTTTCAATGCCAAATTCTTTTTTTAAAGCCAAAGATTAAAATGACTGTTCTGGCCCTAATGAAAAAAATACTAATTTGGCATTGAAAATAATATTTGGCATTGTGACATAGTATGGGACCAGAACGCTGACTTTAATCTTTGCCATTGAAAAAAGAAATTTGGCGTTTTAACAAAAGTCGTTGTTGTTGTTTGTTTTTATGACCGTTTGAAACTGGAAAAACAAAACATTGAAGGTGAAAATAAAAATATTGAAACTGAAAACCAGTGAGACTGAAAACAAAAGTGACATCATAAAAAGACAACTTTTCTTACAATGCCAAATTCCTTTTTTAAAGTCAGTATTCAGGCCCAATTGAAAAAAAAAGAATTTGGCATTGAAAATAATATTTGGCATTGTAAGAAAAGTTGTCTTTTTATGACCATTTGAAACTAGAAAAACAAAACATTGAAACTAAAAAAAACAAACAAAAAAAAAATATCGAAACTGAAAATCATAGAAACTGGACAAAAAAAAATCATTGTAAAAAGACAAGTTTTCAGTGCCCACTTCTTTTTTCAATGCCAAAGATTAATGTCAGTATTCTGGCTCCATAAATATTAAAATACATGATTGACAAGGTGGGGAAAGGGGTGCAGTGCCGTTGCAGTAACGCACGGGGGCGCCGTTTCCAACACTTCAGCTCGGATTTACCCTCCGGTTTTCCGCATTGCTGCCGCAGCACAAGCTGTGAACATGGCGTCGGCCCTCGGTCGCCTCGTCAGGCTGTCACCTCTCACAAAGTCCCCGTGGACCCGCTCCTCTCCGCCGTGCAGGACCGCGGTCTCCACGTCCTCCGGCGCGATTCTCCCCAAACCCAAGAAGGTGAGTGAAGATGTGAAACGTAAAAAAAAATGCGTTGTGCCGCAGGCGGAGAAAGGTGGAGGAACACCTCAACTAACTCGGCTGTTTCTATGTGGGGCGGGGCTGGGTTTCTGTGTGGCACTGGGGACCAGACCCCCTTCGGCCTAATCCGGATTGCTCTGGTAGTGGTTCCCTTCTTGTATGTGGGGACTCAGATCAGCAAGAACTTTGCAGCCCTGCTGGAGGAGCACGACATCTTCGTCCCCGAGGATGACGACGATGATGACTGAGGAAGGTGTAGCCTTCCTGGTTACCAGGTACTACCCGGAAATTAATGGGAACTGATGGCAAAGCACCTGAACCTGACACTCAACTAATGCTGCATTCAAGTGCAAGCTGGAATATGAGAAAATCCAAAAATACAGACAACGCTGGCATCTTACACCCCAGTTTTTCTTGAATGCAGCAGTAGAATCAAAGAGAGCTAATTTTTTTGTGATATATATATATATATATATATATATATATATATATATATATATATTTTCTTTGGCTTAACTCCCAAGTTTTCTTTCCTCCACAGATCATCCTGTTTTTGTCGCTACGCGCTGCAGAGTTTCTACGAGCACATAAATGCCTTTCCTGAATTTCCCCGTGCTGTGTTTTGAAGTCGCCTCAGTTCTGCACCGGATTCAGAATATTTTGCTGTTACTGCCAGAGACGGGCCTGCACCAGCTGTGATCACACCGCACTGTGTCTGCAAACACTACTCAAGTCTTAATAAAAGGGAATACCACTTGTAAAACACGTGTGGACTGTGGTGTGGGCTGAGGTCAGAACTAGAGATTTAAGATTCTCACTACAAATGTACAAAGATTTTCCAGGTGCCACATTAAAAATACTATTAAAAGTTACCACTAGATCTTAATTTTTTCCCTTTTCTATCAGTACTTTTAATTTGGAGATGTTAGGCAACGATAACATCTTCAAATTAAAGATAAGTGATATTTTTTCACATGAAAAGCCCACTATGCCTTCAAATGTTGTTGTAAATTTGGATTAGAGTTATAGCATTATATTTACATCATACCTTTGAATTTCCTTCATGAAGCTACCTGGTCACGTAGACTATTGGCCTCTTAGCTTAGCCTCTTAGCCTCCTAGCAGCCGTGTTCTCATGACTTACAACTTGATGCTACATCTTGGACCCTGAGTATTTTGTGTACACAACTTTCCACAACATAACCACACACCCACATGTGAGGGCAGCACCACTGCGAGGCCATTGTAAATACACCTGCCACCTCTAAATAAATCCCAGAAAGCCCGAACAAAAGACACAGCTCCACGTTATGTGAGTGTTAAGTGTGTATTTACAAGAAAGGGGAATATCTGCCACACTGGACACAAGCAAAGAGGGGTCAGAGGTCGGGCTAACGGCGGCACAGTTCACGGGTCGTGGCCCCGGTAGAATTTGGACAGGAAGTCGGTGGGACGGGGTTCCTCGGACTCCTGGAAATAGCGCATTACGTGAGTCTTCTGCTTCCAGATGTGGATTGTTTCCTCGAGTTCCATTTTACCCTGAACAACACAAAGTAGAAAACATGAATTAATTCATTTCATCAAACTAAAACCGAATCGACAGCGTGAGAAGTGGTGACGCCAACGGGTCGGATACCTTAATGACCAGCATGTCGATCACACGGGGGTCGGTGATGTGCTTGTTTCTGTCGAACATCTCCCTCACTTTGTCTCTGCCCTGACGTGTTGTGATGTCCAGCTGGAACATGCCCACTGCACAAAGACACACAAACAACACAACAACCCCGGATCAGTTTAAACTCAGCAGTGACTCAATCACAAAGTTCATCTACAGAACATTTAATCTGCAGCTAATGCCACAATTAAACAGTAGTTGTAATAAGACGCATTCGTCACACAGGAAATTATATATATATAAATATATGCATAAATAATTTAGACATTTGTAGATAAAACACTAATTGACTGAATAAGAAAATAACAAGAGAATATCGTATTTGTTTTAGTCCAAAGCACAAAAAAACTAATTCTATACCTTTAATTGAGATTGTTGAGAATTTTAAAATAATATCCACATCTACAGCTCAATAAAAACATATATATATCAGACAATTCAGTAAAAAAAACACTATGTTCCACCTCCAATTTCAAGATGTTACAGCAGCCGTAACTCCAACATTTATCACACTTAATGGTTCCCGCAGGTATTAATTCACTTAAACAGAAATAAAAATGATTTTATAAAGCACAATAAGACAAACAGTGTCTTATAAAACGCGTTGTTATGGTTAGACCGACGCTTGCTCGCCGCTATAAGCCGAACCTCCGCACAGACGCGACCTTGACGAGCTCTGTGGCTTCTTTATATATTTAAACCCACTAAGAAGCACCGACATACCTGCATTAGGGACCTCACGGTACCAGGCTCGGTACAGCTCCCGAACCCTGCGCTTAGCCTCCCCCACATCCCGGCTTAAGAGCGGTTTGACAACTTTAGCGGTGGCAGCTGCGGTTCGGGTCGCAGCTGTGGACGCCATGTTTTCTCCAACGAAGCTTCCGGTGTTACTTCTTCGGTGGTGTAATAAATGGCAGCCGGTGCTCTGGCGCCCCCTAGGCGTGGCACACGGCAAAGCAGCGCCTCACAGTCGATGCTAATATGAATTATACATTCAACTGAAGTCAAACAGAAATAATTTTAGGTAAAGAATTTATTGCATTTATGTGTCTTTGCACTACATGAGTGCTTCCTTCGATATTTTGTGAATTTTTAAAATAGATTATTAATACATGTGTGGCCATAGTGGTGTCTTTTACTCAGTGTGAACAGAATGAAAAATGGAATAAAGGGAATATTTCTGCCAAACTTTTTATTGATTGCAAAAAATTTTATAATTTACAAAAAAAAATGGTACAGGCTCTACAGTACATTAAATACAGAAATGTTTTTAAAAGGTAGGTAGATAAGTCATTTTAACACAATACACACGGTCAATATAAAAAAAAAAAAAAAAAAAATTGGCTCATCAATGCAACACCTGTCATTTGTTGTGGCGGCGGCACCTTTGGTGAAACACCAGTAATGATCAGGCGAGACTGGAAGCTTGAGACTCCTCAGCCTTGGCTTAACAAATAAAGACACTGTGGTGTGGGACAACATTCATTCAACAGCTTGAACCAGCCTGAATTTGCTTCCATACGATCATGGATGAATTTCCAATTCAGAGTTCAGGAATTTGAATTGTTGCCGTCTTGTCCTGTTTCCATCCCAAATATATATATTTATGTGTATATGTATATATATATATATTTTTTGTATTTACAAATACAACATAAGCACAAAAGGTAAAAAACAATAATAATAATAATTACAGCTCCCATTTCTTAAGAAATGTGCGGCCACTGTCATAAAAGTAAACATGACTCTAGAAGCTGTACAGCGGAAAAACGGAAACGACAGTAGCTCTCAAACACGGAGGCAGTGAGGATTTATTCGACTAAAAAAACAGCTGATACCGTTTTTATCTAAAAAAAAAATAATAATAATAATAATAACAACAATAATAAATTCCAGTTTTCAGACCAAATGCGCACAAGCTAAAATTAAAAATTAAAAAGTGCAGTTTTATATATGTATATATATATATGTACATATACATATATACATATATATAAGTCATGTGTGGCCCAGTGTAATGAAACCAGCTAATGGCGACGTCAGGCTGCTCATTGGCAGAAAGGCTGAAGCCCGTCTCCTGTTGGTCTCGGTGTCTCTCAGTGGTCCAGGCTGTTGCCCAGAGCTTGTCCCTCCTGCAGAGCAGCCATGGCCAACCTCAAGTGCTCCTTCAGACTCTGAATCTCACGCTCGCTTCGGCCTTTCATCCCACTCAGCTCCTCGCGCATCTCTGTGAACCGGTCGCGGGCCAGTTTCTCCTCCTGCAGAGCCGTGAAAAAGGCACCATTATCATCATCGTCCCGTTTAAAAAGCTGATAATCATGTGGGGATTTCCAGGATATTTAAGAGTGAACTCAGAGACAGAGGGTAAAACGTACCGTGTTCAGAAGCTGGAGCTCGTTCCTCAAACAGCTGATCTCTTTGTGCAAGTACTCGATCTCGTTGTCTTTCATCCTCAAAAGAACCTGGAAGAAAACAACAAACAGCACAAAACACCTTTTTTTATTATATTACCCTAAATCACAGGTGTCAAACATGAGTCCCGCGGGTCAATAGTGGCCGACCAGAGGCTCAAATCAGGCCGGCAGCATGAATTTAACATGAAAGTGACATAAGTACCCGACTGCTTCCCCTAATTTATCCACTTTTTTAGAAAAAGAACTGGACAGAACACAACAGCAGCCAGCAAGAAGCCCAAACTGCACTTATTTTTCTACTTTTTTTTGTTTATTAAATGTAAAAATTCTCCTAATTTACTTCTTTGCACTAATACAAATGGAAAAAAAACAAGAGTTGTCATTATTTATAGGTTATTGTGCTGTTATCTTCACTAAAAGAAACTCTTAAGGTCTGAAAATCAATAAATAAAAAACACCTTTATTATTATTATTATTATTATTATTATTATTATTATTATTATTATTATGCTGTTATCTTACTGGTCCAGTCCACTTCAAACCAAATTGTCTGAACTTTTTCAACCCTTTTCTCTTCTTTTCACCGTTTGTGTTTATTCTTGTTTGTGTGCAGCCTTTTGAGCCAGAGGAGCAGAGTTCAGTCTTTTCTGCAGCAGCTAATCCAGCAGCTGCTCGTTCACCTTTACTCTCGCGCTGATGCAATAGGCAGAAAGCTGATGCATCGGGGAGGCTTGCAGATTTTTCAGACCTTCTCACCACACGATGGGTGTGGATGCTATAAATAAAACATGTCAGAAACACGCCACACTCGACCCGTTTCAGTTTCGAGCGCTACACTGAGCGAAGTTACCTCCAGCTCGCAGGGCGTCCTGTCTTTGTCTTTGTCTCTGTCGTCCTCTGAGCCGTGATCTGTGATGGTAGATCGTAGACGGACGGCTTCCTCCTTCAAGCGCGTCTTTAAGTCCTGAAGAGGAAAATATTCTTTTAAATTTTAGGGTAAACATTAGTAGGAAACTGATGATTTTAGTGCATCTTAAAAGTCCTTTAAATCGTCACCCAGACTCTTTCTTCCTGAGCTCGTTTTTAAAATCTCCCGCCGCTGTCTCACCTGGTTCTCTTTCCTCAGCTGCTCCATGTCTCGCTCCTTGCGGCTGATTTCTCGCTCTCTCTCGGCGTTGCTCTGCTCGGCTCGGTTCAGCTCCAGACACTTCTGAGAGTACTGGTCCGAGAGCCCGGCCAGCTCCCTCTGCAAGGCCCGAGTCTCTGCCCTGCAGCAACGAGCACAGGACAAGACTCTGGTCACATGTGGGGTCTAGAAAAACCATTTCTGAAACGCGTTTAAGCCTTTAAGGTTCCTCTGGGTGGTTCATGGGACAGAAGCAGCTTTTTGAACCAATCAGAGCTCTGCACACGAGTTACGTTTCAGTAAACGCCACGATGACGCATTAACTAGGGGAACAGACAGCAGGTCAGTAACAAAACTGGTCATTAACCTCCTGAAAACCCTGCGTCCTCATATGGGGACAAGAAGTTTTACTTTTATTGCAACTTATTCTGCTTAATTTAAACCAATTGTCCCCATTAGTGGACAATTTAATCTGCCATCTACTGGTAGCGAAGGTCAAGATAAATTTAACAATTTTTATCAATAGCAACGAGCTACAACGTCGCTAATAAGAAAGTACCTGTTTGAGGACGTTGGGACTTAATTGTTCTGTCTTTGCTAAGTCATGTTCAGGAATTAAAATGTTAAAAACGTTTTCTGTTTTTTTCACACTTTGGTGACTTCTTTATAATATAAATAAGGAAATAATATTAGTGGCCACAAATGAGGAAATAGTTTTTTTCTACTACTTCCTGTTCAAAGATGATGCTTAGTTTTTATATGTCTTAGATCTTACTGATCCCAAATACCGTGGAGAAATTAAAAAACAAGCAAACAAAAGGTTAACGAGCAGAGGGACTGAGAGTTTCAAAAGTCAAGATATGGAAAGGGTTAGGGTTAGGTTTCATCATTATTGATCCAAAACAATAACTTGGAAATCAGCCGTTAATACTAAAGAGGAAACATGCTTTTACCAAGTAAACCAACCACAGCTCTTGTGGTCTGCGTCGCCGCAGAGCGTGGTTACATTTCCTACATCGTTAGGCTCTATTCAGAGGTCTGTAGTTTCTGCATCAACTTAACGCAAAGGTCTCACACTCACACCTACAGCCAATTAATAGACAACATTTAGACCAATGAGCCTAACGAGCACGTCTTTGGACTGTGGAAACCTTCTTACTGTTAGCCATCAGCGCTAACCGCTACACCAGGAAATGTGTCGTTGCATCCACAAATTCAATTTTAAACTGTGGTGTGTGGAACAACACTGAATCACAGCGTCTATAAACACGATCAGATATTAATCGAGGCAGAAGTGGAAAAACCTCCCGTCCTGTGGTTTAACCCATTTAAAACATGTCACTCATTCTTTTGGGAATCATGGACGCTCTGGATCCTCCTCCACACGCTGCCATCCAGACGACGTCTTTTGACGTATTTAACCGACACGATGCCAAACCACATTCTGCGAGTATGAGTCTCTGTGGTAAAAGAGTTAGTGACACGCTAGCAACAGATTCATGAATGAAAAGTTTAACCCAGTGGCAGTAACGTGAGGGGGAGGAGCTTCACAAAGGGGAGGAGCCCTCTGATTGGTGGTCAACAAAACCAATTAAGGAATTAGAAAGAACTGGAACGTGTTTCTTCTTTTAACAACTTTAAAGATAAAAATATTTTCCTTTCAGACCAACACGGGGTCAATTCTCCTCCACACCAGATCCCTCTGAGGGATAATATCGTTATGTAGTTAGCGTTATTAACCGTAGCATATTTGGGTTTTTGTTTTTTTTTCACAAATATTTCCCGTTGTGGCTTTAAAACCTCTTATAACCCACAGAAAAATAAGGAAAAGACAAGAATGCAGCGGCAGTCAGCACGGATAAGCTCTAAAACACCGGTTCCAGTAGCAGCCACAGAGACAGTCTGTGTCAAAGGACTCATGAAGCTTACAAAGGCAAACTAATCCATGACCGAATCCTTCTACATTCCTTAAGTGCCTAACAGGACTCAGTGGCCGCTGTGGTAATGGCCTCGCTTCAACAAAACAACCGAAAAAAAAAAAAAAGGATTGTTGTTGAGTCAGCCTTTTATTTCTCAGAAAAACGCAACGAGCTCCGTCTTAAAAACACAAGAGACCCATTCACAAGGCTTTACAGACTCTTTACTTTAGATCACCGCTTCCTTCTGTAATTACTCTACTTACTCGGGCTGTAATAGATTTGATGGATGCAGCTGAAACACGAACACACATGGAAGCAACTTAACAGTTTGGTCCAAATGCTTTCACTGATCTGTGGTTGTTAACAAACCTTAGTCATGTGAGTTTTTTTAAACGTGCACCACCCACATATGTTCCCTGTAATAAAAACCTGAACTGCCCGTCCACTCATTCAGAACTAGAAAACTGAAGAAAGTGCTTTGTTTAATGTTGTGTTGGACTCACTGTTGTTGCGCTCGTAGAGTGTGCGAGTCCATCACTCCGCTGCTCAGCCGCTTGACTTTCTCCACCTCTCGATCCAGTTCCTCTTGGTGTTTCTTCTTCAAAGCCTCCATCACTGAAACAGGAAGCGAAGAAAAGGGGAAAGAGGGGAAAGTTAAAAACATTAAAGAAATGAAGACTCTGCATTAAGAACATTTATTTTTTGTATTAAAAGTTTTCTGTGACTTTACATTTAAATATGCACATGAGGAATTATCTATCTGTTTTTATTGGAAACCACTATGTACCGAAACCAAATCTACTCAAACCCTTCAAAACATATCGTATAATCACATCAAAATGTATCACTGAAAAACAATCCTCAAACTAGCAGGCTACTGCAGAACAAGCCGTGGTTTTCAGGATCTATTACAACTTGTCCCAGCACAGGAACTGGAAAGATTCAATTTACAATAATTTCATTCAAGCAGGAAACATGAATGATGATCCACCGCCGATCGTCTCCTTTTACCGAAGACGATTTACGGCCGGATGAACTCGGATGAGTCTGACTTCCTCTCTCCTCTCCTTCATCTGTTTTTTTTCTTGGCTTTTCTTCTGCTAATTTGAGCTGTAATTTTCTTCTTAGAAAAGGCTTCACGGTATTTTTTAAATGTCCCTTGCAGATAAACACAGACCAGCAGAATATCCAATCACGTTGTCAGAAATCGACACCAAACAATGACAGTTCAAGTTTAGCTTCAGATCGGTTTCACGATTGGTTGCCAATACAAAGGATATGACCATATTTGGACCTGAAAGACTTCTGCAGGAGAAAAAGAGCTTCACAACGATACCTCACATGCCGTAGTAGAGACCAGGTGTCAACCTCCAGGTCTGAGCTATGAAGCCTATGCTAAGTGTAAAAACTGTAGTTCATCGAGTGGCCACTAGAGGCTCCAAAAAGGTGCAAATCCCCATAGACAGCATTATTAAACATGTTTACAGCCTGGTACGACAATGGTTTTGGTCTCAATAGTTTATTCCACTATTCATGACAACTAAAAGGGGAGGGGCATATTTTTCTAACTCATTTGTTTATTTTTTATTTAGGTTTAAAGGGCGTTCCGGCTTTGAGTGACAGGTAGCGGGAAAGTTGGGTGGGCGGGTCTCAACGTCCAGGCTTTAGTTTTAGCTCCGCCCCCAACACGACCCCCATGTCCATATGTGGAGTATCCGAGTGTGGGCGGAGTAAAGTTCATCCAACATGGCGACCACAGGCTCCGCCCACTTCAGGGTTTGTCCATAGAATATACAGTCAACTGTAGAAACGAGGCTCACAGAGCTACAATGCGGCTTTGAAAGCGGACTTTTAGCGAATTTAGGGGTAAACTAGAGGCTAGTAGTGAAACGAACACCTAAATGTGCGCTCTGAACATTTTTTTTTTTTCCTCACCTCTTGCCGTGTCCTGGGTCTCCTCCAGCAGCAGCCGGTCCTTCTCCCTCTCCAGCTCCTTTATCTGGCGGTTGTGCTGCCTCTGAAGCTCCTCCATCGCCTGTCGATGAGCGCGCTCCATGGCCGACAGGCTGCGGCTGCAGGGGGCCCCAGGTCCACAGCCGCCATGAACACCACCTCCTCCACCTCCTCCTCCTCCTCCTCCACCTCCTCCCTGTTGTAGTTGCTCCAGCTGTTGCCTCAGTGACGCCACCTGAGGAGAGACGAAGGAGGAGGAGGTAAAGCCCACTGAGCGACACAGCGTCAGCTTTAGCCACTGCTGGTTCTAATGAACTCGTCCTCTACTGCCACTGTGCGTCATATTAACCCTTTATGGGGCAAGGAACCATATTTGGTAACTTCCACACATTTTTAATTTGCAACGCTGTTCCTCTCAGTGAGGTCTAGAAGCATGTGTTTTTTTTATTCAGCCAAACAGAGAAGATGAAAAGGAACATTCTCAGGTCAAATGTGGTTTGCAAGGTTCACTTCTGCATGAACTAATTTACTAGGTGCCATGAATTAGTGGCCTAATGTTGCTTAATATGATAACAGGTGCCTGAATTCGCTCTAAATACATGTTTACATTTGTTTACCACTTAAGAGCAAGGAACCAGATATGTTAAATTCATTCATCTGGATTCAAGTACTTCAGTGGGTGCTCTATAAAGGGTTAATTATTAACATCCGACCGGAGCAATCTGAATGGAGGTGTTGAGCTTTCAGTACCATCCATCTCCACATGCGTCCCCAGCCACCAGATCTGATCTCACTCCGTATGCAAATAAACAGCCACATCATTTGGGGCAACAGGAGAATAATTTATATTAATTATATTAATTATAAATTTATATAATTTATAGATATTTATTTATCTATTGCGTTGTGTGTACGTCATGACTAAGGGAAACAAACTTTGAAGTCTTGCTTCATCTTACTTCCACCCTGAGTTATTCAGAGACGAAGCTCGATTAGGCTCCATTAGAGAACTCTAAAAAAACATCGATACGCATCATTATTCCACTGCCGTGCTGTTTGATGCAGCTGCAATTAAATCTCACAATGATGAGCCACAACATTACGACCATTATGACGTGATGATTCAGTGTTCTGCTGGGAAACGTTTGGACCTGGCATTCATTCATGTGGATATTAATTAGACATGTAGCACCCACCCAGACCAGACCAGACCAGACCAGGTGCCCCCTGTTGAGTAGGTGGTCTTTAATGAGACTAAGAAAGAGGCCGAGTGTGTCTCAGCCCACACCTGTACATTAAGCTCATCACCTGTGACCCATTTGCTCGGGATGGATGTTAATTTAACGTTGCTGATGAGGTTCAAGTTCAAATTATCTGAACTGCAAACACAGATTCAAACTAAGATGCACAACACTGCACACAGACAGAGCAGACAGGGGGTTCAGGAGTATTTTAACCATCTGGGTTCTTAGACAAATTGTCAATTTAAACATTACGATGGAAAACACTGCTGAAGAGACAGAGCAAGTCAGAAAGTAGCAAAAGGTGTTAAAAGGCAGAAAAAGAGACGTTTTACTTCATCCGGGGCAGATGAAGGGTTAATTTGCATTTTATTTAATTTTGCAAATTGGAAAAATCATTTCCACGCACTACCTCCCTCTGCAGCGCCTCATTGGCTGACTGGCTGGACGACCGCGATCCCGTCGGCCGCACGCCGCTCATCCCCTTCAGCGGCAACCGCTCGAACTCGGCCCACTTCCTCTCGATTTCGTCCTCCATGCGCAGCCTCTGGTTGGAGCCCGCGGCCTTCCTGGACAGAACGGCCTCCCACTGGCTGCTGGTGCTCCTCTCCTCCTCCGCCTCCCTCTGGCCGGCCGGGAGAGGGGTGGAGGAGGCGGGGACGGGGGACAGCTCGACGTAGTCAAACCTGCGCTGGGTGGGCGGGGCGGAGGCCGGGGCCTCCGACGGGGCGTCGCCGTGACGCGACGACGGCCGGCGGGACGACGGCGCGGCTCGACCGTGGGAGTTCTCCTTGTCGCTGCTGCTGTCGGGCAATCTATAAAAGATTAGAAGTTCATACATCATAAATCACACATTTAAACAGATCCATAAAAAAGGCACAGTGTCAACATAAGGACTCGGGACACAGCTGATGGTGAGTCATTATAAAAAAAAAAAAAACACAACATGCATTTATCACGAATAATTAATCACTCGGCCTCTTATCAAACTGTATTTAGTCAAGGCTGAGGCTCGGAAGCACTTGAAGTAACAAGAGGAATCGTTTAGTAATAAGAATAAGAAGCAAGAAGTTCAAAAAGAACAAGTGAAAACCATTTACAGTCCCTTTCCAAGTTACATACACTGCTGCTGTTATCTACTGGCGCATTTTTACAGCCTATCACCAAACACTTGATGTATTTTTTTCATGAATACTGAGCCTGGACAGCTGCACACACATAAAACCAGGGAAAAAAACACACATAGCAAAGCCTTCATGTGGAATAAAACAGGTTTTATAAATTTAAATGTGCACAAAATATGAAGCCACAAAGATGGAGTCCGTAATTAAATTCAAGTAGGCTGAATGTATAGTTCATCATCTATGTCACACTGTGTACATATACATATATATACATATATACATTCAAGCTATGCTCAAAATTAGACTTTCTGACCCTTCTCTCAGTTTACATGCAACGGAGAAAATCAAATAACTAACGGGAACATGTCCTCCTCCTCCACACTAGGGGGCGATATATGTGTCTTTTCAGCAGGTTAATAAGGCGCCCTTTCCGGTTGACCTACTATGTCATATAATTAAAAAAAGTCGTCCATGTAGCATGTAACTACAACAACACAGATAATAGTTTAGATTTTTAATGTGTGCGCTACTTATGGTGCAGATAAGATCAACCGGGCTTTCTTGGATGTTTCTCTTCCGGGGTTTTATGCCAGTAACCTAAGCAGGGATCATCGAGCAAGTTTAACTCCAATTAAGGCGTATACATGCTGGAGAAAATGGATTTCCAATCTCATTATCTGGGTGTAAAGAAAACTCTGATATTAGCAGAGTAATGTGTTTACATGCACTTAAGTTGTCCAGTTAAAGTCAGATTAAGGCAATAATTAGTTTTTGTTTTCTCACGTGCACGTAAACATGCTGATTCACTTCTCCAGTGGTCATAATGGGGCTGACACATGTGTAGATGTAACAAGCGTGTTGGTAATTACTGTGTGAGGTCTGGAGAGCTGCTGGGCCGGATGCACTTCTTTAAAACCTCGATCCAGTTCCGCCTGATCCCGGCCGTCATGGCGGAAAGTGTGAACACGGCCTCTCGCGTCTAGAGAACAAAGAGGAAGAAGAAGAAGAAGAAGAAAAAAAAAAACAGGTTGAGGAAACACGAGGATGTGACAGAACAGGAATGAAATGGGGGTGATAAAGTGAAAAACTGAAAGAGAGAAGTTGGAAACGATCTCTGACAGAGACACGAGTCGTGATACTGAGAAAGAAAGAACAAGAAAAACGCAGCAGAAACTGAGAGCGGGTGTGGTTAGAGCTGATGAGGAGGATAAGAAGAATGGACAGAAGGAAATAAAGACGGAGGCGGATTCTCACCTGTATCTGAAACCCATAGTTCTTCTCCACATCAAACTCAGACACCTTCACGCAGGATTTTAGGTCAATCTCTCCATCCAAGTCATCTTTCTGTCCAGGTAAAAAAAAACCAACAAGAATCATTATTTTCACATCCTCAGTTAATGTTTCTGTTTCAAGTTGGTTTTAAAGCAGATTTTACAACAAAAAGACACATGAATAATTAAAAAAAACAAACCTCTTCTGCGCTCGAATCTCTGTAATACTTCAGTCCTGCATCGGTCAGAACGAACCAATGCTTCTTCCACTAAAAAAACAAAGACACCAACAAACAGAGGCTGGTATTAGCAAGGACATCACGATATTATCACGATACGTATCACGATACGTATCACGATACGTATCACGATACGTGTCACGATACGATACATTATTGCGATTCTATGATATTGCAATATTCAGCATAGTTCATTGAGAAGTTTTAAATGCAGCTTAAAGTAAATGTTGTATCCAAATGACCCATTATTCAATTTAATGTACAGAAAAAGATGTTGGCAGAAGGGAGAGGTGCTGGTTGAAGTGTAGTTGCATGTCCCATCACCTACTGCTGCTGGCTAGGCTACGCTAGGCTAGGCTACGCTAGGCTAGGCTAGTAGCTGACTGGTGGTCTGCTGGTTGGTTTTTCAGTTGGAATAGGCGTCTAAATGAGTTTTGCCTCAGATCATGGCACAAGGCGTGGAAGTTATTCAGGACTTTTCCTTTTAAAATTGATATTAAGACATTCAAAATCAATACGGTATTGGTATTGGATATTTTTTCCCAACTATACAAACAAACATAAACATGACATGTGGATTTTTAAGCCTGTAGTCAGAGGAACTAAAGTCTTATAGTATGTGATGAGAGAAGCTGGTTTACTCGAGCGTATCATTCAAAGAGAGGAGCCACCTGTTTCGCCCCGAGCGATCAAACTGTTAGCGTGATAACACGGTTAATCCGATGCTATCGGGTTACAAACAACCTTTGGGAATAAAGGATGCTGGGGAAAAAAAAAAAAAAAGGATGTGACTTCTGTCTGAGCCTGATTTGATTCAGTTTACCTCACCACACTCGTCCAGTTTCGACATCCATCCCTTTTTGAAGTTCAAGAGGTCGGGCTGCGGAGGAGAGAGAACATCGAGTCTGAGTGTTTGAAGGTTCAAAGAAACCTTTTAAAATATCTGGATAAAGACACACATAACTGGACACAACACACTGCGAGGCCACGTTCAACTGCCAGTTCATTAGGTACACCAGCAGAAACGGACTTTCATTTTAGAGGCTGCGGTTTGTAGAACAGGTATTTTGACAATACTATTTCAGTCCGTTGGCTCGGCCACTCAACAGAAACATTTTTAATCCAATCCAGTTGAACTGCACCGCAAACTACATCCTGCAAAAAAATGATCTTCCAAGTGAATCACAACCCTTCTGACGCCAACGTAAAGTAAACATTAAAAGAGTCATGAAGGAGGATTTAGTGCAGGATAGTTATTTTTTTTTTTTTTTACTAGTGCACCTAATGATCTGACAGTAATTACATTTCTATCCAAGATGTTAGCAGCAGCCAAACCACTAAAGACCATTTTTCATGAAGACAAAAGCACACTACGAACTTAGTTTGCCAAAAAAATACCATGAACTAGTTTCAATTCTGGAAAATTTATCCGGTAGATGATCAATTTGTACGTGGCGTGAATATTTTTTGCATTAGATGACTAGATTATCCTTTGCTTTCTGTTTTTTTTTTCTTCTTGTTTTTGACATGTAAACTGAAGATGAAGCAGCGTTCAGCTGTTTACGTAGCAGCGTGCCGCACCGTTGCACTGCAGGCGACCTGCTTTCTGCTTTTGACACGATGACAGGAAGAGAGGAGGAAAAAAAAAACAACAATAAGAAAAAAAAAAAAAACGCCCGAGCAAGGTTTCTCGACGTGGTGATCCCTGATTAAGATTAGCCAACTTTTTCCCAGCCTACATTCCTCCTCGTACTCTCTTAGCTTATCTCTCCTTCGTCAGAATTCCTCCCTTTTTAAACCCATCTGAATTTGTCATTGCATTTTACCACAGGAATCTCACTCCCCATCACCTCCTTTTTTTTTTTTTATTTTTGAATTTTTTTTAACTCCCTTCTCTGCGCTCACGTTCTCTTGCATAATTTCCCTGTGCGTTCTGTCATTCCTAAAAGTCTCTCTTCGCCTGTTGTACTTATAAGCCAGTTATTTGCCTCTTAAGGCCAGTTCATCTGTGACACTAATCTTATTTAATCTAGCAAACTGCACGGTCTGATGCCTGCCGTCGGACTGGGTAAGTGAAAAAATGTGGAGCGAAAGGCCATGTTTAGAGGATTTTGATGCATGAAATGTGGTCGTTTCCATTTTAAATGGTCCTTTTATCGTCAATAAATGAGGTGGCATTGATTTTAGACACTGGTAGCTAATGGCTTCATAATGATGTGGAGGCTATTAAATACAAATGGAAACTTTTTTTCAGGGGCTATAAAAGAAGATGATTTCACAAAATTGTGTGCATGTAATGACATGATGTGTTTAGGCTCTTTTTAGTTTTCAAAATGTCAAAAACATAGAGGGTTCGACCAACACCTGGACACAGTTTAAGACACTTTAAAGGAGTTTTGTCCCACTAAAACACACATTTATGACATGAATAACATGAATAACACTTCCCATTAGGTTTAAATGATTTATGTATAAAAAGGGTCATGTTTTTGAAGGTGTGTAAACAGTGAACATGTACAACAGCTGGTTGTAAGAACTGACACAGAGAGAACAAAGCTACATGCTAATGACACTTCCTGCTACTGTAAATAACAACAACACTAGAAACTACGAACGACAATTTGAATTTTTTTTTTTAAATTTCTTTCTTGAACATAATCGATTAAATATTTAAAAAATCAATTTAATATTTAATTTAAAAAAATAAATAAATTAGTTTTAGACTAATCTAACGTAGCTAGCTAATTAACGTTATTAAAACATTAGCATAACCGTTAGATTTAAACCAACTGTGCGTTTGATTTGAATTAAATCAGGAAGGAGGGACTAACACGAAATGACAAACAACGTGAAAGAGCTTACCGTCATGATAACAGCATCCAGAGGGGGTTAAATAAAGACAAAAAAAACACTGTTAATTCACTTTTCCTCCCCAACTTAACCTCTCAGAAACACACTTTACTTTCTCGACGCGAGGTTAGATTAAACCCCGCCATTCACGCCGCCCCCCCTTCTCTCTTAATCAAGCGAACCGCCGGAGCTCGTAATTAGGAGCAAGTCTTAAAGGAAAAGTGCAGCCATCTCATTTAAGAAAAAGGGCGAATGGAGTGATAATTTCTGACTAAAAAAAAAAAGAAAAGGAGCTAATGTTAAGACTTCAGTAACACTCGGCTGCTGTCTCTTTCTGCCCCGTCTGCCACTTCCTGGGCGGATCCGCGACGATCGGGTAGAGAAAACAAGCCACCCCCCCTCCCTCTCCCTGTGTTGGATCTATAAACGTGGTTGAGCCAGAAGCAGCTCTACAATCTTTAAAAATGAAATAAATAATAATATGTATTCATTAAAAAATAAATAAAAAATAAATAAGGATATAAAATTGAAAATCTTGCATGTAAAAAAAAAAAAAAAAAAATTCTTTGCAAATAAAGTAGCACTCCACCCTCCCTCCTCCTCTGCAAAAATCCTCTCTGGGTAGCTATTGGTTTCTGTTCAGGAATTTCAACACATGCCCCAGCAGACCACAACTGACAAAGCTCAGTCTTGTGAAATGACTGTAGGGTGTAGGTGATTTAAAGAGAGCGTGCAGCATATATGTGTGTGTGTGTATATATATACATATATATATATATAAACCATGCATACATACATATATCTAACAAGTCAAGGTGCCAAGTACACACAAAACTTTACAGCCGCAGACAGGATCTGAGCGAACACTAGTGAATGTGTAACAGAAGGATGTTTGGATAGCTATAAACTTTTACTGGCGCATTGGCAGGTTTATTACATGAATGTCAAATATAAGTGGTAAAATCCACATGGCCAGAGGAGCCGCTTCGTCGCGTGTTTACTGTAAACACACTCGCCTGCATTTGTTCCGATCTGTGACGACCAGCTTTCCAAGCATTGCCCTCATCGGCAGTCGGACTGCCAGATCTCTGGAAAAGAAGAGCATGAAGGACTGGATGGATGGATGATTGTAAGGTTTTAACATCCAGCCACTTCTCCCAGACTTTCAAAATGCATCTAATAAAAAACCTCCACCGTCAAAGTTATTCCTAAATGTAGCACTGTCAGTCAAGGCCACGCTAAATTAGTCCAAAATCAAGAAGCTAAGTACAAACCCACCTGTAACGAGGTGGTGGAGTGAGCTCGCGATAGATACCCACTGCCACCGTAGTGCCAATCCCTCTCAGTTTCCGCTGCGTCTTCCCACTCTCTGGAGGGAAACTTGCTCAGAGAGTGGCTGAAAGAGCACAAACAACACCAACATTATCCAATCTGACGGTGCAGAAGAAGCTCTACCAAGACAATGATCTAAACTAGTCTGACCTGGCTGGTTTGAAGAGCTCCTGCCTTCGAACGGGCTGCTGGTTCTGCTGCCGCCCCGCGTAGCTCAGACCCTCGGACTCGTGGATCCTTTTCACCTTCGGCAGGTCAGCCAGCGCGGCGTACTCCTCCCTGCTCCTCCCCGTGGATCCCATCGAGAGATGCCCGGACTCCGAGGACTCCATGGAGCTTTGCGAGGAGGTGTGCCTCTGGATTTGAACGTGCGGTGAAGGAGAAGGGCTCCGTGCGCGGTGGTAGGGCCTCCTGTCGTTAGGCGAGGGGCAGTGGTCATCGTGACCTCGTCTACCAGCTCCAGATCTGAGGCTGCCGGGGCTCTTGGGCGTTTCCAAGGTGACAAAAGCTGCTCTGTGGCCACTTCCCGTCTGTCTGGAAGGCGAAGCAGCGCGAGATAACGAAGAGCTGCGGAGGGAATGAGTGGAACCTCGCCACGACCGATTGGACTCAGGTTTTGTGTCGTTGTTTGGGCTTTTTCTGTGAAAGGAACGACTTGAGTCTCCGTTAGCGGCACATCTGAGGATCGAGTATCCTGGAGGTTCACTGTTGCCTTTTCTAGCAGGAGAAGAGTTTCGGGTGTTTGGAGCCTTTAAGGAGCTGCTAGTTTCTACTTTGCATAACAAGCGCTGGTCAGAAGCGTCGTGGCTGCTCCTTAAAGTCACCGAACTGTAGCTGTCACGGCTTCTGGCCGAGCTGGTAAACTCAGACTTGCGCAGTGGAGACTTAGATGGAGACTCGTGGCTTCTCCTTGAAGGTGAGGAGTTACGACTTCCAGAAGTACGACCGTGGAATGAATCACCGGCGTCAGCTTTTCTAAGTTGAAACGGAGTGGGGGCTTCATAGCTTCTCCGTCCAGGGGAGGTAGAACGACTGTCCCGACCTCGACTTGTACCAGCTGGACTCGATTCAGTCTTACGGAGTATGGACTGAGTCGGTGCGTCGTAAGCTCGTCTCGTTGGGGCCACGACGAGGGACTCCTGTTCTTGTTCGTTCAGTCCATTTCTAGACGATGAGGTACGCAGGAGAGCTTGGCTTTCGATGTCATATCCTTCTCTTATGGGGGAGCCACAGCGTCCATGGTGCCCGCGTCCATTCAGAGACGTGACTGATTCAGATTTGCGAAGGATGCTCTGGCTGGACGAGCCGTAGTTCCTCCTTGGCGGCGAGGAACTGTCGTTAGCTCTCCTAGATGGAGATGGAGAGGACGTACGAGTGGTGGACCCACGTGATAAACTACTGGTGATTTCAGTTTTGCGAGGAGACATTTGCCCCGAAGAGTTAAAGTCCCTCCTCAGAGGAGGAGACGAGCATCTGCTCTCGGCGCCTCGACCGCTTGAAGAAGCGTTGACTCGTAAGGCGCTCCTAAAATCAGAGACCGTGCTGGATTGGGATTTGACCGAACCACCAAAGGATTTGAAGTTCCTTGGCAGAGTTCCTGACTCGGCACGTCGCCCTTGTGTTCCTTGGAAGGAGATTCTGGACGCAGGCTCCGTCCCCTGTGTCCGACCTCCGCCGTCAAAGTTTCGCCTGCTGAGGGAGGTGCTGGACTCGCTGCGTCCGAAGCCCGAGTTTCCACGCGAAGGAGGAGAAGAAGCTCGCGACTGCAGAGCGGAGCTTTGCCTCGAGGAATCGTGACGCCCTGAGCTGGTGGCGCGAGGGGAAATGTTTCCTCGGGTATATGAGCCGCCGAAGCCTTTTCGTCCGCTTGAGGCCAGCGACTCGGCAATCTTGAAAGGAGTGGGGCTCGGGGAGCGGGGGCCGACCCGGGCTTCAACCTCAACCGCAATTTCATAAGGGTCGGGAGGAGGGATCTCATCGAGCAAGTCCTCGTTTAGAAACTCCGGTATCTGTCTTTCAGAGGCCATGCCGAGGTTTGGGTTCCTAAAGGGGACGGCGTCTTTGGGCTCAACGTTTCTGGTGCCAAAGATGGGATGGCCTCTTTCAAAATGGCGGTAAGGAGCAGGGGGGTTGTCATCACGGAGTGTACTGGCGCCGGCCGCCCTCCCCAGGGAGAAGTAGCCACTTTCACGCTTCTCTCTATCGTCTTTCAACCCTTTGGAAAGAAACAGAAAGAAGAAGAGGAGGAGGAGGTAATAAGCGATAGCACACGTTAAAGATCAACTGCTGAGCGGCTACTCAAGGTTTTCTTGACACAAACCGAGCTATATTGTATTACTGATAATTGCTCTTGGACACCTCGGCTGGTGACAGCAAATAGTATTGCCAAGTAAAGAACACCTCTGGCTGTAACTGGATATAGACTGGTCAAGTCCAGTAAGTCATAGGTTTACTGGAGGCTGCTGCTGCTGCTCCTGCTTCACGGAATATCTGGGACTAGGATGAAGTTTTTCATGGTTACCTGAGCGCCTGCTGAAGTCGTCTCTACTCCGAGCGTTGTCCATCCAGGCGGCCCGCGGGTTGGGCCGGTGGGGTGGGGGGTCAAGCCGGGTCATGGTGAATTTGGGGGAGCAGCAGCGGCGCTGGCGGCGGCGGCGGCAGCAGGGACGAATGGGCAGGTAGTCGTCCTCCGCGCTGACGGATCCACAGAACTCCCGGTAGTCGCTACTCTGGTCTCGGCAGCTAAGTGGACGAGGAGATGGGAAGGTGAAAAGTCATAGTAATAGTTACTACATTTTGAACTTCTTACAAGCTCTTTTAAGCACCCTGACCTGTCGGTGCTGTCGTCGTCGTCGTCGCCGTCGCAGATGTACAGCTCACAGTCGGGGCTCAGGATGCACAAAGACGACTCCTCGTAACCCGGGCGACCTCCATTGACATCACAGTAGCTGCTCACCACGGACAAGGCGTCAGAATCCTCCTGATAGGACAAGAAGAAGAAGAAGAAGAAGAGGTCAAAGCCCAGTCAGGAGGTCGCAGTGAACACCACCTCCGCCCAGAGTTGCAGAGGCCTCGTCTCCAAGCAAAAGGTCAAAAACTCAAAAATAACGGATTAAAGCTTCCTCCCTCCATCCAGACCTCTCTGCTTGGCTCTATCTCCTAGACTCTTGGATGAATAGCGTCTGCACTTTCTGTCGTTCGCTCACATGTTCATTCTCCCCTTCGATTAGGGTTACACCTCTGAAACTCGACCCGACTCGCAGCTTTCCTCATTAATATTTCACCCCCTCCTCCCCTTTTTTTCCCCTGTTCCTTACTTCTCTTGAACAACTGTGTTTTTTAATTTAAAAAAAAAAGACCAGAGGAAAATGACACTGATCTCTACATCTTCAAGGAAGCTTCAGCTGAGGGATTATGGGTTAAGTACAGTCGCACACTTTAAAGCTCGCACTCGAAGAACTCCCCCAAGACAAGTGTAGTTATGTTTCAGGATCAGGATGAGGTGAAATAAGCTGTGGGAGTTTTTTTAAACTGTACAGAAACACGTCCGTCGCTCTCTGAACCTCTGGCTAATATTACAAGAGATTCCCCAAGAGGACGGTAACTGATCCGGCTTCATTCATTTATAATAGGAGCCACTAGTCGTTACCTTTCATCCTTTCCTTTATTCCCTCACAAGTAATAAAGACTCGTGAACTCAGTAAGTTCACATTAAACGAGGAAGTGCTTCTACATTTTCTGATCAGGACATTTTATTTTGTCTTCCAGGCTTCTAACATCGTCACCTTCCAGCCTTTCCTCAACTAATCCCATCACCCCGTCCCTCTTAGCTTCATGCCTAGACGCTCTCCTAATCCTTCCCAGTCCTTCTCACCTTGCTGCTGGTGTCTCTTTCCTCGGCCTGGGACGGGATGGGCGTCAACGTCCCTTTGCCAGACCAGGCCCCGGCCGTTCCGGTGCCAGGCTTGGCCCCGGCCCCGGCCCCGGCTCCGGGCTCCTCTTCGGACTTCCTCTGGACCACCTCCCCGGGGGCGCCGGCGTGCAGGTGCCTCTGGCGCAGGCAGTCGTGACAGCGGGAGGGGTCGAAGATGTTGGGCTGGAACTTGGGGCAGACGGGCTCGTTGCACGGCGAGAGGGGCATGGCGGGGAGACCGGCGGGGGAACCGGCTCACTCATTTAGAAAACTGAGAAACACCACGAAAGGTACCATCATGTGCTGATGCAGACACGCTCTAAGAGTTACAAGCTACTGAGTCAGGACGTGATCCTGAATTAAGGCCGGCAGGTGTAAGCACAGACCAGAGGGTGTTTGACTTCATGGGTCAAGTAAGATCTAAAGCAGAACTAATCACGCTAGACCAGGACGGTGAAATATAATCCAGCCAGAGCAGCAGCACCACTACAAACCACATGCGGTGTAATTTAGCAGCTTTTGCATGCACCAAAATATATAGAATAAGAGCAGAAACAGTTTTATATGAAAAGAAAAATTACCTGAGAAGAGGCACTCCAGCTATTAGCTTTGTCACCATGTAGTTAAAGGATGAACTGCCCATCAGAGCCACATGCCTCCTCTTCCCCATCTTCTCTACCTCTACCTGCCAGACGCTCACATCAATCCGATTGGCTGCTCCAACAACAATGGCTGAAACTGTAGCGTCCGCGGCGGCCATGGCGGCTCTGGGCTGACGAGACCCTTGATGGGGGGGCGCAGCCAGACCCAGAGCCAACATGGAGTCCCGGTCGGCCGGCAGGTTCCCTCCATTGAGCGGCTGTATTAAATATCATGGGCCTTTAGAAAGCGAAATGAAACGCTAGTGACAGCTGGCGCACTGTCTCAGGTTAACGTAAATAAGTAAACGCAGGAGAGGTGGTGGTGGTGGAGGTGTGAGAGAAAGGGGGAGGGGGGGGCATACATTAAAACCACTGGCTCTGCTGCTAAAGGTTCTTCACATTCACAGTAATACTGAGGAAACACAGCTAAGGGTCGATTTCCTGACGCTCTGCAGAGGATGTTGACAACAGCAACAGGTTTCCTATTAAACAACCGACGCAGAAAAACTCCACACGGATCACACTGAAAGATGAACGCTTCCTTTAATCACAAACTGAGGCAAATACAAAAAAAGAGAATGTACAAAAGAAAGACACTTGAGCGTCAACATTTACAAACATCCTGCCCCGAATCAGGAGCAACAACAGTCCAGATTTCTTCGGCTGACACACAAACACACACACACACACACACACACATATATCGAGTGGGAATCCAAGACGTCTCTCATTCCTGGTGATGCACCTTCTTCCCGGTCCGCCGCCGCCTCTGGTACTTGCTGCTCCTCCCGCCTCTGCTCTTGCACTCCGTGACGCCGTGTCTCCGGTCCGTTTGACGGCCCCGGCCACCTCGGCTTTCCTGCTTCCCTTTCCTGTTCCTCTTGCTGGTGAAGGTGCTCAGCGCCGCCGTGAGGGAGCGGATCCTGGAAGGGGGAGGAGGAGGAGGAGGTGGAGGAGGGGGAGGGCGGAGATAAAAATAAAATGTGGAGTCAGAGAGGAGCAGGTAGAGAAATTACTGGAATAGTCACGTTTGTCTCTAGGGCAGGGTGTGTTTTCACTCCTTCAGCCTCTTCCCTTTTGTCCCGGGGGAGAGGTGTGTGTGTCCCGTTTTAACTGTTTCAATAGTTTATTAATAGTTTTTTTTTTTCCTACGGTTTAAATAAAGCTATCTGTCGCTATCTGATCTAATTTTTACATCTGTTTGTGCCGTAGCATGTAAAGACTGTGATAACCTATGTGCTCATTAAATTTGTTTTATTCATTTTATTCTTTTTGTTGTTTAAATTCACCACTTGCCAAAAGTAAACGGACATCACCTCTGGAGAGCTGGTGGTTCATTTAGAGATATTTCAATTTCAAAACCACTTTACTTTAAACATTATTTCACATCTAGTTTCTCATCATTCATTTATCTTTTCTGATGTCGTATTTAACTGATTCAATCAGACGATGCTCTCAAGAGTTAGAGCTTCTGTCATGTTCAGGATGAAGGAAATGATGTGTATTTAAAAAAATAAAATAAAATAAATAAATCAATCAGACAACGTTATGACCTGATATCAGATCTTTCCAGTGAAGATGAATTTGAATCGTGACTTTAGTGCCTCTGAACCAACAGTCTTACTTTTTGTTTACGATTGGGTTCCCGGCTTTTTTCGGCATCGCAGCAGTCGTTTTCTCTTCCTCTCCTTCCCCTTTCTCCTTCTCTTCATCCTTTTCCTCCTCATCATCCTAAAAAAAAAAAAAAAAAAAAAAAAAACAAATGTCAAGAGACACTCAGATGTTAAATGACTTTTTCATCACCTTCAGGCTGGAACTGGGCGGTGGATCAGTCATACTGAATACCAAACTGAATAGTTTTAATATACCCGTGTATTTGATTACAGTGTTCGTAATGTTGCGCCGTGTGACACTGTTTCAGACTGGACCATTTTTTAATGTAGCGCCTCTAAACTCACACGGTGACTGTGTCAGTGTGAAGTTGTGGTAAAGCTTTTTATAAATGAGGAAAAAAATGTTGCACGCAGACTACAGGTATTACGGTAGTCGGTCACTCCGCTACTGACATCACAGACATAGCAGTTTAAATATGAATAAATATGTCAAAGTAAATGAAACTGTAATTGTCCTTGTTTCTTTATTTCATCTCGATAACATTTTTTTTTTTTTTTTAGCCGTAAATGTCTCCAGATTCCACATCAGCAGTCTGTGTTAGCAGTGTTAACAAGGGGCCATGCAAACCTGTTTTACTGCTAGTGTGGGATGATTCTACTAATATTTACTCATCCCAGTAAAATATTCCATCCTTAGTTGATCTACTGCATCAGTTCCTCTCTCAACCAGTAGAAAACGTTGTGAACATGTGAAAGCCCTACGCCGACGTTTACCTGATGAGCTGCGGGTCCGAGCAGGTGAGCCCCCGACAGGTCCAGATCGCTTATGGTTGTCACGGTAACCGTGTGGTTGGGGTGGTCGTACTGCACCGACTCCGTCGTGCCGGTGATCGCATCTTCCAGGTCGTCCTCGACGTCCTCTGCGGCGACAGGAGGAAAAGTTAAAGAGACGTCAAAGCCTCAAAAAGAGCGTTTAAAAGAGGGTTTAAACTCACCCAGAGCTTCCGTCCTCTCCTTCAACATCTTCAGATATTCCTTGTGCCTCTGGGAAGAGACAGACAAAAATAAACACCAGCACATTTTTGTTTTTCTGAATTCGCTCGTACGTTTGAGTCGTCTTACTTCTTCTCTGACTCTGATCTGCTCTTCCTTTATTTTCTTTCGGATTTCCTCCACCGCTGCCTTCCTCCTCTCCACCTTCCTCTTATGGAAACCGGTGAGATAATCCCTGACACAGACAGAGGGAACTTTAACGTGTCTGCAGGTTAATGTGGACGTAACAGGAGTCGTAAATAAGTTACTGATATTTACATTAGTGATTTTTGAGGTTTATGTCAAACGTCTTTCAAATCACAACAAAGAAAGAAACAATACAAGAAATAAGACATTATTAATAGACAAGAATATAGACAAAAAAAACGATAACAAATTAGAAACAGTGCACAAAATATGTAAAACTAAAAGAAATATAGACACAGTCTGTATATACAGTGAATGTTAGTTAAAATTGCTAAAATTTGTAAATATAACATAAGATTGTAAAATAGTTTGAGCAAATTATTGTTAAGATTTGGCTTTTTTTCACAAATAATCTGGTTGTTTTGCACTGCTTTATCTGAACTTTTAATGTTACATTACATTAACACATTACACTTTTTATTTCTTCCACACTCAGTGCTACAAATATTTTAATAGAACAACATGTTTTTTTGCATAAATATAATATTAAAATACTTCATAGAAAGTAAATAAGAACTCTGATGCTATCAGGAGAGAACCGGCTAATGCTAGGATGCTAACCACCAGCTCTAAATGTCGTAAATGCAGGTTATAAACTTACTGTCTGTCTTTGTCGTCAAACATTACGACGCATTTATTTTCTCTTTTCTTGGATCCAGGTTTGAATTTTGCTTTATTGGACACGTTGTTGTGCTTTTTTCTGTTTTTCATGATGCACACGTGAGTTTACGAGGACTGATTCGAATACTTCCGGCTTCTGTGATTACGTGACGCGACGTCATTTCACGTCCGACGAGAAACGAAGAGCAAAGCGGACAGAAGGTTCCGGTATAATTCTCGTGTTGGTTTATTCATTCAGGGCAGCATCGTTGGTTGTCGTATAAACAATAATATATATATTCACGTAGCATTTGCAATTTTCATTTCCAAATGCAAATACAATATGTACTGATGTATTTAAAATAACTACAATCATAAAAATCATAGATTTTAAATAAATTTAGAAGATAAATACTAAACAAATAACTAAATAAAAAATGAATAAAATGTAATTTCAATTATCTATATTTTATATTTAAGTTTTATTTTATTTTTTTTTTTACTTAGGTTTATTCTTTTCCAGATATTACAATTATTTAATTATTATTATTTTATGTATTTATTATTAATAATAACAACAATGAAATAATAATAATTTTACTACTTCACATTCCCATTTTGTTAAAATATTGTTTTAGTTTAATACTATAAATCTATATAAAATAATATTATTTATTTATTATTTAATTCAGTCATTGTAATTTCCTCCTGTTCGTGTCTGGTTTTAGTTTAATTTAATCTCTTTATAATTGTTCCTCTTTTCACATTCACAACTAAACCACATGGGTCTTTGTAGCTTCTTCCTCTATTATCACATTTTCTTACTTATTTCAGTTTCCTGATTCCTCTCACACTTCTCTTGTGAAACTCTTCCTGTGTTACTCGCCACTTCATTAGATACACCAGTTACACTTTTAACAGTCCCGCACTAAACCTTATGTGTGTAATTACACTGTATTACTTTTTTACTACTGTCTGCAGGTACAAAAAGTACATTTCTTCGTGCATGTGACAAATAAAACTTATTGTGAAGGAGGATTTAATGCACGACTCATTTACATGTTTACATGTGTAAGTTTTTACTCGTGTCCCTGATGAAGTGAGAACCACTAGTGTCTAATTCGGACTCAGATCGTATCTGAAAGTCAAAACAACACGAAAAGTTCACACCCGACCAACACCCCAGTAAACAGACGACTAACGGCCAAACACGCTCATGTGCTGTTTTATTAGAAAACATCCAAATAAACACGGAAAATAAAACACAATGAGAAGACGACAGAGAAAAAAATAATAATAATAAAGTAACATGATTAAAGTGAAAGCAAAGGCTCCAGCTTTAAGCATTTCTCTCTTTTCCAGGTAAATATTTTCAGTAGATAACAGCTCGGACTCACCTGGAAGACAAAAAAAATAAAAAAATCTGCCAACGTCTAACATCACACTTGATCTAAATAAAGAGTGATCCTAAAACACCCAGCTAAGAGCTTACATGAGGGATTTACTCGTTTAATAAAATATAAAACATCTTCCTATTAAGAGTTTTTCTGAGCCCAAGGCTGCGGATAGAAAACAGAAAAAACTGCGACACTCGCCCCTGCACTTTCCACACGAATAAAATGTTACATTAAATAAAAAAAAGAAAGAAAAAGAGAAATGATCAGAAACGGGAATGACAGGAAAATAAACAGAGATCCTCCATCGTTCTGTTATTCATCTCTAAAACGTCACACGAAGGCCTTTTTGAGTTTTTTTCATCAGAGCTGGACGAAGGAATGAAATCCTCACTTTATATTTTACATGTTTTTATGTTTTTTTTTATTATCCTCATCAAGAATTTAGATTTCTATTCAAAGCCGAGTCCGGAGCAGGAGTCGACGTGGTCGTCGTGCCCTAAGAAGTTCTCCGGGTCAGATTATAAAGACTCTGCTTCCTCCTCTGAAGCAGCTATTAAGAACTTCCTGTTTAATATATCTATGTACAACCTATATACAATCACATTGTGAGTTTCAAAACGCAGTAATCTGTATCTGTGTGTGTGTGTTTGTGTGGTTAGGCCGTCGCTGCTGCTTCCCTCCCGTCGTTCAGATTTTCCCTCCGATCGTTCGGCGTCCGTTTCGCTGCACGGTACAATGCTGGCATTGTACAGTGTTTGAGGTAGATAAGAAGAGACACTACTCAGCACTGTACGGTTAAGAGGCTAAAAAGCTTTCAGTGTGCGCGCCGCTGTAAAGCCCTTCAAACGAAGCAAACTGAAATGAGACATTAACTTATTACTTAGCACTCGCGTCGTAGGTGCTAGTCATGATTGTACAGATCATTAATTCTAAAGCTAATTAATGCACGGCTGTGCTGCGTGGTCCCTTTTTTCCTTTTTGGGGAGGAAGAGGAGGAGGAGGAGGATGTTTCACCTGATTTTCAATTTTTTTTTTCCTCGTTTAAAATGAGGCAGCGTGCCGGTGTAGTAACCACTAGTGAGCAGAAGGTGGGGTGATTGTGCAGCAACGAATAAGCATTAAACCAGCAAAAAGAAACGAAACAAAATAAAATAAAGATGTGCAGCCCCCGCGGCCCCTCGGCTTGTGTTACGAGGACCAACGAGGAGCCCGGTGGAAGCGTCTAGGAGGCGGCGATGGTGGTGCCGCCGCTCAGACGCAGCAGGATCTGCTGGCAGTCCTGCAGCGAGCGCCGGTCGCCCACGCGCTCCAGGGTGCGCTTGGCCTCGGCCAGCAGGCGAGCCCGGTGCCCCGGGGGGGTCAGCAGGGGCATGGGGAGGTGGCGGCAGGCCAGCAGGATGGCGTGGGCCCTCTCTCTCTCACCCAGGACGCACTCGCCTGCAGGAAAGAAAAGGGAGGGAAGTGGAGATTAGAGACCGTGTGACCCGTCATAGATCTGCTGCCTTTAGCTTCTAAATGATGGAACATGAAACCTGGTGAACTGCACCTCTGACACATTTAGTCTCCACCTGAAGAACCAAATATGTGAACATCTGCATCTGTATTAGTTTTAGCTTTGAGCTTTAGCCTAACGGCTAATGCTTGTATTTGCTTTGCAACTCTTTTTCCACAGTTATGACAGTGGTTCTTAAAACCAGAAGGACGCCAGCTGAATATTATCTCTCTGTCTAACACACATTTACTATGAAGGTGATTAATGTCCAGTGTCCATGCAAAACATATTTTATTGGTGTGTGTGAGGACACACTCACACTAGGTAACCGTGAACTTCCTGCTCTTAATAAAAAGCCGTAGTAAACGGCTCAGAGCGTAGACGCGACTAAATGTTTCATACTGTTTGGTCTATTTTAAAAATTTCTGTCTTTTACTGTTTGTCTTGTTCTGGATTTTGTAAAGAATTTCCCCGTAAGTCAAGTACATTTCCAGGTTCTATGTCTAGTGTGAGTCAAGGTTTCTACAGGTCTGAACAAGTGAAATTTAACGACTTAAAGACTTTCTGAAACTGAAAGTACGGAAAATAAAGAGAATCAGAGATTATGGACAGAATGATAATCATGATAATTACTGCGATTATGATTATTCATCATGTGGGAAAACATCTGTATTTTTACTGCACTACTATTGGTTTCCAGTGCAAAAGGAAACTTTAAATTAGAATAATAAATGGCTGTGGACATGGACGAGGACTTAGCGTAGCAGCATTAGCTTTCATTCATTCATTCCTCCTCCTTTTACGTGACTGAACAGATCAGTTGTGTTACGCTGCGGGAGAAAGACACTGTGACACAACTCAGCATGTAACTTGTTAATGTTTGACGTCACTCGCCCCCAAAATCCAAAAACCGCTTGTTTTTTTTAGGCAGCTTAATGACGCCTGAAGCAAACGTTCGCCCCCTGGTGGTTGGTGGACTAGTGTCTGATCAGATCTGCAGCAGAACCCGTGTTTTAAACGTAAACATCGCACACGATCGTGTTCATTTAATCGCTGCAGCCAAAACTGTGATCGCAGTTAAAGTTTGATTAATTGTGCAGCCTGACTCAGGACATCCCCGGGGTGGGTTTCACTAATGAGGAACAGAAACATAACAGGCTGAGGAGGCCAGAGGGGGTGATAATCAGGATTTAAGACTAAATATAATTTAACACCTACAAAAAGAGCAAAATATGCTCGTATTTAAGACGCTTAAGGCCTTAAATTGGTCTTTTAAGACTCTGCAGAAACCACGGTGGATGCAAGTTAAGTACGCTACACATAACCACGATGTGTAAAGCAAATGAGTTTGGCATTCAGACATGACATGCATAAAACTTTTCGCTCTGCATCACGACTAAATAACAGTCACTTAATGGTGACGTTGCACCGTGTTTATGTCGTATGTTTGTGTGTGTGACTGTGCAGCTAAAAGCTAACAACAACCAGAGCAGAGACTAAACTCTGATGTGTCTGTGCGTGAGTCTCGGTTACCGGCCGTGTAGGAGTTCTGCGTCCTTCGTCGGAGGTTGTGCTCCAGCAGCTGGTGAGTCCTGGTGGGACTGGCTCCGGCCATCAGCCTCACCGTGGTCTCATGAAGGAAAACCTGAGGCCAAGAAAACAGAAAACACAACAGTTACAGCAGCCAAGACGGGGAGCGACCCTGTTAAGATGCTCCTTAAGTCGAACGATGCTGGATGTTAGAGAACGTCTGGTAAATCTCAGCGTGAGTGACGACCTGTCGGAGCGCGGCGAAGCTGCAGCGGTTGCAGACGTGTGATGGAGAATAAATGTGAACGCGATTAGCAGGAAGTTTATGGGCTCATAGTGAGAGGAACACATCAGTGTGAGGTTGTTTATTGTTCCTGTACCTTGTGCTGGGCCTGTCTGTAGCTCTGCGTGAGCTTCCTCAGGGCGCTGAGGTCCCTCTGAAAACCAGCCAACTGGGACCCCGGAGCCGGACCCGGTTCTCCGTTGCTGGTGCCGGCGCGCTGCCACAGACTGGTCCTCAGCGTCAGCAGGAGGTCACAGAGCAGGAGCTCCACCCCCTTCAAGATTAAAACAAAACCAGGAGAGAGAAATGAGGAGCTGCTCGGTCAGAACGGTTTCATTTAGAGCTGCTCAATTAAGAGTGAGCCTCCATCATCATCATAATCACCATGAGACCGGCCTCCACCACCTCCACCATGATCCACAAATCAAAACAAGCCCCGCCCACTGCAGATTAAAGTGAAGCGGTGGGGTGTGTAGCGGGTGCGTGCAGATCGGGGAGGCCTCTGTACTGCACTGCAGACACATTGCACTCGGCTTCAGGATCATGCAATGCAACTACAATGCACCACAGCCACCTCCTACCACCCACACTGTACACACACACACACACACAGCCCCAAACCTCCACCCACCCACTCCACTTCACTCCCAAACCTGATTTGAAACATGCACTGCAAGTTTATTGGTCCCAAGCAGGAAACTCAGAGGAAGCCGTTAGACGTTACGGTGAGTATTTTTTATTTTTTTTATACCTTGTTGAGCCAGTTTCCAGACTGGGTGAGCGGCACCGAGATGCTGGAGCGCAGGTAGCTGCTGGCTCTGTCGCAGTGGGACAGGCAGGACACGGCCCCGTCTCCCTTCAGGGGGGACAGGCTCATCTGGACCGCCTTGCAGAGGAGGAGCACGGTCTTGGGCATCGGGTGGCTGAAACGGGAGGAGGACGCACGGTTATTAATGGGTTGTTTCACCTGTGCATCTGCACCTGGTACCTGTAAATGTGAAAAATGTGTGTGAAAACATGTAACCTTCAAATGGAACTAGTGAGTTTATTAGTAAGTTAATGAGATATCACATCACAACTCGCGGACTCATCATCCAAACCACAAGAGGGCGCCATTCACATGGAAATGGTGAATCCCATTTGAAGGCACCGCACATAAAAACTGATCTGGATCAGCTGTGTTCGGCCTCAGACGCGCTTCAGAGTGACTTCCTGTTTTTGTGACTTGTTGCGTTTCACTCACTCGAGGATGTGCAGAGCCCTCGGCATTCGCTCGGCTTCAGACAGCAGAGACCTCACCACCACGTCGTCGCCCTGCAGCCAGTGCACGGCAGCCTTCAGGACCAGAGCCCACCAGCGACTCACGGGGTCTCCCACTGTGGGGGACGAGAAGGAAACGAGACGCGTGTTAAACTCAAAGCAAGAAGACAAACTGGATTTAGTAGCGTGGGATAAATGCATAGGCTGTATATAAATATGGACTACGCATTCCTGGCCTTGGGTAAATTGACACTATTTTCCCAGGGAAACGGGCGGCGCCATTTTGTGAGTTTGCAGTTAAACTTAGACTCACTCGTGTTTTTGTTTAATTAACCCTCTGGACTCGACAGATGCGTGATGGTGCGTCGAAATCACATGATCAATTTCAGACGACGTAGCAGCAAGATGCAGCGTCACTGAATCTACGTTTCAACTTTGGTACAAATTGCTAACTTTAAACTATATGCAAGCTTTTAAAATTGTGTTAATAGTTCAAATAAAACTAGAATAATTCACTTGACAGCCCCTTTCCTATTGGTGGAAAAATGCATCCCATCAAACAATCAGTAACTAACGGTTGCTAAGGAAGAGGAAAAGGTCTGGCTGTATTCAGTCTATGGAGTAACTGCAGCCTAAGAGAGAGAAACCAGAGATTTGGGACTTCTAGATATTATTACTTGATGTTACACCTGATAAATGGTTGTAAATAGTTGTAATGTGTGATGCATTTCCTTCATTTTAATCGAAATAGTTAAAAATACCTTTATTGTTTGTTAAATTAGTTCAAAAGCTTTTGAAATTTACACTTCAGATTTACATCCTAAGTCATAAAAATGGTTCGTTAAACCCGACTGAAAAGAAAAATTTAACTTTTTCCTACTTGGATTTTATGGTTTTAGGTCCAATGTGTTAATACAGTTTGTCAAAATGAAATAATAATGGTAAAATGGCACAGGTGAGGTTGTGCTGAAAAGACTGAAACCAAACAAGGCAACAATGTGAAACGTTTTTTAGATGAAATATAAAGATAAAACCAAAAGTAGTCAACGACAATCCTACGCTCTGCTCCACCTCCACCAGATACAAGGACATGTTGGATTATACACTGTACCTATTTAAAAAAGACTCATTTACGAAGCAGTTGCCATGGCAACAGGTAATCGCCATTATGTCGCATCCTGTTTCTGTAGCGTCAAATAAGGAACTTACACTTGAACGTGCACCAGTATCATATATAACTACCTAATCTAAAAAGATTTAATGTGTATTTTAGTGTTTTAGTTCGGCCCAAGTCCCGCCCACTAACATGGAGGGGGTGGAGCTTATGATCTGTACTGCAGCCAGACACCAGGGGGAGCTCTACTCGCTTTGGCTTCAGTTTTAAAGCAGCTGTTTCATTGCCCCTCTTTATACAGCCTGTGACATAAGTGTGCTTTGTGTGGCATGAACCAATAAAGACTGTAATTAATTTACAGCGATGAAACCGGATCCACCAATCGATGCCTGCGTGCGTCATCCGTGACCGAATCCATTCAGACTGGTCAGTCCGAGAGCCATGTGGTTAATCTTCACACCTCTTTCCCAAACAAACTTTAATTATGATTCATAAACGATCAGGGCCCCTTCCTGTGATTCATACCTGGGACGGTGGTGTGATTGGGAGGAGTCGGAAACGAGGAAGGAGGGGAAGGAGAGTCCTCGGTGCAGCTGTTCAACAACTGGAGGAATTCGAGTGCACTGGAAAACTCCCTGAAAGAGTAACAGATGAATATATCAATATATATATATATATATATATATATAGATGCAGGACTCCTCTCTAGCAGCAGCAGTGCTCATGACTCACCCTGATTCATTCTTCTGTCGTTTTCCTGCGTCCGAGTCGCTCTGCGGCTGAATGAGGCTGTGGACGGCTCTTTCTAGGAGCTTCCTGCAGAAACAGCGGTGCAGCTGTGCGATGGGGTCGGCTGGAGGACAACGGAGAGGATCTTAGCTCATAACGTTCATTTTAAACTCGCAGAGAACAGAGACACAAAGTCATCTGGCTGATGAATAAATGCACAGTTTTTTTCCACTAATCAACTGTGACATTTTTTGCTATTTTGCTTCATTAACATGTTTTTTTTTTTATCAAACTAGTTTAAAAATGCACATTTAGGTGTTTACTTCATACATTTTGTCTGTGTTACGCATCTAGTTTGCTACTAAACTCGCTCAAACTCAGCTTTCTAAGCCGACTCGTAGCACTTTGAGCCCCCGGCATATGAGGTACCTCTGTGAAGCTAATAGTAGCGCTTCCTACTTCCTAGCCTCCCAGCTAACATAAGCTCTTTATAGCTTTATAGCTTGGAAGCTAATAGTAGCGCTACCTATGTCCTAGCCTCCCAGCTAACAAAAGTCTTCTTAGCTTCATAACTTGGAAGCTAATAGGAGTGCTTCCTACTTCCTAGCTTGGAAGCTAATAGTAGTGCCTCCTACTTCCTAGCCTCCCAGCTAACAGAAGCTTTTCCTAGCTTCATAGCTTGGAAGCTAATAGTAGCGCTTTCTACTTCCTAGCCTTCCACCTAACAAAAGCTCTTTCTAGCTTCATAGCTTGGAAGTTAATAGTAGCACTTTCTACTTCCTAGCCTCCCAGCTAACATATGCTCTTCTTAGCTTCATAGCTTGGAAGCTAATAGTAGTGCTTTCTTCTTCCTAGCTTGGAAGGTAGTAGTAGCACTTCCTACGTCCTAGCCTCCCAGCTAACAGAGGCTCTCCCTAGCTTCAAAGCTTGGAGCCAATAGCAGTGCTTCCTACTTCCTAGCCTCCCAGCTAAAATACGCTCTTCTTAGCTTCATAGCTTGGAAGCTAACAGTAGCTTTTCCTAGTTTTTAGCCTCCCAGCTAACACTACCTCTTCTTAGCTTCAAAGCTTGGAAACTAATAGTAGCTCTTCCTACTTCCTAGCCTCCCAGCTACTGACCATGGCTCCTGGACTGGATCTTATTCGGTTTCTTTAACGTACCTGGGTCTCTCTGGGAAGTGAAGACGCCGTCGCTGCTCTCCGATTTCACCGACCACTCGCAGCTCAGGAAGAACTGCCTCCCCAGAGGAGTGAAGAGCCAACGCAGGCAGTCTGGGATCGTCTTGGTGTCCGATTGGCTGGCAACGCTCTCCGCACAACCCAGCAGGTAACCCTGGAAGACAAACACGGCGATGACGGAAGGAAGACTTTTTTTTTTTTTTTTGTTTTATCAATAGTGAACGATGACGGGACGGGGTGGACTCGTACGGGCAGACAGGAGAGATGATGTCCCAGGACGGTGCGCAGGGCTGTTGCTGCGGTGACGTAGATCTGGGCGAGCTGTGCGGGCGCCATCTTGCCTTGGGCGCTCTCGCTGAGGTTGACGGCGCTCAGAGACAGAGACAAAGCCCACAGGCTGCTACGCTGAGGCAGCTTCCCTGCAGAGACACGGCGGACGTTCAGATCTTCTTCTTCTCGAGTGGAACGCGTTTCAGGGAAACGTTTGTTCTCGACACTCACCTGTGAGCTGCAGCTGGCTCAGCCGGTGGTAAACCAGAGCGGCGTCCTTCGCGCTCGTCCTCGCCTCCTCCCCTTCGTGTTTTCCTCCCACCTGGTGAACCAGCCAGCCCAGAGGGGTCGGCCGATGCAAGCAGTAGCGAATCACGTTCCAGGACAGCGAGCAGACCAGGTCCAGGCTGGTGGAGGGAAGCGCCCTGGTCAGGACAGAGAGACACGTCTCCAGGCTGGACATCGCCGCCGTGTAGTCTCCCTGCGGACGTGAGGAAGGGAGGGACAAACTGTTCAAAAATGTTCAGGGTTCACTACGGACTGAGAGGGGAAGGACGTGGAAGAGGTCACGGCTGAGATATGAGTAAACAGGAGGCTGGACTGAGACGTGAAAACAACGAGAGTCAAAGCAAAGGCTTTTCCTTTTTGACATTTTTATCTTATCTCAAGACTCAGATATTCACAACATGATCATCTCAAATAAAAAGACTGTGGACCTCGTGATTCACAAAAGGACGCTCCTCTTAGCTTCATAGCCTCCCAGCTAACAGTAGCACATCCCAGCTTTCTGGTTTGGAAGTTAATAGCAGCTCTTCTTAGTTCCTAGCCTCCCAGCTAACAGTAGCTCTTCTTAACTTCATGGCCTCCCAGCTAATAGTATCTTTTCATACTTCCAGGCCTACCAGCTAACAGTAGCTATTTCTGGTTTCATAGCTTGGAAGCTAATAGTAGCTCTTCGTAGTTCCTAGTCTCCCAGCTAACAGTAGCTGTTCCCAGCTTAATAGCCTTCCAGGTAACAGTAGCTCTTCTTAACTTCATGGCCTCCCAGCTAATAGTAGCTCTTCCTACTTCCAGACCTACCAGCTAACAGTAGCTATTTCTAGTTTCATAGCTTGGAAGCTAATAGTAGCTCTTCGTAGTTCCTAGTCTCCCAGCTAACAGTAGCTGTTCCCAGCTTAATAGCCTTCCAGGTAACAGTAGCTCTTCTTAACTTCATGGCCTCCCAGCTAATAGTAGCTCTTCCTACTTCCAGGCCTACCAGCTAACAGTAGCCATTTCTAGTTTCATAGCTTGGAAGCTAATAGTAGCTCTTCGTAGTTCCTAGTCTCCCAGCTAACAGTAGCTGTTCCCAGCTTAATAGCCTTCCAGGTAACAGTAGCTCTTCTTAACGTCATGGCCTCCCAGCTAATAGTAGCTCTTCCTACTTCCAGGCCTACCAGCTAACAGTAGCTATTTCTAGTTTCATAGCTTGGAAGCTAATAGTAGCTCTTCGTAGTTCCTAGTCTCCCAGCTAACAGTAGCTGTTCCCAGCTTAATAGCCTTCCAGGTAACAGTAGCTCTTCTTAACTTCATGGCCTCCCAGCTAATAGTAGCTCTTCCTACTTCCAGGCCTACCAGCTAACAGTAGCTCTTCTAGTTCTAGCTTGGAAGCTAATAGTAGCTCTTCTAGTTCCTAGTCTCCCAGCTAACAGTAGCTGTTCCCAGCTTAATAGCCTTCCAGGTAACAGTAGCTCTTCTTAACTTCATGGCCTCCCAGCTAATAGTAGCTCTTCCTACTTCCAGGCCTACCAGCTAACAGTAGCTCTTCCTACTTCCAGGCCTACCAGTTAACAGTAGCTCTTTATAGTTTCATAGCTTGGAAGCTAATAGTAGCTCTTCCTAGTTCCTAGCTTTCCGGCTATCAGTGGCTCTTCTGAGCTTCAGAGCTTCCCAGCTAACAGTAGCTCATCAAAGCATCATAGCCTCCCAGCTAACAGGAGCTCCTCCCAGCTTTGTAGTTTGGAAGCTAACAGTAGCTCATCCTAGTCCCTAGCCTCCCGGCTAACAGAAGCTCTTCCTGTCTCCCCTTTTTAAATGAGGAATCCAAACCACTGCCACCTGCTGGTACGACGAGCCGACCCGTACTCACCCTGTTGAGATGCAGGTCTGCCTGTTTGCGGTGCCTCCAGAAGGACACGGACTTTGGCGAGTGGAGGGGCGTGACGGGCTCCCACAGGTACAGCACCCTGACGCAGCCCCACACGGCTCCCACGCCGCTCAGCACCCACACCATCACCCACGGCAACAGGCATCGCAGCCAAGACGCTGGAGGACGCGGAGGAATTAATGACGTTTGAGGCAACGTTTTTTTTTTTTTTTTTGGGAATACGCAGCATTTATCGATCTTATCGTCACCGCTCACCAAAGTCCTGCGTGTGGGTTGGAAACCAGACGAGCGTCCTCGACGGGCCGTGGCCGGAGGACAGGCTGGGGGAGCCCGACGCCTCGGAGCCCAGGAGAGAGGGCAGGGGGTTCAGGGAGAGGCAGAAGAAGGTGAGGGCACAGAGAAGCAGTCGAGAACGATCCATCACTCCGACCGAGGAGGGAGAATCTGGCTCACTCTTCAGCTGAAAGTCAAAAAAAAAGGTATTAAAGGTGTTAAATTAATCATCAAATCTTAAAAACAAATAGGTGTGTAACCCTGACTTCATTACCTGGTCGTGATCCAGCAGAGGGCTGCCGGGCTCCGAGTCGACACAGTACGGAGAGAACTGGTGAGGGGAACCGGAACCAGAGTCCGAGGCTGGAGGAGACATCATCACTACTTCCTGTTTGAGCTCCACGTCTTCAGACAGCGTCACAGGCTCTGGGATAAACAAAGATAAAAAAACTCAAACTCGCTGTAAATCATGATCCGAGTACAGGTGTAGTGGACTGAAAAAACACTTACTGTTCTTCTGGTTGGCCATCTTAAGGGCCAGGTTCTCCTGCCGCAGCTTGTGGTTGACCTGCTGCAGATACTTGATGTAATCTATAGCCTTCCTCAGCACTCCTGACTTGTGCATCTGAGAAGAAATATGTTTCCGTTTTATTCACGACATTAAACAATATTTATCTCTTGCTGAGTCGGTTACTAACCTTCGCGTCGTTGCCCATGACCAGATCTCTGAGCTCCACGATCTTGTCGTTGATGGACGACCGGTACCTCTTCTCGATGATGTTGTGGGTCGTCCTCCTCTCGCCCTCCTTCACCACCCCTCCCGGTCCGATTACTACCCCTCCTCCTCCTCCCCCTCCTCCGCCCGCCGTCATCTGGCTCTGCTCCATGCTGGTTCTGACTCCGTTGGGACAGTGGGGGGAGCCCTGCTGTAGGTGCTTGATGGGCAGCTTGTCTCCTCCTCCGCCTGCTCCCATCATCACAGGGACGGTGGTCAGGATGTTGCTGCTCATCAGCGTCTAAGGACAGAAGTTCGGACCGTGAGTTTTAAAGTGAAGTGCTAACACGTTGTGGTGTTGGATATCTTTAAAGAGGACGTGAAACAAACGGAACAGACACCAACGTAGTAAATATGTTCACATTTTACACATAATACCGGAATAAAACATTGTAGAAATCAGCTGTTTTAAAGAAAATCAGCTTATTAAATGTAAGCTAATAGTAGCTCTTCTTAGCTTCATAGCCTCACAGCTAAAGTTATCTCTCATTAGCGTCATAGCCTCCCAGCGAACAGTAGCTCTTCTAAGCTTCATAGCCTCCCAGCTAACAGTAGCTCTTCTATGCTTCGTAGCCTCCCAGCTATTAGTAGCTCTTCCTAGTTCCTAGCCTCCCAGCTAACAGTAGCTTCTCTTAGCTTCATAGCCTCCCAGCTAACAGTAGCTCTTCTTAGCTTCGTAGCCTCCCAGCTAACAGTAGCTCACCTTGGTTCCTAGCCTCCCAGCTAACAGTAGCTCTTCTTAGTTTCATAGCCTCACAGCTACCAGTAACTCGTGCTAGTTCCTAGCCTCCCAGCTAACAGTAGCTCTTCTTAGCTTCATAGCCTCACAGCTATCAGTAGCTCTTCTTAGCTTCATAGCCTCACAGCTATCAGTAGCTCGTCCTAATTCCTAGCCTCCCAGCTAACAGTAGCTCTTCTAAGCTTCGTAGCCTCCCAGCTAACAGTAGCTTCTCTTAGCTTCATAGCCTCACAGCTAACAGTAGCTTCTTTTAGCTTCATAGCCTCACAGCTAACAGTAGCTCTTCTTAGCTTCATAGCCTCACAGCTATTAGTAGCTCGTCCTAGTTTCTAGCCTTGCAGCTAACAGTAGCTCTTCTTAGTTTCGTAGCCTCCCAGCTATCAGTAGCTCCTCTTAACTTCATAGCCCCACAGCTAACATTTATGATACATTTTGGGACGTAGTCTCCACCATCTTTATTTTACGTCACTCCCTACGTCATCGGATGTGTTAGTTGCTTTTGGCTGGTATTGTTATTGAAGAGTATGAGAAAATATGTCAGAGGAAGAGGCAGAAGTCTTAAACTTTATAAAACTCATGTGAACATCCAGTAGAAAATGCAGAACACGCCTCCTTTGAGTGGTTTTGTAACCTGCTCCTATTTCCCTCTATTTTCAATGTATATGTAGCTTCACAAGTTGAGCCAATCACTCCACTGAACGTCAGGTACGTACCGGTACTTGCAGAGCGGTGTTCTGGATGGGCGTGGTGAGGGTGGTGATCCCTGCAGGGCTCTGCATGGTGGACAGCACCTGTGTCCCGTCTGGCTTCAGCGTCGTGAGAACCAACGAGTCCGTCTTCAGTATCTGAGGCTGCTGCACCAGAACCTGACCACAACCAAAAGACTTTAAACATTACTTTGTGAAGTTGGCTGCAACAGTTTTGTGAGTCTAAATGAAATGTGACGGTGATAGGCGTGAGGTTGCTAACGGGCAGTTGTTGCATCTGCTGCTGCACGGCGTGGACTGTGGTGGGAGCGGAGAGCGTCTGGATGGTTTGACCGCCCTGAGTCAGGACGCGCTGGTGCTGAATGGTGACGGGCTGCAGCTGCTGAGACGTCATGATGCTCTGCATCTGTGGCTGGAGGACTGCGGGGAACAGAGACGGGGACGGTTACGTTTATTTTATAAAAAAAACAAACAAAAAAAGTCGTTCATGTGTCGTCACCTTGGAAACTAGGAGCCGGGCTCTGGTGGCAGATGACGGGGTTCTGGATGAAGCGCGACTGTCCGCCGTTGGAGGCGATCATCACGGTCTGGGCCTGTGTCTGGATGGGGAGGGGCGTCTGGTTGTGGGTCTGGACCAGGGTGTGGACCGGGAAGTTCTGGGTCTGCATGGGGATGGCCTGGGTGTGCATCTGCAAATGAGACAAATGGTTTTATTTCAATTTTAGAGGATCATTCAGTAGAGAAAGAAGAGTTTCCTCCAACTACAGGTAAGTATCTGGTCACAACTTTTATATGTTGTAATAAAGTTGTTTCATAACATTACAAGTGACCTTTCTACAAGTATCTGGTCGTTTTTTTCAGCTTTTTAGTTTATTTTTTGTGGATATTCCACCAGCGCATCCCCAGAAAAGTTATTATTTGTTGCAGCGACGCATCCTTGTGTTCGGTCTGAAATGCTTTTCCTTTCTCATGTGTCTCAGCTTCCAGATAAGCTCAGATATTTCTACCTCTACTCAGACATTTTCCCCGCAGTGATTTCAGCAAAATAAACCGTTCTTCTATATTTATTGACTTCAACGTGAGTTTTACTCGTCGCAGGCTGAAGTAAATCGAGATCAGTCGACATAAACTCTGGAAGAATTCTTACACAAGCAGATATTTTTCGGTACAAATGGGCAAAAATAAGCAGAAAATAAACATGCAACAGCGACGGTTACACAGCGATCAGGCATAACATTATGACCACCTTCCTAATAGGTCTCTAAAACTCATCAGAGAGTGGACATGGGCCTTCTTAAGGTTCTGGAAACAGGATGTTGTTAGTGGTCATAATGTTGTGGCTGACTGTGTCAGCTGATACCTGGATGGTGGGCTGGGCCATCTGCTGAGGCTGAGGCTGGATGGGCTGGACCACCTGAGGCCGGGGCTGAAGGAGGGGGGGGCTGCGGGTCACCAGCTGCTGCTGCTGCTGCTGCTGCTGCTGCTGCAGAGATGACGTGTTGGGGGAGGGCGTCTGCACGGGGGTGAGAGGAGGAGTGAGGGGCACAGACTGGGAGGAGGCCAGGGTGATTTTGGGGCTGTGGTAGGAGGCGGCGGTGGCGACGGCGGCCGGCGTGGCGGCGGCGGCGGCGGCGGTTAGAGTCTGGGGGGCCTGAGGCGTCTGGATGGTGGGTTGCTGGGTGGAGGAGGCGCCTCCCGTCATCTGGTCCTCAAACAGGTCGGGGAAGTCGCCGGCCTGGTTGCTGACAAACTGCAGCATCTCTGAAGAAAATAAAAATACACATATTCATTTGACGGGTTCATAGTCGTGTCACTCAGAGAAAAACGTCTTTGAGCTCCGTCCTTGACCAGTTTATTTTTTCCACGGTTCGGTGAAGAAGCCTCAGAGTAGATCCGGCTGAGATGTGCGACGGCTGCTCATTATCAACAGATAAGAGTTTCACGGTGCGACCTTGACATAAAACTTCTACACACACCAAGTCCGAGCTACTGTTCTGCTCATAAAGCAGTAAAAAGAAACCTTCAAACACGCAGCCTTGACAAAGAGGCCTCGAACTCTCGCTGATGGCCCTGAAACGGAGATGAAGGCGGCTCTGAGGGAACTGATGGATAAATAATAAATAATAAAGTAACAAAACAATAACAATGATTGCGTTATTATCATGTGTTACACCAGGGCTGGGTAGCGCCACAGATTTCCTGAATCAGTTTGATTCTCATTCAGTTAGAGACATTTTCCGACAAACGTCGTCACATTTTTTAAATCTCAACAGCTTTAAGTCGAGATGTTTGTTTGTTTGTTTGTAGCTAGGGCCTGACTGTTAAATTGGCTGATTATAACCATCAGAGAATAATCGGTAATAAACAAAACAGTCGACGCCGCAATTAACACTTATTTTCCACTAATAAATGCAGGTAATATGATGTCGTAGGACGCTATCATTCAGTAACTACGTCTACAACTATGACAAATGTATTGGTTAATGTGTAGCGATGGGTTCAAATTGATTTTGAAAGATGTGATATTGATTTATTGCATCCTCTGGTCACAAATGTCGCTGCAGTTTGAAACGGAAAATGTTGTGAGACAGCACATGTGGGTTTGATCCAAAGGAAAGACTTGAAACCAGAGGTGAGCACTGTCACAGCTGGAATATCTCTCAATGAACTGATGTCGAACTGGATCCATTCAGGAAATCTGCAGTGAAACCATCCACTACTGCAAACCTGGGCATTTTACGTCCCTTTGAGCATCCCTGTCTGGGCCGCGGTGTGTCAGTCATGAATAAAAATAAATAAGTATTTATGCTGTGCATGTAATACAACTGCGCTGCTTTTATTTTGAAAAGCCACGGCGTATTATTTACGTCATTGGGGCTGTTAGAATCTGTGTTGGTTAATTTTTCAAAAAGGATGATTGAGACAGCTTCTTGCCATCTATTAAACATTTATTGAGGTTTATTGAGATAATTCATGTAGCTACACGGTTCGTCCTTGGTCCACTGAAGTTTTCCAAAGAGGACAAAGTTCCAAGATACCAATGCGTTGTATCCAAAGATCCACTGATAGATTGTGTTTTGTTTTCCTCTTCGACCTACACCAAAATTCATAAATTTAAATAAACATTTACAGAATATTCTTATACTCCTGATTACCAGTAGCAGCGTTTAAAAATATATAATTTATTGGTTTTTACAATGGGAGAAAATTAATATTGAGCAGAATTAGGTTCAAGTTGCCGTTGGTTCGGTCCTCCATCACAGCTCAGATTTGTGTTTGATTAAATGGTGCAATATGTCGTTTTCTTCTGATTTCATTGATAAAAGTTATTACAGGATTCAACCAACACATTATTTCAAAAGTTTTTAACTGTGTGCCAACTTTGATTCCTCTAGAACAAAACCACTTAAGAGTGATTCTGACTTTTGTGATAGACACTTCAGAGTCTTGGCTTTAAAAAGAGACCAAGACCACGAATGAGCTCCAAAATGTTCATGAACAGCACTTTATTTTGTCCTAAACAGGCATTTTTTTGCTAAAAGACTGGAATAGTAATCGATTAAAACAGTTCATCCAGCAGATTGTGCTCAGACTTCACAGTTTACAAAGAGCAGTGGACATGTGGCTGAGCAGAACAAACAACCCGTCTTTTCCCCTTTTTGCAGGACTTTTGAACTCCAAGACACAGTCGAAGTTCCCCCGATCGATCAATGTCACTGATAGAGGATATATGGCTTCACCTCTCAGGGACAGAGACAAATGTCAATGACTACAGCCTGCAGCCTTGAACTTAGTCCCACAATAACAAAGACGATCCAACAGGCGCCATTTATTGATCGAAAGTCAGAAAGAGACTCAAATCCCCAGGAACACCCCGACTGATAAGACGGCTGAACACCAGGCCAACGCTGAGTTTGTGTTATCATCTGCATATAGCTTTATCACTTCTGCTGTTACACAATTACACGGCTATAAAAATGATTCGGATTCCAAACAACAACACAAAAAACAATGGTTCAGACCAAGGACAGTGAAACTTGTTGGCAGTTGAACATGTATATAACTCCGGCTCTCTTTAAGAACCAATGGACCAATTGGTAGTGTTGCAAAATCTGATGGATTTGAAATTTGCTTTGCAGGTGTAAACAGAGTTTAGGGGAAGAAAATTTGGGATCATTCTTGTGGTTCTGGATGATTTTTGCTTTGTTTTTCATGACAGTCAACACTAACTTCAGCAATCTATGTGATTAAAGTACTAAACAAAACATAAATCTAATATTTTAAGCAATAATTACAGGTCTTCCATCAATCTAATATGTTTCTGAACAGCTTTGGGGCTGGAAACCATCGCCTCTATCTATTGTAAATCCATTTGTTAAACTTTGGTTAAACTGAACAAGTGTCCATATTTAAGAATAGGCAGATATTTGTTTCTTATTCGTTTTTACCAGACACCGAGAAATGACGCCAATTTCATCATTTCCTCTTGGATTGGACTAACATTATCAGGGGCTCCTCATCAATAATGTGGAACTGGTTCAGATATCAGAAGGCTCGTCCCATACGCAGGGTATTCAAAAAAACAGATAATGGTTAAGGGTAGACACACAACAAATTTATTCCACAAGCTGAAATACGACGAGAGCCAGCAAGTAAAAAGCAGAAAGCAGCCACATCCTCCAGTAATTTAGGGTGAGCAGATGTCGCCTGATTTCTGGGGACAGTCCCAGTTTTGAAGTTGTCACTGAAAATATCCCCGATTTTAGTGATTTATGAATGAGGAAAAAAACATTGACGTCACTGCCGGGCGGAGCCACGCCCCCCGAGTGGCAAAGACGTGGTGAAATGTATCAGTAAATACAGAGAGACCTGGAAAAATGTGGATTATCAGATTAAATTAAGAACAATTGGACTCAACAATGATCCATATGAACTAGTATGGATTTAGAAAAGTGGATTAGCCTCAGTTTCAGTTAGTTTTAGGTCATTTTAGTTATGATAAATGTAACTAAATAAAAGATGCTAATAATAGGAGCTTTACTGAGAAGTAACGTTAGTCATACAATACTGTAGCGTTAAAATGATGACGAGGAGTGATGCAAATATTCCACTTAACATAATAACAAGTGTTATTTATTGTTGGAGCCAAAATAGTTACTGTCGGCCGTAACTACGACAAAATAACAACATCCACAAACTTCTCTGACAGCCCTCCAGAACGTAACTTAAGATATGACTTCATCTAAAAATACAGCATAAATTAATATTATCTGACACTAAATGTGAACCACAACACAACATTGTGCTTGGATCCAGTTGTTTCTTCTAACGCAGCGATACATTTACTTCTCGGTTCTTTGGCAGATATCTGTAAAATGCTTTTCAAATCTGTGGTTTCAGTCAATCACACAACAGCTCTTCACCCTTTTTTTAAAATTTAGTTTTACAGTTTAGACGCTATTAAAGCCTTTGATTCAAACTAATGCTGCTAATCTCCACGTTCAACTGTCAGTGGCCGTAACCATGGAGACTTCGTTACCTGTGACGTCACATACGTGACCTCTATTACAACAGACGATGCTACAGACGTGATTAGTCACCACAGCTTTATCCACAACTTCCTCCTTAAAACCTGTAGTTACACAACTTATTTGACTTTAACTGATCAGTATCATCTCAGACGGACAAACTGAGATGAACATGGATTTAATTTATAATATTTTTATTATGACCAGAATAGCAAAATGTATCATGATGAATTCAGATTCAGATTTTAAATTCCGAATGAAATAAATGAATAGAATAGAAATAACGAGGGCAGGACACGTCATATATATATGTATCTACATGAGGGCAGACACATTAGACCACACGCCTGTGAACCTCCATGGGGGGCAGACTGTTAGTGGCAGATAGGACAAAGCTGCCCTGAGCCCCCCCGAGCTTCAGACAAGCTGACACAAAGGGTAAATCCATCAAAGGGTTTATGGGGTGGGGTGGGGCAGGAGGGGGTGGGGTGGGGGGGGCAGTTTCCAAGGCTGCTAAGAGCAAAGAAAACAGGTTACATAACAAGAGCCGCTCAGAGAGCAACTGGCAGAGGAACAGTGATCTACATCAACGTAGGACCAGATGCCTGATGTGTCCTCACACTCGAAAAAGTGAAGGAATTTAAAGGAATTTATGATTAAGTTTAACACATTTGTACCAAACTGCTGTGGAGACGGCGCCTACAGTTAGAGTCGAGTGAAAAATGAAGCGTCTGTGCGGCAGCTCGCCTGTGAATTCATCAGTTGTCATTTTACTTTCACACAATCAGTACATTCCTCCCTTTTGACACAATGATTAAGTGGGATTACATAACTGTGGTCGGGGCTGTGCCGTCTGCTCATCCTGTCTGGACGGGACGTTTGAAATGGGAGAATAAACACCAGATTCAGAAAAGGTTTAGTGTTTGGGTGCGGACGGTGTCAGTGTCAGTGTCGGCCATTGCTGCTGTATCTTCAGGTATCTTCAGTCAGGTCTAGAAACCCACCGACCTCTGCGTGGTTCCAGTTTCAGCGCTATGCTGTGCATGCTATACACTCGTTTCATAAAACCACACCAGATATCACTTTACGGTATCATACTACGCCTGTGCTCATAGAAACTGAGGTTACAATACGTAACCAACAGGAGCTGCACAAGTAGGCAGTGTAGCTGGCTGTTAAAGGCTTTTTTTTTTTATAGCTACTATGATACAAGATGCCGTAAACTATGCACGAAGCCTACGCTGGTGTGAGTCAATTATACTTATGTGCTCATATGGCTCATTTTGTAACAACACCTCCTAAATGTCCGGTTCATTTTTGTTTCTACTTCCTGCTTCAGGTTCAACAATGGTGACAAACTTTCGCAGAAATTTTACCAAACACGAGTTGCACAAATGTCTCCAAACCTCCTCGGTTGATCTTCCCTATTCCTTATTGATCCAAAACAACTTGAAAATTGTGGAGACGGAGAACGAGCCAGAAATACTAAAGAGGACGCACACTAATACCAAGCGGACCAATCACAACTTGGCGCTCTGTTTTTCTGGGGAGGTTAGTTACAGTCCTAGGATCTACGCGATGATCGTTGTTGAACGATTGTTGGACGTTAAACCATAAAGTAGTCCATGCTAATAGCATGTAGCATGGTAGCATATATAAAACTACATTATCTCAAGCATACCCTGGGAATATTTAGCCATGAATGTGAGCTTTTACATATGCACTAGTCAGTTCATTAGACCAAAAAAACATAGACACATAGAGGCTTTGGTTTGTAGAACTAGTGAAATGCATTGTGTTGTGTTGATCTACTCCTACAACTTAAGTTCCTACGTGTAAGTACTTGTAGAAGTTGTATCTGTGCAACTCCCACGCTAAGAAAAAGAAAAAAGAAAAAAGAAAAATCTCCTAAAACTCAGTTTCACCCTGAACGCCGCCTAAACACACTCGTCCGTCCAGTCTGGTGACTTCAGTAAAATTCCGCCCTAATGGAAATCTGGTGACTCTGCGCTGGCTGCCGTCAAATCGAAAACCCCTGTTCTTTCACCGCGAGCCAAAGGATGAAACTTGTTTTCATACCGAGCGGCTTGGATGCTGTTTGATCGTTAGCTACGAGCCTGAAGAGAGACGAGAGGGATGTGGTGTCCTGGTTAAGTTCTGCAAAGTTCTGCTTCGTAACGTTCTAATAAAAACTAAATAAAACAGTTGAGTGGGACCGGACGAGCTAGTTCCACTCTCCCATCTGCAGCCTCCTGATCTCTACACAGCTCTGCGTCACGACAAGAAAATAAACGCTGCGAACAACGACTAATTTCACACTCGAGAGACTTTATAAAGACACAAAGGACTGATAATAACCAGTGGAATAAGTATTGAGGGCTTTAAGGAATATAACTAGGTCACGCTAGAGTCATCGAGATACAAATGTTACTTCATTTCTTTTCTGGTCACTGTTGTTTCTTAACGTGTGCAGCTGTAGCATCTGAATTTTTTCCAGTGGGTGTTAATAAAGTAAAATATTATCTTACATTATCATAAAAATATCTAGTTCTTGAAATACCTGAAAGTGCTCATGATGCAAAATGTCCAATTTCAGTATGAAAACATATTTAATTATTAGATAACAGCTGGAGATAATTCCAGTTTCCAGTTTCTGAGTTTCTTCCGCTCCTAAAGAACCGACTACATCCTCAGCACGACACGTGTGCATTTCAGGAAATGGACTTATCATTTCGATCATATTCTTTTTTTTTCATGTATTTATTTATTTTACTCTCGTTCTCTGTCCTTAAATACTATTTCTGCATATTGTGTGCCCTCTTTGTAGAATCAGCCCCAGAACAAACAGTCCAATTTTCCTACAAAAATATTTGTTTTGTCTCAAAGTGCAACACTCGTAGTGGATTCGTGTTTATCGACGTGCATCACTTCTGTCTTTTTCACTTCATTTTACTCCAATAAATATGGATAAATATATGTATTGCATGTTGAATATAACCTAAATTATATGCATGACATAAATATATTCTCTAACTTAACTTTTTGCACTTTCTTGCCCAGCAGCTGGGACACTTACACCATTTTTGTTTTTTAATAACTTCATAATTTATAGCCAACTCCATCCAGGACAATATCCCATAATGCATTAGTTTATTTACAATATATACTAATGATCTAAACTCTAAAAGGTGCAGTAGGTCAAATATTCAGAGCAGAAGAAGAAAGTGGAATAAGGAGTGGAAATAAGCTGAGTACGTGGGTCAGTGCAAATATTAACAGCTGCAGATGAGCTAATTTGAACAATGCAAATTTTTAGGAAAGCAAACTTGGCTAAATTTAGACTAAGTAAACAAAACGGAAATTAGCTCAAATGCTTCTGTTTTCATGTCAGCGACATATGAGGTGTTAAAGTGGATGTGCGTGGACTAAAATATCACCGTCATCTTCACGTTAGCTGCTTTCTGGACGTTTAAAAACTATTAAAATACGTTAAACTTTCCGTGTTGTGCAGCTGTCACAGGTCAGCTCGGGTCCTTCCGCTCCAGGAAACGAGACAACCCTCCACGAACCCGGTTAAAAGAAGCATGAATATCACTATTATTAATGTTATTTTTACCGTCAATGTCTCCCAGGGTGAATTCATCCCCTAACTCCGATAGAGTCGAGTCCATGCTCTCCATCGTGGAGGTGTATTCTCCCGTGTCCATCCTGTCTGTCAGCGGCTCGCCTCTCCGGCTGTCACCGAAGGGGGAAAACCGAGCCGAGCCGCTCGGGAAACGCCTCAAACGGGCTTATCTGCTCTTTAAACGCGCCTTTATTCCGGAGCGACCGCAAAAACAAACACTTACAACCTCGACCGAGGCCGACTTCTACATCAATAAACCCATTCACACAGATTTGTGTTTAAGGCGACGCCATTTTGCTTGACGCTCCTTACGTCATTCCCAAACAGACTCGGTGGGCCAAGACGCGATCTGATTGGCTGCCGGAGGGCCGTTCTCGTCATGAGACCAGTCGGCGTCGGCCAATGGGAGGCGCGTATTCGCTGTGGTCTGATAGTACGTCACGCATCAGAAGCTTCTGTGTCATTTGAATAAACCGAGCCCCCTGTCTTCATGAAAAGAAGACGACATCATCAGGGACGCTTTTAGCAGCGCGGAAAAAACGACACGAGGGCAACAAGTGTGATGTTATTCTGAAGGCACGTCCATTAAAACCCGTTTGAACTGTATTATAAATAACTAGTACACAGGATTCAACTAAGCGAAGAGGTATCATTTCTTAAACAACCACGTGGAAAATACGTTAAGTCTGTTTGAGAAGTGCCAAATCTTTGGCATCAAGGAAAAAAAACTAACATGTAAGAAGATTGAAGAAGAAACTACTAAAATAAGGTTAAGAACTGTCCAACGCTGCATTATTAAAAACTGGAAGGATAATGGGAAAACATCGTCTTCATGTGGTTGGAAAAAATATTGGTTGACTTGGTGAAATCAAATGGAAGAAAAACAACAGTAGAACTCAATGTTTAATAGTGAAAGTAAGAGCATTTACACGTGTAGTGCAAATGGAGCTCAAGGGATTGGCACTAAACAGCCGTGCAACCTTAAGAAAACCACTAATCAGTGACGCTAACCGGGAAAAAAGGCTTCAATTTGCTAAGGAGCATAAAAATCGTGCCTGGTGTCTACTGTACCGGCCTGTGATCTGGGGTTGCTGCAGTTGCTCAGGTCCAGGTTCAGCAACATTATGCCCAAAGAATGAGGTCAGCTGATACCTGAATATAGTGAATGACCATGTTATTCCATCAGTTTTCTTCCCTGATGCCACGGTCGTATTCCAACATGATTATACCTGGATTCATGGGGCTCAAATAGTTAAAGAGTGGTTCAGCGTGGGTGGATTGGCCACTACAGAGTCCAGACCTGAACCCCATTGAGCACCTCATGTGCTGGAGAAGACTTTGTGCAGTGGTCAGACTCGAACATCGGCAATACAAGATATTAGTGAAACATGAATGCAACACTGGATGGAAATAAATTTTGTGACATTACAGAAGCTTCTTGTCAAAACCAAGCAGTGTATATTAAACCTTTGTTTAATTAAATGGTTTAAAATGGAATTAAATTAACTGATCACAACAATAATTGTAAATAAACATAATTAATATATATAAAAAGAACAGGATCTCTATAATTTTGTCAGTCATCAAAAAGCATGTGTTCTAACTTCACTAGAAGTATTTGAAGCTGTTTAATGTGATTTAAATAAACATGTAAGAAACAAAAACACACCTCTCATGTGTTATTTGGTCCTAACACACGTGTTATAGTGGGAAAAGAGTTAATGAATAAACTGTCTAAATTTATTGACAAAGACAATCAGTGTTTTTCAATGTTTTTTTTTTTTTATTTATTGATCGTTTCATCCAAGAATCAGCCTGTGTTGACACATTAACCGCAAAACTATTTCCTTGTTTACGGATTACAAAATGTGAAGTGACGTAACACAACCACCCACTAGTGTTTACAAGAGGAAAAACCTTCAAAAACAAGCTTACGAAGCACATTGATGATTCTGTGGTTTTGTTCATTTTTGATAAACTTGAAGCACGTTCTTGTTCGCTGCTCTTTCACAACGGCCTCCACTCATTCAGAGAGATGAAGAAGAACTGCATGGATTATCATAATAATAATAATAATAATCATAATAATAATAACGGATCAGGCTGAATCAAAAGCATTTTCAGTTTCTACCAAAAAAAAACTACGGCAAATATTTAACTGTGCTGCACAATTGAGCTTATTTTGCATTTATTGCTGTGATTAATCGTCAAAAATAAAATAAAAGAAATAAAGTTGAGATGAAACAACAACAACATTTCTAGAAGTAAAATGTGTGAAGTTTTTCTAGTGTTTTCTTTCAGATGTGCAGCTCTTCTGCCCTTATAGCATTTGATTTTGATCAAAACGTGTCTGAAAACAACAAATAAAGCAAACGCTGTGCACCCAATATCCTTTTTCAATCATCCCGCACAGAACAGCAAATGTCACCGAGCTTATTCGTAATCCTCCAAAAAGTCGCCTTTTCCTTTCATTCCGGCTTTGCAGGAAACCCAAGTCTGTGTTATATTACTGCCCGCTGGCTGTGTAGTTTATATTTCAGAGGGTAAATAAAACCAGAATGCAAATACGATCTCATTCACCCCTCTATTTATTTGTTCCAGTAGATTTCATAAGACCTCCTCTCTGAGAAACCGGCCTCTGTTGTCCCTGCGCCGCTTCTCACTCTCTCTTTCACCACCTTCACCACCAGCCCTCCAGCCAAGGCGATGCCTGCTGCGGCTTTGCCGATCTCGGCCACCGCGTTCAGGATGCGTGTTGTCGTAGCGACGGTGCCCCAGTGGTGTGATGATGCAACACTGGTGGCTACAGACGCCACGCTGGGTCCTGTTACGCCACAGGCCGACCCAGCAGCGACCTCCTGAGCTAAGGCTGCAGCGCACTGAGGCGCCCCGGCGCCGACAGCCACCGCTTGCTGCCCTGCTGCTGAAGCTACAGAAGCGGTGGCTGCTCCTGCGGCTGCAGCTTCGCCTCCACTAAGAGCTGCCGTGCTTAACGCTCCTCCCTCCAGAGCTGCACCCAAGGCGGCACCAGCTCCCAGGGCACCTCCCACACCTGCCGCCACCCCCACAGCCGATGCTCCTATCAGACCAACCTGCCCGAGCGCATCTAGAGCGCCCTCCCCAGGGCTTTCAGCCTCAGCACCGGCGACAGCTCCCACAGATCCACCCAGGACTCCGCCCGTCGCTGCCCCGAGAGCCACGGCCGTTTTCCCAGAGGCCGCCGCCACGATGGCCCCGACGGCCTTCCCCACGCCGGTGCCTCCCGCCACGGACATCCCGGCGAGCTGACCGGCGGCGAAACCGACCGAGTTGCCCATCAGGGACGCCCCGGCCGCCGCCGCCAAAGGGGCAGCCGCTCCAAACACCGCCCCGACGGCGAGGCCCGTGGCTCCGGCGGCCACCAGGATCTTAACTCTCTCCAGCACCTTAGCGGAGAGCGCCGCCTCCCTTCGTAGGCGACTCAGGGACGACCGGAGAGACTGACGCCTGCCGACCGCCCTGCTGCTGCCGCCCCGCCGCCGAACTCTGAACTGCTCCCTCAGGGTGCTGAAAGGATTCCCTCTGCTCTCCTCCGTCCATCTCTCCACCCTAAACTCCTCTTCAGCTCCTGTGTCAAACTCCCTCCTGCTTTCACTTCCTCCTGCTCTGTCACACTTTCTTCTCTTCACCAGGCCGGCCTGTTCTTCCGCTCTGCTCTCACTTCCTTCGTTTTCCTCGCCCTCCGCTTGCCCCCGCTCCCTCAGCATCCTTTTCTGCTCGTCCCTGATTGCAGCCTCTGCCTCTAAAAACATGTCATTAGTATAAAACCCTCTATTATTCTCCTTCACCATCTCGTCCACTTTCATCAAGAGCTCTTTAACCTGCGCCGAGTTCCCGGGGTCTTTGTTGTTGAGTGCATGGTACCGACCACCACACCTGGCGATCAGAGCCCTGAGCCCAGGAGGTGACGTCTCCCTCAGATACTCTTCGATCCCTGTGTCCTCCAGGTCATCGCCCCTGGTAAAAAGAACCACTGTGTGATTACAGACAGCCTCCTCCCCAAATATCTTGGACAGCTCGCAGACAGCCTGGTCCTCGGAGTCTGTATATCGTCCTATAGGCACCACCAGGAGGAAAGCGTGTGGACCCGGAGCTGACAGAGACACACATTTAGCTATTTCTGCATGAATCTGCTCCACGCTGAGGTGAGTGTCCCCAAAACCAGGCATGTCGACCACTGTGACTTTCCTCATCTTCATGCGCCACGCGACGGCCGCTCCTTCCTCCTCCTCTTCCTCTTCCTCGGTTAGCTCAACACTCCCGAGCTCGCAGGTCTGGGTGACGGAGCTGGCGCTGATCTGCGACAGGAACTGCCTACGGCCCAGGATGGTGTTTCCAGACGCGCTCTTGCCAGATCCGGTCTTTCCGACGAGGACCAGTCTGAGTTCTTCACCCCATCTGGTTTCAGAGTGGCCTCCATTATCCTCCGCCTCCATGTCCACAGGCTCCTCTTCCTCTGATGGAAGAAAAACAACAGAGATAGTGAATGACTGAGGTCACTACAAACCACTGAACCCTTCATTTACTGAAAGGCTGCAATTGTCTTCACTCTGTTGTTCAAAAACACAATAGAAGCCTTGTTAACTCGGCTTCATGAAGCTTCAGCACATAAACAAAACATCAACAGGTTAGCTCAGGAAATACCTAGCATTATCAACTTATACTATTAATATAACATCTAAAGCTGAACTGAATAAGTGAAATGAGATCATGTTTAAATCTGAAACGCCAGCTCTATGCAGCTAATCTATTTATGTTCAGCTATGGAGGTAACTAGCGTTATCCACTTATAACTTCCCAGTGACATGAAACATATGAGGCTGAACATCAAAAGTCAAATGCAGGGGTCACGTTTCACTCCTAAATAACATTTATTAGTTGGCAAAACAGCTACAACACTAACTTGTTATGGTATTAGCATGTAGCTAACATTTAACAACAAAAACAAATCAATTAATTAGTAGCTTACCCATTTATAACAAATACTTATAGATAAAACGTCAAAAGCCAAACCCCAGATATCACGCTTTAATCCTAAACAACGCTTTGTAAACTAATTTATTTATTATCGGCGAGCTAATCCCTCAGCCAACCTATTTGTTTATAGCTAAGTAGCTAGCATTAACCGCTTATAACGCTAATATTGATCCACCGGTAACGTATCTAAAGCTAAATATCAAAGGTCAAACAGCAGAGGTCACGCTTTATTGTCAAACGTCACTCTGTAATCACGTAGTTTTTATATATGAGCAGCCAAAGCTACTTTGACATTAGCATGTTGCTAACGTTCGACAACGGTTGCATAGAAACGAAAATTCAACAGTTCAGTTGCTAGGCTACTGTTGCTAAGCTCTACCGACGGTTAGACGTCTGAATAAATATATCCACGTATAACACCGACACTGCGGCTGGTTGAGCTCTATACTGAGAGTTTGACAAAAGTCAAACGCTTAAATACTTTCATCACTCGTCTAACTTCTGACTTGCAACAGTTTAAAAGGCCATGGAGACGTTTTCTTACCCGTGTCCAGGTTAGTAGACATATTTCTCGTCGTTGTCTCCTCTGTTTTCAAGCGTTCATCTTCAGCCTAAAGAGAAAGTCGAGCCGAGGCCGAACATAAACTTTGGACCCTCTTTTTTTTTTTTTTTTTTATGTTTTCTATCTCCACTAAAGTCTGTCTCGGTCGCCCTCTGTTGGCTAAACTAAAAAACAAACCAAAAAAACTACACGTAATTATCAGAGTCACTTTATTTCATTAACAAAATGGCTTGTTCATTCTGCAGCAGTGATTTTCTTCCTCTGGATATACATATATATATATATATTTATATTTCTGATAACAGTCATGATACTTTATTTTTAAAATTACATCAATCTCAGTTCCGTAGATCTAAATATGTCAATTTCCAGCAAAGATTATAATAAAATTAACAAAGACACGGGGGCTGCAGGAGGAAAGGGCACATACTGTATTTGTCCTATTAATTCATTAATTAATTAGTGTGACGACAAGAATAAAAGGGGGAATAGTGGTTTTGGAAAGATTGCCAATATGTAAAAAGGAAAATAAATTGTGAGGAGCGACGAAAGCCTAAAACATCCCTTTAGAAATTCACCCACCAACTAAATGGACGATTTCTATCCTGCAACCGTTTTTAAGCACATGAAGACACGTTAAATCTAGACCAGACACGATAGTTTAGAAGAAAATTGATTATACTAAAAGCAACTATATTCCAAAGTTCAGTTTTTCATCCTTATCAAAAAAGTCTCCCTCGGTTTCCCTTTTGTTTTTTGTTTTTTTTGTTTTGTTTTTTTATTTCCTCCCCCAGAGACGACACCACCTTTCCAAATCATAAAACACCGTTCCCCGCGCAGCGATTTCAAGTCGGACCCTCCTCTTAAATTTTGTCGAGGTCGCTCTTTCTCGTTTTTTTCAGCAGAGCACCAGGTGACGGCAGCGTTTTAATGTTCTGTCATCAGAGTGTGTTCGGGTCCAGCCTCCTCCTCAGCGTGGACCTCGTCAGCCCGTTTCTCCTCCCGCGGCCGGACGCTGCGGCGCTATAGCTCGGTGCGAGAGCGAGAGATGCGAGGGCCTTTCCTGATCTCTTTCCTCTTCTCCTCCTTCCTCCGCCTCTTCTCCTCCTCCCTCAGGATCTTCTGGAAAGCCTCGGCCGTGTGGAGCACCTGAAGAAGGGACGAGAGGGGCTGAAGCGAGGTATCTACGGTGGGAATCAGATGGCGTTTTTTTTATTTTATTTGTTTACTCACATCGTCTCTCTCTGTGCGGTACGGGTTTATAAAGTCTGGGGATTTCTCCGTTATTCCCAGCTCCTGTGACATCTGACAGAAAGAGACAAGGGATGAAAATGTTGCATCACTCACATCTACAGCTCAAAAACATCACAATTTTATTATTATTATTATTATTTTTATTATTAGGGACTCAAGCGTTGGACTGAATGTAGACTTGGAGCGTCTGCTGCTTCGATTCTGAGAATTAATCCACTATATAATCCTCTTGGCACATTGCTAAGGTCACAGATTAATCCTGCGGCAGGAGTTTACTTCATTAACCTGCGCATTTAAAAACCGAGGGGCTGCCGTTTTCAAAAGGCCACCGTACATCAAAAAACCAGAGGACCGGCGAGAAACTGGAAAGGAGCTGAAAATCCTTTAAATTGACTCTGTGACCCGTAGGTCACCGTGCTCTGAATCACCTCGCAGTTTCATTTCACTTTAATCTCATGCAAAAAAAAATAAAAAATGGATTTCTATTAATTTCTAAAAATCTTTAGATTATATTAATGCAATAAAAAGGAAAAGCATACAAGGATTCTGTGCTGGTGTAACCAGCCTGGACATATATCAGCACTGGTATCTGTCTTGAATTTCACAATAAGTGAGTCCTTTCAAAATAAAAGTAAACTGAGCTTTGCAAGTTTGAAGAGGGATCTATTTTCATACTATTTTATCAGTCCACATTAACTCTTAAACATTGCTCTTTCCAAGCAATATAAAACCTCTTGTTCCAGCTCTAGGTCTTAAACGGGGGGTCCGTGACCCTATTCAGTCCCCAGGTGAAATCCCACGTATGTACGTATGTGTATGTTTACAGCAGTTGCACAGCCACTCTACTGTTGCACATGTTTGAAATTTAAAAAACATGAATATCTGAACCTGTGCAATGTTTGAAAAGCTTAATACTGACTGAAATAATGACAATAATCATGTGTATTTATAAATAACAGTAGGCAGAGTTTAATATAGAACACATATAGTAGGTAGAGGGTCCCTACTTAACGGGGATAACGAGGATAGTGTGTGTCTGTGTGTGGTCTTACGAGTGTGAGGACATGTTGGTGGGCTCCTCCGGTGAAAACCCCCGTCTGGTTACAGAAGTGTAAGCCCCAGCGCAGCAGGCCGCCCCAGTCGGAGTTGCGGTCGTAGTAGTGGTGGACGATGCGAGGGAAACGCAGCGCCACGTCGCCGAAGAACGCCGTGTTCTCCACCACGTGGGAATAAGCTGCAGGAAGGAGGAGGAAAAAGAGGAAACCGGCGGGTTCATCTGACTGACGCGTGCAAAACTGCATTTTAACAGGCGATCAGATTGATGCAAAGTCTGAACAGATTCAGAAACACGTTAGAGAGGAAGTAGAATCCAACTTAGATCAGGAACAGAGATCAGGAGAAAGCAGCCAGAGGCGGAGGAGACGCAAACAAGGTGTGAAATTAAGAGATTAAAGAAAAAAAGGAAACGCAGACCTTCTTTGATCTTATCGTCCATGGGGAAGGGGTCATCAGGCTGCATGTTGGCCGCCACCAGGATCTGTCTGGAGTCCTCCAACACCTCGAGGAAGAAACAAACAGAGACAGAGCTCAAAACTTTAATCTACCCTGAACTGTGAAATATGGGCGAACGAGACGAAGGCTCCACGACCACCACAGCGGCTTCGTGGGTGAGATGTTTCACACACCACTTTCCATCCACTCAGACTGCAGACAGCGCAGTGTCTGTGGGGACGTTATATGGAGGAGATACAAACACTGTAACACAAAGAGCGGCGTGTTAGCGCTGACGGTGTTTTTCATCCACGGACGGTTGATGATGGTGGTCGTCCTTGAGAGGCGCGCGGATCCACGGGTTTCAGTCCGCTGGGTGATACTGTAAATCAAAGCTGTCGGTCGAGCGAAGGCGAGCGGCCCTCGGTCTGAATTAACATTCAGGGCAAAGCCAGAAAACATGTTGATGAATGTGATCAGTGGATTTGAAGCTTTAGGTTCTCTGCTGGGCTGCAAACACCACGGGGCTAAGGACTGACAGCGGAATAATTAAACCGCATGACAGTTAATAAATAACATATTAATTAATTACATATTTAAGTCACAATAAATTACTAACCGTATACATTCGGGATGCACGAGTCACAATTATCACGATATTTTAGTGACAGTACAATATTATCATGATTCTTAAGTCACGATATGATAAATTAACACTATTTAAAGTCCTGATAAGAAAATTATCGCGATATTTAAGTGACGATCGAACATTATGATGTTTTAGCTCCAATATTATCACAATATTCATAGTCACGATACAAGATATTTTAGTGACAATACATGATTATCGCAATAATTAAGTGACGATCGAGCATTACAATATTTTATTGACAATATTATCGATATATTTATAGTCACGATAGAATATTATTGCAATAATTAAGTTACGATACAACATTATCGTGATATTTAAGTCAGGATACATCATTATTGTAATAGTTAAGCTCCAATCCAACATTATATTTATAATAATATCGCAGTATTTATAGTCATGACATTATCGTAGTAATTAAGTCACAATACAATATTGTCACAATATTGTCGTGACAATACAACATAATCGTAATTATTAAGTCATGATACATAATTATCGCAATATTTAAGTCACAATCAAACGTTATGATATTTTAGTGATAAAGTTATTACTATATAGTCACAATAGAATATTATTGTAATAATTAAGTTACGATACAATATTATCACGACATTTTAATGATAATACAACATCACCGCAATATTTAGGTCACAATCAAACATTATGATATTTCAGTGACAATATATCAATATAATTAATGTCACGATACAATAATTTCATGATATTTTAGTGACAATACAACATTTTCGCGATATTTAAGTCACAATAATTAGGTCAGCATACAACATTATTACCATTTATATGTCGTGATGGATTATTATCACTACACAATATTAACTATGTTTGTAGTTACGATAGAATAATATCATGATATTTAAGTCACAATAATATCTGGATATTTTAGTGACAAATCAACATGTTTGCGATATTAAAGTCAATATAAAATATTATCACGATTCTTCTTTAAGACATGACGCAACATTATCATGATACTTGGGTCAAAATTAAACATTATCTCAAACGTACGTTATATGTCACAATACATTACATCGAGATACTTACGATGTTATTATGACTCTGCTGCCATGATGTTATGTTATCGTGATACTTAAACGGACACAGTAAAATAATGTGCTGAAACTTTAAGGACGCACAATATCCTTAAGACGCAATATTATATTCTCACACTAGTTGTGTTACACACGTGACACTATTATCTGGGAGAAAGGTTTTTCAAAAGATTTAACATCAAGTTAACGTTGGCTAACATTAAATATCTTGTCTTTGCCTAAAAAGTGTAAAATAAGTTTAAATTTCAAGTTTCTCAAATGCCTCCAACCTTTTCACCAATTTTCTTCACGGGCTACAAACCTGGACCAACAAAGTCTTTCATTTTATTAATTCTAGCAGCAGTAATGTTGATTGTGTATGTATTTGTATGCGTTTCCTACCTTGAAGAGGCCTTTGAGCATGATGTCTATGATCTTGTACTGCTGGTTGATGTCATTCAGCTCCACCAGATTCTTGAGTGCGTTCAGCTGATCTTTCCTCTTGGTCTCAAACAGCCGCTTGTCTGATTGAGAGGAGTTCAGGAAGACACACGCCAGAGATGCACGAGGGTTAACTCTCTCACGCATCCATCTGTCACCCTGAAACGCATTCATGAGCACGCCTCGCCATCAGACGCACACAAACACACACAGACACACACACACTTCAGTCGTCACATTCACATCCTCAGGCGTGTCTGCGCATTTTGGCAGCGGGAGGATACAGATCTCCAGGTTGGAGTCGTGTCTCGGTCTGTGCGTGTCGGAGTCGGCCGAGCTGAAGGCGGCGGCGGCGGCGGCGAGCGCCAGGAGCACGGCGCTCAGACTCTGCATGGTCAGCAGGGGGCGGCAGAGAGGCGCTTCTTCTCAACACTGTAAACAATCAGAGATCAAATCACAGCGTCACAAAACTGCTTCATCTTATTCATGAATTCAGTTTTTTTTGAGTGAAGCTGCTGGAAAAAGTCTGTCTGTCTCCGTCTCCTGTGATACTTGTGGAATATATGTGGAAAACGGGGCGACACGCTGGGGATAAGTGGTCAATATGGAACAGCAGAGCGGAGCTGGCATTTGAAGAGGAAAGAGGGAGAGAGGAAGAAGTGGGGAGGAGGGCTCCTTATGGTCCTTCCTTTTAAGACACAAATGATGTCTGGCACAATCCTCGGGGGGGAACTTTTACAATCTCTGCAACAGATTTTTTCTGGAAAGCAGAAACGGCCACTTCCTGTTCCACAAAGGGAGTTTAGACGTCAGGATTAGGTCAGATTCTATGCAGATGACCAACTACAAAATGCACATAATCCATGCATGATTTAACTATCAGTGGGATGCTAACGTTGGCTTTGCCTAAAACGAAGATGCACAAATGGAGGAGAAAGTGCAAGATAGAAGAAGAAGGAGGAGGAGGAGGAGGAGGCGATAACGTCCACGAGGGATTTGACGTGAAATTATCTCGTCCAGTCTGGGCGCAGATGTTCAAAACTTGAAGGACTTGGGAACTGATGTTAATGTCTCGAGGTCTGAATATTAATTCAGGACAAATCAGAGGAGAAAAAAGAAGCTCCGAGGCACAAACTCACCCCTACTCCCTCCCCCTTCCCTCCCTCCCCCCCAACCCCTTCAGAGAGCTGATAACACAAACCGACCACGATCGTCTCCCACTAAAGCTTCCCCCCCCTCCATTTATTAACGGGATCCAACACTGACAGCATCGTGGCAGCCGTCCAACAGATCTCACAGTGCAAGAAAGTTTTTTATTTATTTATTTATTTAATTATGTTGGCCTTCAATGCTTAAAAATAAAAAAAACTGCAACTTTTCTCCAGTCAGCAGAAAAACCAAGCGCTCCAGCAGACAGCCGAGCGAAGGCAGTGTTTCCATCAAGGCCAATTTGTGCATTCTGAGAACATCTTTTTGGGTCCTTTCCCGGCTTTCTGAGAAAACGCTGCACTAAATATACTTAAGTGCCGGTCGAAAGCCTCAATATTTCTAGATTACAGCCAAGGACAGAAGAGAAGGGGGACGGCGGCGGGGGGGCTCGTCTCCCCAGCGTCGGCGGGTAATTCGATGCTCCCGTGTGCTTCAGAGGAGACGGCAACGCAAGCTCCTGACAAGATATTTATGAGCAATGAGGTTATCGCCACTGGTCCGACTTAACGCAGTCAACACATACATACCAGGGAGCAGCTAATGCCTCCATGCGATAGGGGAAAAGACTTTAACGATGGAAGTTAAGGGGCGGATCAATCATTTATAATGTGGTGCAGCAGGCAGCGGCGAAACGAGGGGCTAAATGCATCCATTAACTGATCATCATTAAAAAAAAAAAAAAAAAGGAAGAAAGAAAGAAGCTGCATCGTGAATAGAAAGGAGACGAGCAGGGATGAGAGTTACATCATCAAACACCCACATCAGCCTGGACTGGATCAACATCCCTAAAGTTTTAAGGTTCAGATGTGGGTCAGCTTCCGTGGTGGTTTGTGTTTAGTTTTTGTTTTTTTGTAGCTGAAGCCCACGACGTCCCGGGAATCTGAAGAGTTTTTCGAGCTGTGTTCGAGCTCCAGGTTCAAGATTTGACACATGTATTAATATTCAAACGGTAAAATCCTAATTCCAAGAGGCTGGTGATGAAACAGCTGGATGTGCAGCTGGATCCTGGGTGGGGGGGGGGGGGCACAGCCTTGGGGGAGTGGGAGACTTTTTTAAAGGTTCAAGCACGGACACATCATCTCTCTTTCGGTCTCCCTTTGCATCTCCTTCCTTCCTTCCTTCCTTCCTTCCTTCCTTCCTCCACCACCTCCTCTGTCATCACTCATGCAGAGGCAAATCCGCGGACATGCGTAATGGGGAGCGTCGGCTGAATACGCGTGCACCGTTCAATTACGGATTGTTTAATTGATCGCATGTCCCCCACCTGACCCGACTTCCCCCACATCTGCTGCACCACTTGCCTGCGTGCAATTACTCCAATTCTATAACATCCAACATCTCTGCAAAAAAAAAAAAAACCCAACACATTTAGAGAAGACTTCCCTGAATTGTGCGCGTTTTTCCTTCCTTCCTTTTTTTTTTTTTTTTTTTTTTGTGAAGTTTGATTTGATGCAGCGCGTCGCCACAGCTGTATAACCCCGCTGGATGCAGGCAGCCAGCGGTCAGCATCCCGGAGAAAACCCGCTGGACATTACAGCCACGGAAACTCGAGGTCCACTCACCGTGTTGTAGCGAGAATCGGCAGCGCCACAAGGCAGCGATCAGCGAGCAGCGTCTCCTCCAAACTCCTCCAGTTTAATCTCTCTCCGCGTATATGTACATTTGCTTTTTTTTTTTTTTTTTTTTTTGGTTTGTTTGTTTTAAATTTAATTTCTACTCAAAGCGAGCTCGACGGGACGGCTGGTCTGTAAAACCCTCCTCGGGTGACAACGACGGAGGAGGAGGTGTTGATTTACATGCGGCTCCCGGCTGCTCCACTCCACGGGTTTGTCGTGGACGAATGACAGCGGGGAGGAGGATGTTGTTTCCACACGGAGGACTTAGAGGGAGACACAGGGAGACACAGCGTTCCGTTTCCTCCTCAGATCATTATTATTAGTAGTTTTAAATTAAATTAACGCGATAAATCCGTATTATGGAAGGTGTTATTACAAAGAAAGTTAATTTACAATATTTTAATTGCTTTGATTAAGTTTTAACCACATAAAAGAGGGGGTGTGGATATTTTAACAGGCCAGTTTTTATAGTATATGGAGTGACAGGAGTGCCACAAATAAAATAAAATAAAATAAAATAAAATAAAATAAAATAAAATAAAATAAAATAAAATAAGCGAAAGCAAATATAAAGACAAATAAATAAAATGTTTAAATCAAAAAATGTCAAACATATATTTATAAGTAAATAAATAAAAATATAATAAATATTTAAACCTAAAACGTAAGATAACATAATATAACACAATATGATTTATAATAACTAAAATAATAAATAAATATGGAAATATAAAGAGAAACAAAAGAAATAATGAAATCAATAAACGGGGGATTATAAAGAATAATAAAAACGATAATAATAATTAATCCTAAAACATATATTTATGAAGAAATAAATAAAGATAAATAATGTGGAAATATAACAAATAAATAAAAAATAATATAATGACTAAAATAATAAGTAAATATGGAAATATAATGACAAACAAATAAAATAATGAAATAGATAAATGAAGAAATATAAAGATAAATAAAAAATAAAGGTGGAAATGTAAAGACGAATTAATAAAAAACGCTAAATACAAAGAGAAATAATAAAAATAATAAGTACATATGGAAGGATATGAAAGGATAAATAAAAGTGGAAATAGTTGCTCAGTGGCTGAGATGAATCTGTGTTACTGTGGCTGCTTTACATTTATAATGAATTCTGGCCCAAAACAAAGGCACAAATATATTTTTTTTACAGAGGAAACACATTCTAACAAACACGTGCAGTAAAATTATTTCTCAGTAGAAACTAAAGGAGGAAAAACTTCTTTCAGATCAGAACAGAACGATCAGAAAACAACTGTTAAATTAATCATTTACAAAACAACGAATGTGAAGCATCAGTCCTGTAACAGTGAGAAGTCAGACAGACAGACGGACACGTCTCCAGCTCGTCTGAACATGAGCGTTAAGGAGCAGTTAAACACAGCGAGACACAACGGAAGTGTGTGAATCTAGATTTATACTCGTGAAAGTGAAACTATTAGGAGGTTTCACTTGAAGGCAGAGTTCCCTAAACTTCAATGCAGCATGTTTAGCAGTTAACGTCCGACAGACATCGATTCAACCTGACGTTTAATAACCGTGTGCCTTAAACGTGAAACACAAACTAGACGTCTAACTCACCGTGGATTAAATAAACAATGGGAAACGTGTTGCAGGGTTCTGTGTGAGTGAGTGTGTGTGTGCTTCACTTCAGCTCAGGGATACAGGATGTGGTTTGACAGGTCAGGGCTGCAGCTCTGGTCGCTCGTCTGTGGGCCGAGCGCCTCCACCAGAGTCCTGGCTCTGTGCCTGTGCTCCTCCGTGGGCAGGAGGACGCTGGTCTGGATCTGAATGGACAGATGTGACATCAGTTATAAGTGGTGACACATATATACAGTGCATATACATCTAGAAGCACCAATAAATGAACCGAGACGCTCCGTCCCAAATTATACGATGGAGCATCAGAAATAATGTCGGGTTTGGGATTAAAGATTTAGACACAGTGAATAGTTTGATGTATAAAGAAGCAAAATAATCTGCATCACATGTTCACAGAGAGACGTATACTACACTAATGACATATACAGAGTGTCTCTAAAGCTTCTCAGTTGTCTAAGTCGTCTTATATTAAAAAACAAGCTTTCATCCAAGTCTTTATTAATTATAAGAGAGTGGTGGGGAGTAGATATGACACAAATTATAGGACAACAACGTCCACATTTTACTCAGAGAAGACAAGACTTAATTACACTGTAACAGCGTTTTAACACATGTATGTGGAAAAAAACTGTCTGTACGACCTAAAACTAATTAGAAGTGCTAATAAATGGAATATTACAAGAGCTTCTAATTACTGTTTACACACGGGGGCGGCCATCTTGGTAACTCATCTCTGGGATAGTGAGGATTCTACGACTTTTTGAGTAGAGGTCACGTATGTGATGTCACAGCTGTGAAGCTGAAGTTTCCATGGTTACGGCCACTGAGCAGCAAAGAGTGACAGTTGAACGTGGAGATTAGCAGCATCAGATTGAATTATAGACTTTAATAGTGTCTAAAACTAATTAAAAAAGAAAAGGTGAAGAGCTGTTGTGTGATTGACTGAACTGACAGATATGAAGCAGTCAGAGATATATTTTATATTTTTACAGATATCTGCCAAAGAACAGAGAAGTAAATGTATCGCTGCATTAGAAGAAACAGCTGGAATCCAGACACAGAAACCTGGTGCTGTGGTTTATTTAATATTAATTTATGCTGTATTCGTTAATGAAGTCAAACCTTAAGTTACTTCTAATGTTACGTTCTGGAGGCTGTCAGATACGTTTGTCCACGTTGTTGTTTTGGTGTAGTTACAGTCGACAGCGACTATTACAGCTCCAACAATAAATAACACTAAAGTGGAATATCTGTGGTCACTCCTCATTCTCCTTTCAACGCTACAGTACTGTTTGGCTAACGTTACTTCTCATTAAAGCTCTTAGCGTTAGCATCTTTTATTCAGCTACATTTATCAGAACTGAAATGACCTAAAACTAACTCAATCTGAGGCTAATACACTTTTCTAAATCCACACTAGTTCAAATGGATCATTGTTGAGTCCAATTGTTCTTAATTTAATCTGATAATCCACATTTTTCCAGGTCTCTCTGTATTAACTGATACATTTCACCATGTTTTTCCCACTCAAGGCCCCAGTGCTCTGAGTCATTGCACCGAAATTTCAAGTCTCACTCCGTCTTTGTGTTAGTTTTAGTCACTGCATCAGTAAAGAATCCAAAAAGCCATCGGAAATAAGAGCAACTAGAAGATGTTTGCCACTCATCTAAGTAACAGGCGGTTTAGGATAAATACGTAGGTTATGTCATGAAGAGATTAAAAGAGCCTTTTAGAAATCCTACAAGTCCAGTTAACCTCATTTCAGCTTTACCTGGATGACTGAGAACCTTTATGGAGACTCACGTTCATCCAATGCAAATTTAAATTATCACCAAATTGCCATTAACATCAACAGAAGCTGCTCTCAGCTAAACATCAGTGTATCTGTTTGCTTGTGTAAATACTAGTGGACTCGCTATCATCTTATTTTTGCCTCTTTTTTACATCATCATTTTCTGCCTCAGCGTAGCAGAAAAGCTAAAGGTGCAGCGGTGAACGGGGTCGCGTAACATTTTACTCTGGACCATAGTGGATTAGAAGTGATGCTGAAAAACAGAGAGTTCAGACAGAATGGATAATATCTGCTTCAATACTTCAGGGATGAGTTTGGATCAGCTGGAGAGCTCTCGTCTCGATGCTTCACACACGGAGACGATACAAAACTTAACCCGATGGGAGGAAAAAAAGGCTGTTTTTATTTTGGCTGCCGCTCCCGTCAAGTTTCTCTAGAAGATGGAGTTTTACTGGACGTACAGTTTGAAGGAAAAGGCAAAGTGAAGGAAAATAAAAAAATGTTCCAACACTGTTCAGTAATTGAAAAGTGCAGGAGAGGAGGCAGAGGTGACAGAGGCGGAGTTAGTGGGGTGAGAACAATTTAGAGAACACAAAGAGGGAGTGAAAGAGAAACGGCCAGAAGGTGAAATATTGTGCAATACAGGTACAAAGTCCCTCAAGTCTGGAGGGAAGCTAAGCTACGCCTGCTAACCTCTAACACTAGTCACCGGATCATACACCCATCAGCCACAACATTAAAACCACTGACACTAAATAACATCAACCATCTTTGTGACAATTTGGTGTTTTGCTGGGAAACATTTGGATTCATTCATGTGGATGTTACTTAGACATGTAGCATCCACCTAGACCAGACCAGAGCAGCCCCCCCCCACCCCATAGTGGCCTCTAAATTCACTTTATCCCAAACGGATCGAGTGTCTGTGAGATGATCCCAGGCATCAACCTCCAGGTTTGAGCGATGAAGCCCGTGCAAAGTTAAAAAAAAAAATGCAGTTCATCGAGTGGCCACTAGAGGCTCCAAAGGGGAGCAAATCCCCACAGGACCCCCCCCCCCATTGTAGCCTGAGATAACAGGTGGGCAGGTCTCAATGTCCAGGCTGCTTTGGTATCTGAGTGTGTGCGGAGGTAAAGCTCATCCAACTTGGCTTGGTCACGATGGGTTTGTCCACAGTATATACAGTCAATGGATGATCCACAGAGGCCCCTCCCCTCAACCAACGCGTAGGACCCCCCCCCACCCCCACCCCATCTCCCCCCACCCACCACTAACAACATCTGGAGGCCCATGTTCATTCTCTGATGAGTCACAACTGTTTTGGAGTCACAAAGGAGACCTACACGATAATAGGAAGGTGGTCATAATGTTATGGCTGGTCGGCATACGTGCATTTGACCGTAATCCTCGACCTCATGTAGCAGAAGCAAGAAGCAGAACAGTTTCTTTCTTCATTTGATATAACATTTACATATTTATCTGTTTATTTATCAGCGTGCAGCCGAAACACAAAAATAACTGAGCCTTTAAAACTCGTTTGACCTCATAAAAGTACATCACTAAAACTCCGTTAATGATTTATAACTTCCTCAATTATTTATGAATTACAATAAGAACAATAAGAAGTTCATAATATTATATATATACATGTGTGAATAAGTTTTAATTGTTTATAAATGGTTAACTTAAACTCTTAAGAACAACTGGTTTGTAACATAATATTTAACATATAAAACATATAAACCGCCTCAGAGTGTCTATTAATGCAGGACAGATGGTTAATAAATTATGAATGAAGTATTTACTGGTGCCTCATCGTGTGTATTTATCATAAATCGTCCAGAGGCATCAAAAGCCTCTGAAAAGCTTGTGCAGTTCAATGTGTGCGAGTGTGCGACAGATCGGTTCGACGACGCGATGCCAGAGAACAAAAGTCACACAGCTGTTAACAAACGTACGTCACCCTGAACCCTGATCCACTCGGCCGCCATCAGAGGCCACTCTGTCTAAAGGGCAGACAGACAGACAGACAGACAGGCAGGCAGGCAGGCAGGCAGGCAGACAGACAGACAGACAGACAGGCAGGCAGGCAGACAGACAGACAGGCAGACAGACAGACAGACGCATGCATTCACACATGCGTTCACGGTTTCCTGGAACAAGCTGCGCTGGGAGCTGCAGTAGCTGCCATCATCCTGTCACTCCTCTGCCTCCTCTGAGCTACGTTCAGCATACTAAAAACCCACTCCTGCCTCTACATACGAAGCCCAACTCGAGCTAACAGAAAAAAAATCTGACGTGGCTCCATGTTGTGAGGCAAACCCAGACGGCCCTGATGCATTGTGGGAAGTTTGGACTTTGAAGCAACCTCCAGGAAAGTGGAGTACCCAAAAAAACTGACCACTAGAGGCTCTAAAAGCGAGTCAGTCTCATAGACTGTGTATAAAGATGGACGCCATGATTGCTCCTATAAAGTGAAGCCAAAGCAAGTAGAGCTCCCCCTGGTGTCTGGCTGCAGTCAAGGTCATAAGCTCCACCTCCTCCATGTTAGTGGGCAAATTAAAACAGTAAAACACAAGTCAAATATGTTTTTTTTCAAGGATTTGATATAACGTTGGTGCACGTTCCAAGTGCCAACTTTTTGGATGAGTTTCGTTTTAAGAAAAGATAAGATAAGGTTTGCCTTTATTCATCCCACAGTGGGGAAATTCTGGTTGTTCATACAGCAGCAGACACTCAACATTCAACATCACAAGCAGTGCACACAGTGCACATATGGGTGGACTAAAAAGAATAGAATATAAAAAATATATCAAAAATACATAAGAAAGCTATATTACAACAAACAAGGCAGTTTTAGTTAATTGACGCTATAAATCCCTTCAGCTAATGTGGTGACATCACTGTGACATCACCACATTAGCTGGAGGCAAAACAAAGGGAAGCTTTGAAAAAGCAAATAAACGCAATTAAAAGAAAATATTGGAATCAACAACTCTGTGTTCGCAGCTAACACTTGATATCAGGATTAAAATGTGATGCATCATCAGTTTCAGCCTGGATAACGTTGCGGGTTTGACTAAATTGTGACTGAAATTACATCGCAATTTGTGGGACTCTACTGCTAATGCTAACCACTAGCTAACTCAACATTAGTTGCATGTTTCAGGGTTGTCCAAGCAGAAGCTGCATTGTGGTTTGTTTGCCTTTAATTTTTCTTTCGTGTAGACGCTCGGTTTCTGAATTAGGTCCGTGTAAATGTCTGGTGGACATCTTGTCAAATTGTCCATTCAGTGAGTGAGAGCGTAGGAGTCAGTGAATATAGTCCCATCAGTCAACTTTTAAAAAAAATAACTCTCACGAGGAGTGAATGTATTAGTACATCATCTAAAATATGCGTTTTTCTCATCCATTTTTGCCAAAACAGTCCGTAGGAATACGCTAACCGGTGTTCACAAGCTAGCGTGTTTGAGAGGTTTTGCCTCCAGCTAAGCCCCGCCCCTCAAAACACGTCACACTGTTTACGAGCTGTAAAGGGGTCTATAGAAACAGGATGTGACATAATGGCCATTACCAGCTGCCAGAGTTGAGAGTTGTAAAAAATATGAGAGTGAGTCTGGATGAAGTGTGGGCGGGGCATAGATTTCATGGCTCCGCCCTCGGACCATATTGATCTGACTTTGGCTCCAAAATCTACATCACCCGGGAAAATAGTGTCAGTTCGGCCACTGCAAGGAAGTGGAGACACATGGTCCATATTTATATACAGGCTATGGTCAATCCTCACAGACGTCCATGTTGAAATGTGCAAGTTTAAATAAAATAATATTCACAACTTTAAGACTTAAAGCTACATAATAAAGGTAGTGTCCATTTTAAGTGGGAGGATTGTGTTGTAGCTCCACTCACACTCTACTTGATCGACTTAAATTAGCCCGGAGTTAGGACACTAACAAGATGGCGGCGGCCAGAGACACAACACTGAGCTTCAAAACAGCTCTCAATCGCTATGATTGACCCACATCAGTCCTGGCTATACAGCAATACCTAGTTGTGTAATGAGTTGTGTAAGTTGCGTGAGCTGAAATACAAAGTGATCTTGTTTGGAGTCAGCTCAACTCGTGCTCCACCTGTTTGACCATTTTTTAAATTAGCCTGAGACCCCACACCGAGCTTCAAAAACACTTAAAGAGTCTGAGACATCATTATTTTTTATATGTGTTAGTCTCTAGTGGTTATCCAAATGTTAAGTTCCAAACTTCTTTCTGATAAGTCTGAGTTTACACATGTTTGATCATTATTTCTTCAGATGATTTGTCCATCGTTATAAATGAATCCGATACAACTATTAATTTGGAGACACCAATATTTTTCCTGCTGTCTTGTCGTGTTATAATCACTGGGAAGCTCTACTTATTTGACATCGTGGTGTAAACTCCAAGATAATTTATCTCAATAGATACAGGATAGTGCAGAAGAGCTTCACCAAACATCTTTTAATTAATCACCCTCCAACAAGCAGACGACTGACTCGTCTTCAGACGGATCGGCATTTTAACGAGTACGGCTGGTAGCGTTGACAAAAGAAGTCCGAGCGGAGCACACGGGCTGGATGCACATTAATTTGTATTTGCAGCAGGAGACCGTGTGTGCGCAGTCATCTTCAAACAAATGGCCGGCAGCAACAACGTGCCCACTGGAAGATAAACAGATATCACTCTGACTCGGAGCTTTACAGCGACGGCACAGATTTAATTCTCCCAGACACAGAGGTGCTGACTTCAGACACCGTTGCCCATGAAATGCTGGAATAATAATTTTATTCCTATTTACACACATTAGTTATGTGTTTGGAGGTTTTCAGCTCCACTGGTGCTGTTTTTGCTGCTTGTATTTTATTGGTCCATATCTCGCCCGTGTTGTTTTTCACTTTTCAAAATAATATAAACAGACTGACACTGAACTGCACGTGAACTTGATTTTCCTTCCAAACTCATTCATTGGAGGAATATTGATATTCACGGAGCAGCTTCTCGGCTGTGAGAGTTGCCACCATGTTCCACATTATTGTACGTCTGGATGTTTACCTGCGTCAGGAGGAGCCTCAGGGCCTGAGCTGCTTCCTGGCTGAGCTCCTTCAGCCCCCTCCGCTCCACGGCCTCCATCACCCGGAGCAGGTCAGACTCCTGCAGCGCAGCGACGCCAGAGTCCTGCACCAGCTGCAGAGGACACCAAGAAAAATGCGCAGGTAGATGCAGGTATGAACAAGCACCACAAGAGAGATATGGAGGGATTTATACGCTAGTGTGCAAATGAAGCAGCAGCCGAGAATAATATATTCACACGTGATTTGTTTTGATGGTTGACACAAACTTTTCTCAAGGTGCTTTATGTGTTTCGTTGTTCAAAGCATCATCTTTGAACATTTCTGTGGCTTTACTTTTGTTTTTCTCCGCGTCTTCATGTGGTCCCTGAGTGATTTGTTACTGTTGAGATCAGGGCTGCGTGGAGGCTGCAGGACTCCCCGTTCCTCTCGTCAAAAGTCAGAGACATTTCTTTATAACCGTGTCTGTTTTTTTTGGAGCTGTAAACTCACCGGGGAGTGAATCTAGAGCCGATCAAAGCCTCCTCTAATGGAGAAGGACCTAAACAGCATAAATCAGCTGAAGCTGCTACAATTTAGCCGCAATCCCCAAATATTAGACAACATCTTATCAGGAATTATAGATCTGCCATCAGCTCACAACACAAAATAATTCTTCGTTAATTGTGATGCGTCGTATTGTGTCAGTGTGCACGACAGAACACTTTTTTATTACCTTCATTAACTTTTAATACTTCTTAATATCAATTATTTATCGCTGCTCAGAACCATAACCCCAGATATTGGTTTTTGACTGGAGCGGTGATTGCGTGTGAAACAAATCTCACATGTGCGATGAGTCTGAGGATGGCGGGGTGGAGGAGGCAGCTCTCCGCTGAGCCGAGCAGGCAGACGAGCAGGAACCGACTCCACGGCTGAGACGACACCAGCCGGGCTACGAAAACACAAGAGCAGAGAATACGACATAGCAACAAGTCTAATTTAGAACGAGGGAGGTTAATAACGCTCTATTTCTTCTGGTAGCGTCCTGAAAACTAACAAAAAGCCACAAAATCAGACATATACATAAATATATGTATATTTAGAGAGAATAACAGGTCTCTCTCCGTTATTTTAAAACAATCAGGAATAGCAGAACCTTGATGAAGATTAGATTTAATGAAGGACTGTTATACCTGGAAAGAAATCCTTAATTCAGAAATCTAAAAAAAATTAACTTATAACTCATTTTAAATGTAGTTAAGTCAATAAATGACTTCAGAGTTAATCTACCGGACTTTCTACAACTATCCAACATAAAAAAACGTCCTGCCTTTTATCTCAGATGTGTAGCCACGGTTCCTACACATTTGAAATGTCAAACTTTTTTTTTCAGAAACTAATTTTCAGACTTAAAAAATAAATAAATAAATAACATGATGGCATTTGAGTAAATAGTTGTGTATCGTGTAAAAATAAGAAATAAATTATGATATTAATTGTTTGTTTTCTTTAATCATTTTCATTAATTAAGATCCAGAGGATTAAAGCTCAGTGATCTCACTGACGTTCTTAAACATCAAATCTCAGACAAACCTGCATAATCTGAGTTTTATATATATTTCTCAGTAGTTGCACGTTTTATATTTCAAGTATTTTGCATGAAAACACCAACTGAGTTAATTCAGTTTTTGCCTTCGATAAATGTGAGTCTTGTCATTAAGATCCTGAAGCCAAACTATTTGAGAACCACTGATGTAAACAACCATAGAAGCATGTTCACCTTCTTTTGCTGCTTTATTAACTATTATGCATCTGTTGTCCCACCAAACCAAATTTCACCAGCAGCCGCCACTGCTCACACTTCCATTTTCCATACGTTTCCATACTTGCGTGCATATATTTGTAAATGTTCAGTCTCTGTTACCTGCAGTGGGACTCCTCCTCTGAAGGAAGCCCAGCAAAGCTCCCAGGCAGTTCACTGACGCTCTCAACAGGAACTCGTGCTTCTGTGGAGAAAAGAGACGTCGGCCGTCGTCGGTCAGAACATCACAGGCAGGAAGATCAAGAACCATGTGGTGGGAATTTACATGTGCAAACAACAGCGGACGGAGAGGAAATCAGAACCAGGAGGGAATGAAGAACAGGGAAACGCTAAAGAGATGCTGCTGAGGGAGCTTTTAATAATGTATGTCTCTCCCACAGTGGCGGGGGTTTTAGTGGTGTCCAAAAATACTAAAGTAGGCCAGGAAGATATATAGAAGACGGAGCGGAGTTACACCTTAATCCGTTAGTAGATAGGAGGAGAAAGGGTCAAGAGGATGAGAGAAAGAGGGGAGGTAAAGGTAAGGACAGATGAGAGGAAGCAGAGGAGGAGGAGGAGGATAGTTCCTCATATCAGCCGCTCAGCAGTCGACTGCAGAGCTCTGAGCCACAGGAAGTGAAACTCAGACGAGATGCTGCTGGTGTGGAAACAGGAGCTGGCAGCTCTACAGCCTCGGCATAAAAAAAATAAAAAATAAAATAAAAGAGACTCGTGGTTCCTCTCTGCACCGCGTTCATCATATTCTGATACAGGTTCTCGCTCCACTGCCCCCGAGCAAAAACTAGTGCTTCACCTGTTTCATATAAAATAAATGCCAGCGCCGTCGCTTTCGCAATAAGAAACCAAATCCAATTCGGCCGCAATAACACGACGGCTGCTCGGGACGTACGTGGCATTTAATTATGCTCCCGTTAAATCAAACCTACTTACATGTTTCCTCTGCGGCAGCATAAAAGGAAAAGAAGAAGAAGTAAAGAGTAATAACCGAGCACGGATTTTATTCTTTTATGTTTGAGGAGAGATAAACACCAATAACCAACGGCTTTTCTCTTTAATTCTCTTAAACCTGCACATATTAATAGTTTTACTGATGTGCTGATTAACAGAGTTAAGAATAAGAGTTAGTTATTATTCTGTAGTCTCATGGTAAATTAATGCCTCTTGTTAACTTCCTATCAGCAACGCACCTCATGTGTCTTAATATGTTCAGTTTGTTTCATGCACAAACTTGAAAACACTTTTTTTGTCTCCAGAAAAGTGTTGCATCCCCAAAATGTGACCACATTAATCGATTTACCGCAACACAACATGACTAACACACCTGTGTTAACACAAAAATCAATCTTCAGATTCAAACTGATCATATATCAATTCATAAAATCCTCAGGACATTTTTTTTATAAATATATTTATATATATTTGCTGCATCCTCTCGTCTTGCTCTTGGTTTTGCATAATTAGTCTCGCAGGAACGCTCAGCGAGATTAGTCCACACATGAGCGAGATCCAAAACATGACGGGAGCTCCATCATGGCTGGATGTAAAAGTTTCTAGGGCAGAGAAGAGCTGCACAAATACATAAGGAGAGAAACTAGAGGGAAAATATCGTGGAAGTGGCACGAATCTCTAGGTTTTTTGAAAAAACTGGATAATAAATTTAAATATCTGTGAATAAATCAACTCAGACAACCTGCAGAAGCAGCCCACTGAGAGCTGCTGAGAGGCACCGGGCTCCTCTGGAGCCCAGAGGGAACAAAGCTCCGTCCTCCACCTCCAGGGGTCTGGACCCCACCAAACCAGGACCGGTGCTCAGACGCACCACAGCCGATACCAGGTCGGCATCTAGCAGAACCTGCAGGAACCTCAAGTAGCTGACTGAAAGCAGAGAGAAAAGAGAGAGGGAAGAAGGTCAAGAGTTAAAATGGACTGAAATGGTGCAACAGGAATCAGGAGCAGTGTTATAAAAGTAATTTTGCATTTAATTTTGCATTAAGCTATTCAGACAATATAGAGGTTTAAATGTTTAGTTTTTTATTTGAAATGTGTGGAACATGAATAATATAGATATATATGACTTTAAACAAACCTGAATGTAGTAGAGTCAGTGAATCAGTCATTTTGGCCTCAGTAATTGACTGATGGGAGCGAGCTGCACTGTTACTTCTCTTCTGCTAATATTGGGCCTCGTGATTGGCTCAGCAGTGTTAGGGGCGGGGCCTAATGTGTGCATCAGGAAGCTTAGATTGACAGGTCTAGTGTGAAACAGCTCCTGTATCGCTGACTGAAAGATAACGTCTTCTGCCTCCATTTATGCCTTTACTAAAATATGTTGGATTCATGTTAATGTGCATTTAAAGACATTTACGGGGGGAGAAACATATATTAAAAATGTCTCATCAACCAAAGATTTTGCAACCCCCCCTGTAACGTTTCAATGTAGGACATTACAAAAAATAAATAATTGGAATATTTTACTCGATAAAAATGCACGTCACAATGGATTTTACAGCCAAAATTAATTAAACTGTGTGTTTTTATATAAATTCAAGATTAGCAGAGGAGAAAGAAAAAGTTAACTTCCTGTTAGTGCTACTAGAGAACAGCTGATTGGGGAGAAGACGACTGCAGGAGCAGAGTCGGTCTCTACATACATGCTCACTGCAAAATAGCACAAGTATTTAAACTAATCATGTCGCGTGGTGCAGCTTTCTTCAGGAATATTGAGTTCAACATGAATACACCTAAATTTACAGTATCTCTATCACAATATGTTTTGCGTGATGAGCCATTAATTGAGCAACATTGTAACGATTGTTCAGGAGGATAGAGTGAAAAAGGCCACAAAGAGCTACGCGAGAAATAAGAGACGAATATTGCAGTTTTATGGTGAAAAAAACAAAGCACAAAGTAACCTTTAAGAATTCAGATGATGATACTTTTTGAAGCAACTCGCCCAACGATGATCAGGAGGAAGAAGTGAAACAAGGCCACAAACAAAGCAGCGAGAAGTTATCACGAGAGACGACTGAGTGCAAAGTTTGGAGGAGAAGAAGAACAGAAGCACGGAGAGAAACAGCTGAGAGAGATTTCAGAGTCGATCTGTGAGAGAAAAGGGGAGGGTGAGAAGTTAAAGATGTCAGAGTGTGGAGAGCGTGCAAGTAATGACGGAGCTAAAGACGACGCATCTAAACCGAGCAGCATCTACGCCACGAATCCTGAGACTGGAGCTCTCAGAGGGGAGGGAAAAAGGGGAGGGAGGGAGGGAGGGAGGACTCAATTAGAGGCAGCAGGGACAAAGGAGGAGAGACACGGCAGAACGAGAGGCATGAGGTAGATAAAAACAGGAAGAGGCTGCAGAGGGAGAGAGAGCCGATACATCACAACAACCCTGACAGGCCACTTATCCAGCTGACAGACAAGAGACACGGGGGCAGCCGGGATGATCTGTCTCTGAGTGCTGCAGCGGGATGCAGCCACTTAATGTAATGAAAGCGTGTGAAGCGCACGCCTCAGGTTTAGTTACCTCCACCGACGGGCGCGTAAACCGAAACACGGGGAGGTGTGCTCGCCATTAACAACCCCCCGGGTTTATACACTGCATGAACAGTCGCTGCAATAACAAGAGATTCCTGCCACTACCCGTGTTACCGGCCCGTCTCGGTTGTGCTGCCTCTAATACAGACGGTATTGATAATAGATTGCTCTCCGCCAGGAGGTGAGTGTGTCGGAGAAAATAACCTAAGAATAAAATTCCATCTCTGTTACCCAGCAAGAGTTTGTCTGTGTTTCGTTTCTGAAGCAGGAGTCGCTGCACGGCTGTGTCCAGACTCCAGCCGATGCTCTTATGGACCTTAAATAATGGAGAAAGAGAAGAAGAAGAGGAGGATATAACAGGATTAGGACCCAAATCTTTGCAAGCAAAGGATGTATATTATCCGTGCAGTGTGAGCAAAGAAGAGATTATTTCTCACAGAGATCTGTATCAAACTATTCTGCAGCCACTTGTGAATTTATTCTCTGTATCGCTGTACGTTCTGTTGTCTGTGCGAAGTTCTGATAAGAGTGAAGGCCGAGCAGCACCTGAGCAGAGTGAACACGCTGCAAGGTAACGAGGGAGGACAGGAGTAGGTGGCAGCAGCACAGCAGGGCCGAAGGAGGACTGGCTGGTGGAGAGAGGGATGGAGCAGAGGAGGAGGAGGAGGAGAGGATGGTCTGCAGCTGGTCCATCAGCCCACTGTTGGAGAGCAGCATGGAGACAGCTGGGAAGGAGAAGCATCCGTGTCATCACACATTAACGGCATCTGTGCTTTTAATTCGCTGGGTTATATGTTTCAGCAGGAGTTAGTTTGGATGAAGTGACACTACCGACAAACAGAAACACACTTTCACTTTCCTCAGACACCAGCAAGATATTTTTAACATGTGTCCCACAGGACTGAAGGACTGAACGGGGCTTAAGGTGGAGCTTGTTAATTCTGGTTTGTTGCCACAGAGGTTTGAGTTTGGACTGAGTTTTACTTTGGAAGCGCTGTTGTTGGAGTTGTTAATGTCACACATTAATATACTCTCCTACCATCCCACTTGCCTTCCTGTGGGTGTGTCTGGCCCAAAGTGATACTGATCTGTGGAGCTACATGTTGCTAATCTGTAGAGCTGCATGTTTGTAATCTGTAGAGCTACATGATTCTAATCTGTAGAGCTACATGTTTCTAATCTGTAGAGCTGCATGTTTCTAATCTGTAGAGCTACTTGTTTCTAATCTGTAGAGCTACATTTTTCTAATCTGTAGAACTGCATGTTTCTAATCTGTAGAGCTGCATGTTTCTAATCTGTAGAGGTACATGACTCTAATCTGTAGAGCTGCATGTTTCTAATCTGTAGAGCTACATGTTTCTAATCTGTAGAGCTGCATGTTTCTAATCTGTAGAGGTACATGATTCTAATCTGTAGAGGTACATGATTCTAATCTGTAGAGCTACATGTATCTAATCTGTAGAGCTACATGTATCTAATCTGTAGAGCTACATGTATCTAATCTGTAGAGCTACGTGTTTCTAATCTGTAGAGCTACATGTTTCTAATCTGTAGAGCTGCATGTTTCTAATCTGTAGAGGTACATGTTTCTAATCTGTAGAGCTACATGTTTCTAATCTGTAGAGCTACATGTTTCTAATCTGTAGAGCTACATGTTTCTAATCTGTAGAGTTACATGTTTCTAATATGTAGAGCTGCATGTTTCTAATCTGTAGAATTACATGTTTCTAATCTGTAGAGCTACATGATTCTAATCTGCAGAGCTGCATGTTTCTAATCTGTAGAGCTACATGTTTCTAATCTGTAGAATTACATGTTTCTAATCTGTAGAGCTGCATGTTTCTAATCTGTAGAGCTACATGTTTCTAATCTGTAGAATTACATGTTTCTAATCTGTAGAGCTGCATGCTTCTGATCACATGTTTCTAATCCGTGGATCCACGTGTTTCTAATTTGTAGAGCTACATGTTTCTAATCTGTAGAGCTACATGTTTCTAATCTGTAGAGTTACATGTTTCTAATCTGTGGAGCCACATGATTTTGATCTGAGGAGCCTCATGTTTCTAATCTGTGGAGCTACCTGTTAGAAACTACGTGAGGGATGATGATTGCTTTTTACACACACTAACTCATTCATATAACAGCTACCTAATGACTAAGCTGTTCTCCAATTAATATTTGAATGTTTTCTTTATCCATAATCAATCAAATCCATTATCAGTTTATCTGTTTGCGTCTGATCCTCTTGTCTCCTCCTCTCCTCCCTCTGTTTCCTCTCTCCTCAGTCAAATGAGCATCCTTTCCCATTGCCTGCAGCATCTTAAGACCATTTTATTGTTATTGACTCTAAATGAACAAGACTGTTTTTTTGTGTGTGTATTTATTTTGAATTATGTTAAAACCTGTTTCGATAATTCATAGTGTTCTGTGTTTCTATTATTTTTTATTCCCCATTTATATGAATGATGGCAAGATAGAAAACAGAAACTTCTCTCTATGTGTCTGCAATGAGATTAACAGCACCACAAACTCGTTTCCCTCAGCAATGATCATAAACTTGATTCAAAAGCTTTATGAAGGAAGTGTTTATTCCAGTACTAAAGTATTAGTTTAGAGTTTTTGATTAAGCTTAAAGAGAATGGGATAATTAGGCTAAGAAATATCAGAATACCAAAAGAAAAGCCAGCACAACTATAACCACACATTACTTCAAGTTATAATATACCATTTTCTGCTTCTGCACAGAGGAAACTGGAGCTATTTCTGTGCTCCACACCAACAACTGAAACGCTGTCTAGCCTGAGGCTGAAATAACCAGTGTTTGTAAACTCACCACTAGTGACGAAGAAGCAGAGGGAGAATATCGTGTGGGTAGCCTGAAGCAGCAGAAGTAACGCCAGAGTCCTTACAGGCTGGCGATAATTAGCTTTGCTTCCCAAACGGCATCCCGGCCTCCAGCTTCGAATTATTAACGACAAAAGAAAAGTTCATTCCTGACCTCTGCTGAATTTCTTTTAGGGTTTATTGAGTTTTTTTTTTTAAGGTAATTGTGCTTAAAATATGAAACACCTGAGTGGATGCAAGAATTGAACATAATGAAGAACAAATATACGTGAGGAACATAGCTTATGGGACAATACATTAATACAAGAAGAAATTTCTTCCCTTTCCAATAGTCGTCTTCCACATAATGGTGCTTACAGGCAACATGTCAGTATCCTTACACTTTTCCTCGATAAAATGTCCACTCCTGCCATTTTTTCTCAGATGTAGCTGAGCAGGAGGCTGAAGTTTGTACCAGTTTCTCGTGATGGCTTTGTGAGAACTATCTTAGCCAGGTAGCAATCGTCCACCTGCACCACTGGCCCAATGTAACCCAAGTATAAAATAACACATCATTGGGATCTAATATCCAAGCGCCTCAGTCGGGACTGAGAGTACGACCTCCCAAAATTGTTTCAGTTTTTCACAACTCCAAAAAAATATGTGCATGATGTGCATTTGATGAAGCATGTGGTCTCCGACAGGGCTGAGGTGTTGATAATCTTTTAGTTTGAATCTTAAGTGTAATAAAAATAATATAAAAAATAATTAATTACAATTAATTAACACCTTCAAGTGTTGTGAGGTAGTGCAATACACACATGTCATACTAGTGAGTTGCAGAAGCTCCCATTTAAACCTGTATTGTCATGACATTTTGGGCCAACAGGAAGAAGAAGAACCTGTAATAATGTTAAAGGCACTGAGCCATTTTATGGGCGGTATTTCACTGTAAATACTTCATTTATTATCAAGATTCATGTTAAGTTTCACTGGATTTGTTGCAACCAGAAGAATTTTGTGTTTCGTGTTTTAAAGCCCAGTGTTGTGTCTTTGGTTGTGACTCAAAAATGGGCAGAGAGGTGGAGCAAGCAGCTGCCAACCTTTAACCTCCTTAGACCCTGCGTCCTCATATGGGGACATTAAGTTTTAGGTTTGTGGAAGCTTATTCTGGTTTATTTAAACCTGCTGTCCTCATAGGTGGACATTTTAGTCTGCCCCCTAGTGGTCGCAAAGGGTCAAAACACTAGTCGGGGTTAGAACATTATGGCGGGCTGAAAAATTCTGCAGCCGATCACGGGACAAAAGTGAACAAGGACAAAAACCTCATTAAATTTTATGATTGAAACGTGTTAATTTATAATTTGATATGACTCTTTATTTTTAACAAGTTATATCAAAACTAATTAGCTATAATGTCACAAATTAGCAAGTACGCATTTGAGGACACTGCAATCCTGTTTTTCCTCAGCAATGTTCAGGATTTGAAATAAATAGTTTTATAATTTGCAACACACTGGTGACTCATTGTTTCATATAGTGAAATAAGCCCTGTGTCCACATATGAGGACATTTGTTGTTTTTCAAAAACTACTTCTTGTTCAAAGGTGATGCAAAGTTTTTATAGTTCTTAGATCCTAATAATCCCAAATATCATGGACAAATTAAAACATCTAACAAACCTCAGGTCTCAGAAGGTTAAGGACAACGTCTGGTCACTGAGGCCAAGTCATTTATACTCAACCTCCGGGGGAGGTGATCATAGGCCCCTCCCACTGTAGCATACGTCACACGCGCTAAGCATTATGGGAGATGCAGGAGACAAGAGGCCATTTTGTTGTAATAGTCGGATGTATTATATCGATCTCTACCCAGGAGAGATTAGCGGTAACTGCAAATATTAGCATCTGTTCTGCTTGTCTGAATCAGCCACGCCCACTTCCAGTTTCTGACTAATCACCTTTTTTGTAGATCATTAAAGTCTGTCTAAGTCTAAGAACTCCCACATATACCAGACTCTGTGGCGCAACGGTAGCGCGTCTGACTCCAGATCAGAAGGTTGCGTGTTCAAATCACGTCAGGGTCAATTTCTTAACTAATCTATCTATCGTATTTTGGTTCAGCAACACGGCTCTTGGTGACGTCGTGTAATTATGTGAGGAGATCTCAGACGCAACGCCATCACCAAGACGAGCGCCTGAGAAAGCGTCCAGCACGGAGCCAGAGCTCGTGCATTATCACGTGGAGCTGTAAAGCAGGTGTCAGCTTGAGCTGTTATTATTTCCTTTTGTGCCTCGGTGCGACATGAGTCAAAGTCGGCCTTATAATTTCTGTCAAACTAATGAGAAACGTATCGAGGCAATGAGCCGAGATGAAAGTGTCTCACCTCTGTCCGTGCAGTGTGGGGGGGACACAGTCAGGCAGCAGTACAGGTAGTTGAGGGCAGGAAGCAGCGTCTCTGTGTTGGTGGACTGAAGCCTTCCTGCTACGTTACTGACTGACACAAAACACACACACACACAAATATTTAACAAAGAAAATCATCTAAAACAGACACTCAAGAACAAGATGTTGTGTCATTGAGGTTATGTCTTCAGGTGGTTAACGACTGAAACCAATCAGCCATAACATTATGACCCAATATTGTGTAAAACAGCTGTGACTCATCAGAGAATGGACACAGGCGTCATCCCACAGATGCTTGATCAGATGCTTTTGCCTTCAGAACCGCCTTAATTCTTCATGGCATAACTTTCAACAACATTTTGGAAACATTCCTCAGGGATTTTGGTCCATATTGACATGATAGCATCACACAGTTGCTGCAGATTTTTCGGCTGCACATCTATGATGAGAATCTGCCCATTTCTCCTCTGACGTCTCACATCAACAGCTGCCGCTCAGTGGATATTTTCTCTTTTTCGGACCATTTTCTGTTAAAACCTAGAGACGGTTGTGAGTGAAAATCCCAGTAGATCAGCAGTTTCTGAAAAACTCAGACCAACAAAGTCACTTAAATCCTCTTTCTTCCCTGTTCTGATGTTTGAACTTCAGCAAGATGCCTCGATCAGCTCTACATGAATAAATGCAGTGAATTGCAGCCATGTGATTGGCTGATTAGCTATTTGTGTTCACAAGCAAATGAACACGTTCACCTAATAAAGTGAGTTAGTCCAATACTTATATATTGTTTATTCTATTCTATTTTATCTTAGCATTGATCTTTATACAGTCCACTCTTCTTATTTTTCCAGTGTGGGACAAATAAAGGTTTTCTAATTCTAATTAATTCTAATTATTTGGGGTGGGCGGGGCCTGGTCTGGTCTAGGTGGGTGCTACATGTGTAAGTAACATCTGCACGAATGAATTCCAGGTCCAAAAGCTTTGATGCAGAAGGAAGAACATGCATCCTCCAATCAGATATCTGCTCGCTTTGAAGTATCATCATTAACCACTAAACCTTTTCCGATCCACTTTCGGTCTCGGTGCATTTAAGGACCTGTCGGAGCGGACTGATAAGAGAGATAAAAGCAGCCGGGTCCAGTGCGTCCTGTCGTCCTCACCGTGGTAAAGCAGCTTGAAGTGCACTCCCTCCATGTTGCTGTGGAGGGTCGGGGGAGGCGGCTCGCTGGCCTGCATCACACCGAGCAGCTTCAGCAGCAGAGGGAGCGAGTTCACTGCTCCACGAGGACGGACGGCGAAAGAAAAGCAGAGAAAAACCCGTGGTGTGTTAAACAAACTGAGACAGGAAGGAGACTTTGGACACTGAAATAAACTAAACTCTGCTGCTGGAGGGAATGTGGGGAAATAAAAGCTGAACATGGACACGTTTTACCTCCTAAAGGTTTTTCTCTCACATACACAAAAGTTTTATAACAGCATCAGTTTCCTCTGGTATCGTTGGTCAGAGCTTCATCCCACAACTAGATATTGACCCAAAGCTTTAGCCTGAGCTCCACCAGAACTACCTCAGGATAAAAACAACACGGCCCAGTGTCTAGACTTTAACCCCGCGGAGCTGGTTTGAGATGAACTGGACAGAAGAGTGAAAGCAAAGCTCGCTACAGACAAGAGACGCACATTTCTGGAAACTAATGCAACAAAACTGGGAAGATTTTCACTTTAGAAAGAAAGACAGTCACACGTCAAATCAGACAAAGATGGTTTTTGAATAGATTTTTGGTTCATGATTAAAAATTCAGAGTAAAATGAGACAATAAAGTGCTTATATTTCAAATAATAAAAAAGAAATGTTGGAGTGCACTAAATCTTTTGACCAGTAGTGTATACGTGTGCATTCAGCTAAAACTGGGGACCTTTTTGGGGACAGCACTAGCCGGGGGACAGGTCATCCAACACGGGGACTGTCCCCAGATATCGGGGACGTCCGGTCCCCTTAAAAAAAACAAAACCACACCTCACCATGTGTGTTTAGAAGCGTTACATTGAAAATGGTCCGGTCTGAAACGGCGTCTCATGGAGCAGCGTTCCACACACTGTGTAATCAAATACACCTGTATGTTAAAAATTCATATCATAATGAAAAATAAAGACCAGTATTCAGTATGAACCTCCCTTTTTTGTGTGTGTTTCTTGGTTCGGTTGTTTAAGACTCGTCTTCCAGATGGTTTTATTATGTCTGTGAACGTAATGAACACGGCTGAACTACATCAGCTCCAGTTTCCAGCTGAGGGTTCGTGGCCTGTTTCTTTCTGCGGTCGTCCTCCTGAGCCCTGAGGGGATCACACACCGTCACTCCTGCACGTGTTTCACTCGAGCCCACTGTAATTTGCATTAATATATACTTTACATTAGCTTCAATGCGGCCGCCTCCCTGGAGGGGGGGGTATGTTAATGTTATGCACTGCAGCGGTGAAAGGCTCATGTAGATAACGCTCCGGCCTGATCTCCTCCTCGTTAGTCGTCCTGTTTCTCCGTCCAGACAGAAACCTCCCTGGATCCAGACCTTCGCGGTGATTAATCTGCGCTGTAGGCGTCACAGTTTAACACAGTCCAACGCGAACGCTCCACCTTGTTTAACAAACTCATTATCGCTGAGCGGTGTCAGCTGGAACCATGACAGATTCTCTGGGAACTAGGTTTTCCAGACGAAGTAATGAGGCTTCATGTCACCTGAACCACTCACCCTCTTTCTTCCTCTCACACTTTAACTCGCTCCCATTCGTCACCGTCTTTGTTTCAGCCTTTTTTACTTCTAGACTTCAGCGTTTAACACAACGAATGAACGGAAGGAGCAGAAAGGAGCGAATATGTGTCTGACTGGTGGAGAATGAAGATGAGGCTTTTTTGTTCACCAGTCACTGTGATTAGTCGTTTTCCAACTCAGCATTTTCACTAGTTGTAAATTATGGTCAACGTTGCAATACAGCTGCAAAAGCCCCATAAACATCCTATTTTTAAAAACGCACAAATCAAGAAATGTTTAACGCTGCGGGTGATTATCAACATGTTCTGCGTCGGCCTAAAGCTCCTTTTATCAGAAAATATGCAGTTTATGGTAACGAAAAGTGTGGTTTCACATATCAGAACACGGCTCACGACTAACTTATTCAATAATGTCACTGAAAATAACGATTCAAGGAGATTTTATTCCGTTCTCTTTTTCTTTTCTTCTTCTTCTGCTTCTTTGCCGGGGACGTGTTATTCTTCAGCCGTGTATCCAGTGCTTCGTCCTCTCCAAATAAATGTAACATATTCAGAAAATACTCCTTGTTATTAAGTGAGTTAAAGTTGGGTGTTGTTGGTTGCCAGGGGCAACACTGTCTATCTCGTTGCCAGGGGCAATCGAGGATTCGAGAGAGCCGTGTTCTAATTTTCATTAAACTCTTCTTTTTTTTTTTTGTCTCCCCGTCCTGCGTTCCAGCTTTTCTTTTCTTTTGTTTGTCCCCGTCCTCGACACGTCTACGTCCTCCACGTTTTCACTTCACCGCCTCACAGCCGTGTTTGCTGCTGTGAAGATAACACCCGACTACAGCGACGGACGATAAGTTAAGTTTATGTCGGACTCATGTGGCAGCTAAATAAAGGAGCGTCTCATGTCCCTTCATCTCTACTGTCATAGGATGTTTGGTAGATAACACATGATTTAATTCTTCTCAACATTAATCAGAGGAAACAGGGACGTTCAGGGCCTGTTTTTAAGCTATTTCCATCCAAATGAAAAGAAAGTTTTCAGGAGGGGCTTTTACGGTTTCATTCAGAGAAAGAGAAACAGCAACACACAAATATCACCAGATTTATGTCTTAATGTGAACATGAACCAGAGACTGAATCTAAGAATAATTAAACTAAGTGCTTCACATTATTAAAAAAAAAAACACACTGTGCCAAGTGGGATCTTTATCCACACATTATTTTAGAGATGTTTTATTACTTCTTAGTTTTAGAATATTATTTTAAATTGTCGGTTTAATCTACTGGCTGGTTGCTAATAGTTACAAGACAAATTTAAACACACATGAACTTTGCAAACATTATCAGTTTCTGTACGTCAAGAAACGACACGATGGCAAAGAACAGAAACGCTTTAAAACCGCTCTCTTTTTAAGGGAAAACTCACAACTAAAGGAACTAGAAGGAACGTGGCTTTTTAAGTCATTTAACTTCCCTCCTTATCTTTTCTGACCATCTTCCACTTGTGTCAGTGTCACGTCTCCCAGCACAGTCTCAAGAGCCCAGATTGTTCCCAGTGGAGGGATGAAATTGAATCCGTGGGGAGGATCATGGGTCAAAATGTTAATTTTTCAGTACATTCAGTTAAATGTGGGTATATATAGCATGCATGAGCAAAATAAACACTAGCACATTTATATATACATCTATCTGGCTTCTTTAAATAAGACAAATAATGGAAGCACTCTGAAATATTTGAAGACAGACGTGGAACATTATTAGGCCTTGAGTCTTTATCTTCAAATACAAAGACATTTAGTGCAACAGGCAAAGAAACACGGGACTAAACATCGACCTTGGTATAAAGATAATTGTTTTCCCAACTGTTTTTAAATTTTCGTTTGTCCGTGTGCTACTGCTTAACACCATGTGCATCCTCTCACTCGCTGCTGCTCTTCTTCACCTCATATAGTTTGAGCTGGAAGGAGCTCAACAGCGCCCCCCCTACTATCAATGCACCACAATGTTATTCTGTGGTCAGGAGTGGAAGTGCACCGATAAATAGTTGGTCGTGGGGTCCCCACGTTGGGCATCCAGGCTCAAGAGCATGGAGGAGCTTCCAGGAGACAGGTAGTTACTCTGGACAGGACCGTAGAAGGTCCCCAATCCATCATCAGGACTAATATCTGCTCCTTCGTGTAAGAGTACAATCAGAAAAAGACTTCATGAGGGTGGCTTGAAGGGCCGTCGTCTTCTACTGGGCCGTGTGCTCGCTGTCTGTTTGTTTATTCTTTTTTAAAGCTGAGAAATGAACCGTCTTTAACAGCCTTTCCAGACCCCACACACCAATTTAGCAGCATCCCCAGAGGGGAGAGTCCCAGCCCTGCCAGTGTCATAGACGTAACCGATGATGATGATGATGATGACAGCAGCTGTTCTTCTTAATGTAGGATGAACTAGCAAACACCGTCGTAATCTCTGTGTTTTTGTTCGATGGCAGTGACCTTGGCCAAGGAGGCTCAATTAAAAGAAAAAGTGGAGGAAACCGCTGAAAGTTTAAAGTTACTAGGTGTTTTTGATTGATTAATTGAAAGTAGGCTACTTAAAACCTTTTATTAACTAACCGTCCACCTGCCGCCACCACAACATCTCTGTACTTCAGTCCGAGTCCTTCAAATCAACTCAAACTCACAACTTCCTACAACAAACCGTCCAAACTAGTCCCCTGGAATCTTTGTAATTGGGTTCTTCTTATTGTAAAAGTCAAACTTAATCATAAGCCACTGGCTGAGTTTCTCAGCTCTGCTGTGAGTCTGAGCCAAACTGGTAATTCTGTGGAGGGACATTCAAACACAAAAAACAAATCTCAATCTTTTCTCTTCTTGTTTTTGTCCTAATGAAGCGATTCTAAACTGCTCAGGTTAGAAAGCTGCTGCTGCTGCTTCAGGCTGTTCATGAAACTGGGATTTCATTGAGTAAATCTTTCTACTTTTGCTGCGTGGGGAGGAAATAAAAAAAAAAAAACATTTGATCTATTACATCTCACAGTATGAACCCACTGAGAAAACCTGTGTCCAACGATTTAATCAAAAGCTCTTATTTGATCTGCAGAGTTTAAATATGCACGGCTCAGGCAAAAAGAAACAAAGCAGCCTGCTGAATTATTTGTGTGTGGGAATACGCGTTTACGCATTTATTAGTGATGTATTTGCTTCTGCACAAATGTGATCAGCTCCACTAACAGACAGGACGTGGCCTACTTAAAAAACAGTTCTGTTGTTAGAACTCGCTACATCACACATAATACGCTGAAAGCCTCGACCGAGGCCCATTAACTTCAAATGAAAGAATCAATTACTGCTCCATCGATGCACTCTGGGCCAGTACACTCGAGTCAGTCAGAGAATAGTTACTGTGGTGCATGCACAGACGTATGCCTCTTCTTTAAGGATGAAACCTCTAGAATAACTGTGATGCGATGCTTCTTACCGTGTGCACCGTGGCCCGTGTCGTCCACGTTGAGCCGCTGTAACGCCTGCAGCAACGCCGGCCTCAGGCCTGCACACAAGTCTTTCTTACAGTCTCTTCGACCGCGCAGAAACACTTCCAGGACGCCCAGAGCTCGCTCAGCCAGGGGAGAGTCTCCGGTGTGCATCATGTCCTGTCGTTACACAAAAATTAAAACTACAGTTAATGCAGGATAATTAATTAATAGAGGTAAATGTAAAGGTTTGTTTCCTCCTTTATAAATATTACACCTTCATGCAGAACTTATACCTCTGGAGTATAATTAACTTAACATTTCATTTTAACAAACTGCAAACACTGGATCTGAAACTAAACACTAAAACCGAGTTGGAAAACAATTTTTATAACTTAAGGTGAATTTCAAAAGCTTAGCAAACAACAAATTCATATTCATAGAGTCACATCTGCCCTCCTTCTCCATTGCTGTAAATGCCTGAGATGTTCATAATGTTTTGGCGTTTTTGGGTGACTCAGCATCATGTTGCCATAGCAACCAGTCTGCACCAGCAGTGTGTGCATACGCGGGCATGTGTGTGTTGGTGTGTTGTTGTTGTAACATAAATGTATGGGAGACAGGGGTCGGCAGTATAAACAGCAGAGACAGAGGAGAACACGGATGCTAACAGATGAAAGCTAACATGGATGCAATAGACGAATGCTAACATACAAATTACCGTAGATGATTGCTATGCTACATGTGTGGCCTAGCAATGCTAATTGAATTGGTCTCAGCTGTGGCTCTGGCCTGAAGGTCAGAGGTTGCCATGGCAACTTGAGGTGGTTGTCAATGACGACAGTAGCGCTCTGGGCCGGGACAGAGAGAAAAGGGCGATTTCCTCCCTCTGCACTGGTCTCACATTTGGGCTTACTGTGACAAAATGGTAGCTCCTATCAGAAAAACACGGAGACCATGGCCGCCGTAAGACCTTCCTGAAGACTTTGACACGTTTTCTTGTCTTTCTAGAGTAAATAGTTTGGAGACACAAGCAAGTTTAAAACACGGGTCCGATCTGCTTTTCTCAGAAAATCTTTAAATTACAGTCAATGGAGAGCAGAGAGAATGTCTACAGACTGAATATAGGCCACACTCCCAAAACTTTTCTCACTTCCTTAGAAACCTTCTTTTTTCATTGCTTTCAAACATTTGCTGGCTAACTATCTCTACTTGCTAGCTTATTGCTTTTCACCGTTTCTCCCATGCACCAGACGTGCATCAACATCACGGCAGTATTCAGAAAAAGGTGTGGCGTAAATTATTTCTAATAAGTTTAGTTCTACTTGGCCTATCGATAGAATTTAAAAACTGGTCTGTAGGTTGAGGATATCACTTTCTACGAAGGTTGAAACGGAGATTCTGTGACTCTGCGTCTTGCTGCTACATCGTCTTAAATGGGTCATGTGATTTGGACATGCTGACTCCAGAGGGTTAAAGGACCTGTGTGCAGGATTTAGTGACATCTAGTGGTGACGCTGTACATTGCAACCAACTAAAATTAGCATTATTACTACTATTAGTCGTTTTTTTCTATTAATCTACTAATTATCTCCTGAATAATTGATACATTTTTTGGTAAACATGCCACTATACATAGAAATAATAGAAACAAATCTATGAATGAATTAAGCATTCAATCTTTTATCTAATGATTTTTAATGAGTGTAACTAATTAAATAAAATAAATTAATTAAATAAAATTTTATACGTCTGTATGTGCAGAAATAAGCTTACAACTTGTAAATGCACTGGATGGCAGTGATGTCATCCTAGTCGTTAACATCTGCACGAGAGTCTGAGATGAATTAGACTAAACTCACTGTAACAGTCTAAATATTTGCGCTACAGTCTTGTCGTTTTGAGGTCAGGAGGACGACAGATGTTAAGATGCTTGTGCACACACTGCTGTGATGGGCTGTTCTATATGTATACATACATATACACACACATATATATGACAAAGAGTACATTTTAAGGTTTTGGTTTACAGAACTCCCACACAATTAAGTTCTGGCTTTTTCAGATACAGTCCCTTTTCAGGAGGCCTCGCAGCGGGAGCCAGAGTAAATGAGGATGAACATGAACATGCGCAATTTGAGACATTTACGTAATTGATGTAGTCGGTGATGTTTATGCGTCGCTACAGCCCTGACCTAAAGACAGCTCTCTTTAAAAGCATGAGAGTACATATGGAGGCTGACACTTCATAGAAACAAAAACCCGAATGCTGTGGTTTGAGTCGAGCCTGCATGTCATCCCCTCTTTCTCTACTGATCTATGCAATGTAGGTTAGTCTAGTGCAGAAATGTGGTGGACTCCTAAGCTAATAAAAACAGTTCATACTTCATACACTAATGAAATCCCCAATAAATCAGTCGGGATGTGCCACATAAATCTAAGCTCCTGTTTGAGGTCTCACCAGGAGGGTCAGCGTGACAGCTGGATATTTCTCCATCAGAGTCAGCAG